>NC_136613.1:4242829-4717829 GCF_933228915.1 Telmatherina bonti
TCATCACGTCTTCATCACGTCTTCATCACGTCTGCATCACGTCTGCATCACGTCTTCATCACGTCTCATCACGTCTGCATCACGTCTGCATCACGTCTTCATCACGTCTTCATCACGTCTGCATCACGTCTGCATCACGTCTGCATCACGTCTTCATCACGTCTGCATCACGTCTGCATCACGTCTTCATCACGTCTTCATCACGTCTTCATCACGTCTGCATCACGTCTTCATCACGTCTGCATCACGTCTTCATCACCGTCTTCATCACGTCTTCATCACGTCTGCATCACGTCTTCATCACGTCTGCATCACGTCTTCATCACGTCTGCATCACGTCTTCATCACGTCTTCATCACGTCTGCATCACGTCCTGCATCACGTCTGCATCACGTCTTCATCACGTCTTCATCACGTCATCACGTCTTCATCACGTCTGCATCACGTCTGCATCACGTCTTCATCACGTCTTCATCACGTCTGCATCACGTCTTCATCACGTCTGTCACGTCTTCATCACGTCTGCATCACGTCTTCATCACGTCTCATCACGTCTTCATCACGTCTGCATCACGTCTGCATCACGTCTTCATCACGTCTTCATCACGTCGGCATCACGTCTTCATCACGTCTGCATCACGTCTGCATCACGTCTGCATCACGTCTGCATCACGTCTGCATCACGTCTTCATCACGGTCTGCATCACGTCTGCATCACGTCTTCATCACGTCGCATCACGTCTTCATCACGTCTTCATCACGTCTTCATCACGTCTGCATCACGTCTGCATCACGTCTTCATCACGTCTGCATCACGTCTTCATCACGTCTGCATCACGTCTTCATCACGTCTGCATCACGTCTTCATCACGTCTGCATCACGTCTCCATCACGTCGGCATCCACGTCTTCATCACGTCTGCATCACGTCTTCATCACGTCTTCATCACGTCTGCATCACGTCTTCATCACGTCTGCATCACGTCTGCATCACGTCTTCATCACGTCTTCATCACGTCTGCATCACGTCTTCATCACGTCTGCATCACGTCTGCATCACGTCTTCATCACGTCTTCATCACGTCTGCATCACGTCTTCATCACGTCTTCATCACGTCTGCATCACGTCTGCATCACGTCTTCATCACGTCTGCATCACGTCGGCATCACGTCTGCATCACGTCTTCATCACGTCTGCATCACGTCTTCATCACGTCTCCATCACGTCTGCATCACGTCTGCATCACGTCTGCATCACGTCTGCATCACGTCTTCATCACGTCTGCATCACGTCTTCATCACGTCTTCATCACGTCTGCATCACGTCTTCATCACGTCTGCATCACGTCTTCATCACGTCTCATCACGTCTTCATCACGTCTGCATCAGTCTTCATCACGTCTGCATCACGTCTGCATCACGTCTGATCACGTCTTCATCACGTCTGCATCACGTCTCATCACGTCTGCATCACGTCTTCATCACGTCTCACGTCATCACGTCTTCATCACGTCTGCATCACGTCTTCATCACGTCTGCATCACGTCTTCATCACGTCGGCATCACGTCTTCATCACGTCTGCATCACGTCTTCATCACGTCTGCATCACGTCTGCATCACGTCTGCATCACGTCTGCATCACGTCTTCATCACGTCTTCATCACGTCTGCATCACGTCTTCATCACGTCTGCATCACGTCTGCATCACGTCTTCATCACGTCTTCATCACGTCTGCATCACGTCTTCATCACGTCTGCATCACGTCTGCATCACGTCTCCATCACGTCTTCATCACGTCTGCATCACGTCTTCATCACGTCTGCATCACGTCTTCATCACGTCTGCATCACGTCTTCATCACGTCTGCATCACGTCTTCATCACGTCGGCATCACGTCTTCATCACGTCTTCATCACGTCTGCATCACGTCTTCAATCACGTCTTCATCACGTCTGCATCACGTCTTCATCACGTCTGCATCACGTCTTCATCACGTCTTCATCACGTCTGCATCACGTCTTCATCACGTCTGCATCACGTCTTCATCACGTCTGCATCACGTCTTCATCACGTCTGCATCACGTCTGCATCACGTCTTCATCACGTCTTCATCACGTCTTCATCACGTCTGCATCACGTCTTCATCACGTCTTCATCACGTCTTCATCACGTCTTCATCACGTCTGCATCACGTCTTCATCACGTCTTCATCACGTCTGCATCACGTCTTCATCACGTCTGCATCACGTCTTCATCACGTCTGCATCACGTCTTCATCACGTCTGCATCACGTCTTCATCACGTCGGCATCACGTCTTCATCACGTCTTCATCACGTCTTCATCACGTCTTCATCACGTCTGCATCACGTCTTCATCACGTCTGCATCACGTCTTCATCACGTCTTCATCACGTCTTCATCACGTCTGCATCACGTCTTCATCACGTCTGCATCACGTCTTCATCACGTCTGCATCACGTCTTCATCACGTCTTCATCACGTCTGCATCACGTCTGCATCACGTCTTCATCACGTCTTCATCACGTCTTCATCACGTCTTCATCACGTCTGCATCACGTCTTCATCACGTCTTCATCACGTCTGCATCACGTCTTCATCACGTCTTCATCACGTCTTCATCACGTCTTCATCACGTCTTCATCACGTCTGCATCACGTCTGCATCACGTCTTCATCACGTCTTCATCACGTCTGCATCACGTCTGCATCACGTCTTCATCACGTCTGCATCACGTCTTCATCACGTCTGCATCACGTCTGCATCACGTCTCCCATCACGTCTTCATCACGTCTGCATCACGTCTTCATCACGTCTGCATCACGTCTTCATCACGTCTTCATCACGTCTTCATCACGTCTTCATCACGTCTGCATCACGTCTTCATCACGTCTTCATCACGTCTGCATCACGTCTTCATCACGTCTTCATCACGTCTGCATCACGTCTTCATCACGTCTGCATCACGTCTGCATCACGTCTCATCACGTCTGCATCACGTCTTCATCACGTCTGCATCACGTCTTCATCACGTCTTCATCACGTCTGCATCACGTCTTCATCACGTCTGCATCACGTCTTCATCACGTCTGCATCACGTCTTCATCACGTCTTCATCACGTCTGCATCACGTCTTCATCACGTCTGCATCACGTCGTCATCACGTCTTCATCACGTCTTCATCACGTCTGCATCACGTCTTCATCACGTCTGCATCACGTCTGCATCACGTCTGCATCACGTCTTCATCACGTCTGCATCACGTCTTCATCACGTCTTCATCACGTCTTCATCTCACGTCTGCATCACGTCTTCATCACGTCTGCATCACGTCTTCATCACGTCTTCATCACGTCTGCATCACGTCTCATCACGTCTCATCACGTCTGCATCACGTCTTCATCACGTCTGCATCACGTCTGCATCACGTCTTCATCACGTCTGCATCACGTCTGCATCACGTCTGCATCACGTCTGCATCACGTCTGCATCACGTCTTCATCACGTCTGCATCACGTCTGCATCACGTCTTCATCACGTCTGCATCACGTCTGCATCACGTCTGCATCACGTCTTCATCACGTCTTCATCACGTCTGCATCACGTCTTCATCACGTCTGCATCACGTCTGCATCACGTCTTCATCACGTCTGCATCACGTCTTCATCACGTCTTCATCACGTCTGCATCACGTCTGCATCACGTCTTCATCACGTCTTCATCACGTCTTCATCACGTCTTCATCACGTCTGCATCACGTCTGCATCACGTCTTCATCACGTCTGCATCACGTCTTCATCACGTCTCATCACGTCTCATCACGTCTGCATCACGTCTTCATCACGTCTTCATCACGTCTGCATCACGTCTTCATCACGTCTGCATCACGTCTTCATCACGTCTTCATCACGTCTTCATCACGGTCTGCATCACGTCTGCATCACGTCTTCATCACGTCTGCATCACGTCTTCATCACGTCTGCATCACGTCTTCATCACGTCTTCATCACGTCTGCATCACGTCTTCATCACGTCTTCATCACGTCTGCATCACGTCTGCATCACGTCTTCATCACGTCACACGTCTTCATCACACGTCTTCATCACGTCTCATCACGTCTGCATCACGTCTTCATCACGTCTTCATCACGTCTGCATCACGTCTTCATCGTCTTCATCACGTCTTCATCACGTCTGCATCACGTCTCATCACGTCATCACGTCTTCATCACGTCTTCATCACGTCTTCATCACGTCTGCATCACGTCTGCATCACGTCTGCATCACGTCTTCATCACGTCTGCATCACGTCTTCATCACGTCTGCATCACGTCTTCATCACGTCTGCATCACGTCTTCATCACGTCTTCATCACGTCTGCATCACGTCTTCATCACGTCTTCATCACGTCTGCATCACGTCTTCATCACGTCTGCATCACGTCTTCATCACGTCTTCATCACGTCTGCATCACGTCTTCATCACGTCTTCATCACGTCTGCATCACGTCTTCATCACGTCTGCATCACGTCTTCATCACGTCTGCATCACGTCTGCATCACGTCTTCATCACGTCTTCATCACGTCTTCATCACGTCTTCATCACGTCGGCATCACGTCTTCATCACGTCTGCATCACGTCTCATCACATCTTCATCACGTCTGCATCACGTCTTCATCACGTCTTCATCACGTCGGCATCACGTCTTCATCACGTCTGCATCACGTCTGCATCACGTCTGCATCACGTCTGCATCACGTCTGCATCACGTCTTCATCACGTCTGCATCACGTCTGCATCACGTCTTCATCACGTCGGCATCACGTCTTCATCACGTCTTCATCACGTCTTCATCACGTCTGCATCACGTCGCATCACGTCTTCATCACGTCTGCATCACGTCTTCATCACGTCTGCATCACGTCTTCATCACGTCTGCATCACGTCTTCATCACGTCTGCATCACGTCTCCATCTCGTCGGCCACGTCTTCATCACGTCTGCATCACGTCTTCATCACGTCTTCATCACGTCTGCATCACGTCTTCATCACGTCTTCATCACGTCTGCATCACGTCTTCATCACGTCTGCATCACGTCTTCATCACGTCTGCATCACGTCTTCATCACGTCTGCATCACGTCTCCATCTCGTCGGCACCACGTCTTCATCACGTCTGCATCACGTCTTCATCACGTCTTCATCACGTCTGCATCACGTCTGCATCACGTCTTCATCACGTCTGCATCACGTCTTCATCACGTCTGCATCACGTCTTCATCACGTCTGCATCACGTCTTCATCACGTCTTCATCACGTCTGCATCACGTCTTCATCACGTCTGCATCACGTCTGCATCACGTCTTCATCACGTCTTCATCACGTCTGCATCACGTCTTCATCACGTCTTCATCACGTCTGCATCACGTCTTCATCACGTCTGCATCACGTCGCATCACGTCTGCATCACGTCTTCATCACGTCTGCATCACGTCTTCATCACGTCTTCCATCACGTCTGCATCACGTCGGCATCACGTCTGCATCACGTTGATCATGTCTTCATCACGTCTGCATCACGTCTTCATCACGTCTTCATCACGTCTGCATCACGTCTGCATCACGTCTTCATCACGTCTTCATCACGTCTGCATCACGTCTTCATCACGTCTTCATCACGTCGGCATCACGTCTTCATCACGTCTTCATCACGTCGGCATCACGTCTTCATCACGTCTGCATCACGTCTGCATCACGTCTTCATCACGTCTGCATCACGTCTGCATCACGTCTTCATCACGTCTGCATCACGTCTGCATCACGTCTTCATCACGTCGGCATCACGTCTTCATCACGTCTGCATCACGTCTTCATCACATCTTCATCACGTCTGCATCACGTCTTCATCACGTCTTCATCACGTCGGCATCACGTCTTCATCACGTCTGCATCACGTCTTCATCACGTCTTCATCACGTCTGCATCACGTCTCATCACGTCTGCATCACGTCTTCATCACGTCTGCATCACGTCTTCATCACGTCTTCATCACGTCTGCATCACGTCTTCATCACGTCTTCATCACGTCGGCATCACGTCTTCATCACGTCTGCATCACGTCTGCATCACGTCTTCATCACGTCTGCATCACGTCTTCATCACGTCTTCATCACGTCGGCATCACGTCTTCATCACGTCTGCATCACGTCTTCATCACGTCTGCATCACGTCTGCATCACGTCTTCATCACGTCTGCATCACGTCTGCATCACGTCTTCATCACGTCGGCATCACGTCTTCATCACGTCTGCATCACGTCTTCATCACATCTTCATCACGTCTGCATCACGTCTTCATCACGTCTTCATCACGTCGGCATCACGTCTTCATCACGTCTGCATCACGTCTGCATCACGTCTGCATCACGTCTGCATCACGTCTGCATCACGTCTTCATCACGTCTGCATCACGTCTGCATCACGTCTTCATCACGTCTGCATCACGTCTTCATCACGTCTTCATCACGTCTTCATCACGTCTGCATCACGTCTGCATCACGTCTTCATCACGTCTGCATCACGTCTTCATCACGTCTGCATCACGTCTTCATCACGTCTGCATCACGTCTGCATCACGTCTGCATCACGTCTCATCTCGTCTGCACCACGTCTTCATCACGTCTGCATCACGTCTTCATCACGTCTTCATCACGTCTGCATCACGTCTTCATCACGTCTTCATCACGTCTGCATCACGTCTTCATCACGTCTGCATCACGTCTTCATCACGTCTGCATCACGTCTTCATCACGTCTGCATCACGTCTCATCTCGTCGGCACCACGTCTTCATCACGTCTGCATCACGTCTTCATCACGTCTTCATCACGTCTGCATCACGTCTGCATCACGTCTTCATCACGTCTGCATCACGTCTTCATCACGTCTGCATCACGTCTTCATCACGTCTGCATCACGTCTTCATCACGTCTTCATCACGTCTGCATCACGTCTTCATCACGTCTGCATCACGTCTGCATCACGTCTTCATCACGTCTTCATCACGTCTGCATCACGTCTTCATCACGTCTTCATCACGTCTGCATCACGTCTTCATCACGTCTGCATCACGTCGGCATCACGTCTGCATCACGTCTTCATCACGTCTGCATCACGTCTTCATCACGTCTCCATCACGTCTGCATCACGTCGGCATCACGTCTGCATCACGTCTGGATCATGTCTTCATCACGTCTGCATCACGTCTTCATCACGTCTTCATCACGTCTGCATTCACGTCTGCATCACGTCTTCATCACGTCTTCATCACGTCTGCATCACGTCTTCATCACGTCTTCATCACGTCGGCATCACGTCTTCATCACGTCTTCATCACGTCGGCATCACGTCTTCATCACGTCTGCATCACGTCTGCATCACGTCTTCATCACGTCTGCATCACGTCTGCATCACGTCTTCATCACGTCTGCATCACGTCTGCATCACGTCTTCATCACGTCGGCATCACGTCTTCATCACGTCTGCATCACGTCTTCATCACATCTTCATCACGTCTGCATCACGTCTTCATCACGTCTTCATCACGTCGGCATCACGTCTTCATCACGTCTGCATCACGTCTGCATCACGTCTGCATCACGTCTGCATCACGTCTGCATCACGTCTTCATCACGTCTGCATCACGTCTGCATCACGTCTTCATCACGTCGGCATCACGTCTTCATCACGTCTTCATCACGTCTTCATCACGTCTGCATCACGTCTGCATCACGTCTTCATCACGTCTGCATCACGTCTTCATCACGTCTGCATCACGTCTTCATCACGTCTGCATCACGTCTTCATCACGTCTGCATCACGTCTCCATCTCGTCGGCACCACGTCTTCATCACGTCTGCATCACGTCTTCATCACGTCTTCATCACGTCTGCATCACGTCTTCATCACGTCTGCATCACGTCTGCATCACGTCTTCATCACGTCTTCATCACGTCTGCATCACGTCTTCATCACGTCTGCATCACGTCTGCATCACGTCTTCATCACGTCTTCATCACGTCTGCATCACGTCTTCATCACGTCTTCATCACGTCTGCATCACGTCTTCATCACGTCTGCATCACGTCGGCATCACGTCTGCATCACGTCTTCATCACGTCTGCATCACGTCTTCATCACGTCTCCATCACGTCTGCATCACGTCGGCATCACGTCTGCATCACGTCTGGATCATGTCTTCATCACGTCTGCATCACGTCTTCATCACGTCTTCATCACGTCTGCATCACGTCTTCATCACGTCTGCATCACGTCTTCATCACGTCTCCATCACGTCTTCATCACGTCTGCATCACGTCTTCATCACGTCTGCATCACGTCTGCATCACGTCTGGATCACGTCTTCATCACGTCTGCATCACGTCTTCATCACGTCTGCATCACGTCTTCATCACGTCTTCATCACGTCTTCATCACGTCTGCATCACGTCTTCATCACGTCTGCATCACGTCTTCATCACGTCTCCATCACGTCTCCATCACGTCTGCATCACGTCTTCATCACGTCTGCATCACGTCTGCATCACGTCTTCATCACGTCTGCATCACGTCTGCATCACGTCTGGATCACGTCGGCATCACCTTCATCACGTCTGCATCACGTCTTCATCACGTCTGCATCACGTCTGCATCACGTCTGCATCACGTCTGGATCACGTCGGCATCACGTCTTCATCACGTCTGCATCACGTCTCATCACGTCTGCATCACGTCTTCATCACGTCTTCATCACGTCTGCATCACGTCTTCATCACGTCTTCATCACGTCTGCATCACGTCTTCATCACGTCTCCATCACGTCTTCATCACGTCTGCATCACGTCTTCATCACGTCTGCATGACGTCTGCATCACGTCTGGATCACGTCTTCATCACGTCTGCATCACGTCTTCATCACGTCTTCATCACGTCTGCATCACGTCTTCATCACGTCTGCATCACGTCTTCATCACGTCTGGATCACGTCTGCATCACGTCTGCATCATGTCTTCATCACGTCTTCATCACGTCTTCATCACGTCTGCATCACGTCTCCGTCACGTCTTCATCACGTCTTCATCACGTCTGCATCACGTCTCGTCACGTCTGCATCACGTCTTCATCACGTCTGCATCACGTCTGCATCACGTCTGCATCACGTCTTCATCACGTCTCCATCACGTCTGCATCACGTCTGCATCACGTCTTCATCACGTCTTCATCACGTCTGCATCACGTCTGCATCACGTCTTCATCACGTCTCATCACGTCTGCATCACGTCTGCATCACGTCTTCATCACGTCTTCATCACGTCTGCATCACGTCTTCATCACGTCTTCATCACGTCTGCATCACGTCTTCATCACGTCTGCATCACGTCTGCATCACGTCTGCATCACGTCTTCATCACGTCTTCATCACGTCTGCATCACGTCTGCATCACGTCTTCATCACGTCTTCATCACGTCTGCATCACGTCTGCATCACGTCTTCATCACGTCTGCATCACGTCTGCATCACGTCTTCAATCTTGTCTTCATCACGTCGGCATCACGTCTTCATCACGTCTTCATCACGTCTTCATCACGCTTCATCACGTCTTCATCACGTCTGCATCACGTCTTCATCGCGTCTGCATCACGTCTTCATCACGTCTGCATCACGTCTTCATCACGTCTTCATCACGTCTGCATCACGTCTTCATCACGTCTTCATCACGTCGGCATCCGTCTGCATCACGTCTGCATCACGTCTTCATCACGTCTTCATCACGTCTGCATCACGTCTTCATCACGTCTTCATCACGTCTGCATCACGTCTTCATCACGTCTTCATCACGTCGGCATCACGTCTTCATCACGTCTTCATCACGTCGGCATCACGTCTTCATCACGTCTGCATCACGTCTGCATCACGTCTTCATCACGTCTGCATCACGTCTGCATCACGTCTTCATCACGTCTGCATCACGTCTGCATCACGTCTTCATCACGTCGGCATCACGTCTTCATCACGTCTGCATCACGTCTTCATCACATCTTCATCACGTCTGCATCACGTCTTCATCACGTCTTCATCACGTCGGCATCACGTCTTCATCACGTCTGCATCACGTCTGCATCACGTCTGCATCACGTCTTCATCACGTCTTCATCACGTCTGCATCACGTCTGCATCACGTCTTCATCACGTCGGCATCACGTCTTCATCACGTCTTCATCACGTCTTCATCACGTCTGCATCACGTCTGCATCACGTCTTCATCACGTCTGCATCACGTCTTCATCACGTCTGCATCACGTCTTCATCACGTCTGCATCACGTCTCCATCACGTCGGCACCACGTCTTCATCACGTCTGCATCACGTCTTCATCACGTCTTCATCAACGTCTGCATCACGTCTTCATCACGTCTGCATCACGTCTGCATCACGTCTTCATCACGTCTTCATCACGTCTGCATCACGTCTTCATCACGTCTGCATCACGTCTGCATCACGTCTTCATCACGTCTTCATCACGTCTGCATCACGTCTTCATCACGTCTTCATCACGTCTGCATCACGTCTGCATCACGTCTTCATCACGTCTGCATCACGTCGGCATCACGTCTGCATCACGTCTTCATCACGGTCTTCATCACGTCTGCATCACGTCTTCATCACGTCTGCATCACGTCTTCATCACGTCTCCATCCGTCTGCATCACGTCGGCATCACGTCTGCATCACGTCTGGATCATGTCTTCATCACGTCTGCATCACGTCTTCATCACGTCTTCATCACGTCTGCATCACGGTCTTCATCACGTCTGCATCACGTCTTCATCACGTCTCCATCACGTCTTCATCACGTCTGCATCACGTCTTCATCACGTCTGCATCACGTCTGCATCACGTCTGGCATCACGTCTTCATCACGTCTGCATCACGTCTTCATCACGTCTGCATCACGTCTTCATCACGTCTTCATCACGTCTTCATCACGTCTGCATCACGTCTTCATCACGTCTGCATCACGTCTTCATCACGTCTCCATCACGTCTCATCACGTCTGCATCACGTCTTCATCACGTCTGCATCACGTCTGCATCACGTCTTCATCACGTCTGCATCACGTCTGCATCACGTCTGGATCACGTCGGCATCACGTCTTCATCACGTCTGCATCACGTCTTCATCACGTCTGCATCACGTCTGCATCACGTCTGCATCACGTCTGGATCACGTCGGCATCACGTCTTCATCACGTCTGCATCACGTCTTCATCACGTCTGCATCACGTCTTCATCACGTCTTCATCACGTCTGCATCACGTCTTCATCACGTCTTCATCACGTCTGCATCACGTCTTCATCACGTCTCCATCACGTCTTCATCACGTCTGCATCACGTCTTCATCACGTCTGCATGACGTCTGCATCACGTCTGGATCACGTCTTCATCACGTCTGCATCACGTCTTCATCACGTCTTCATCACGTCTGCATCACGTCTTCATCACGTCTTCATCACGTCTTCATCACGTCTTCATCACGTCTGCATCACGTCTTCATCACGTCTGCATCACGTCTTCATCACGTCTGCATCACGTCTTCATCACGTCTGGCATCACGTCTGCATCACGTCTTCATCACGTCTTCATCACGTCTTCATCACGTCTTCATCACGTCTGCATCACGTCTTCATCACGTCTTCATCACGTCTGCATCACGTCTTCATCACGTCTGCATCACGTCTTCATCACGTCGGCATCACGTCTGCATCACGTCTTCATCACGTCTGCATCACGTCTTCATCACGTCTGCATCACGTCTTCATCACGTCTTCATCACGTCTGCATCACGTCTTCATCACGTCTGCATCACGTCTTCATCACGTCTGCATCACGTCTGCATCACGTCTGCATCACGTCTTCATCACGTCTGCATCACGTCTGCATCACGTCTTCATCACGTCTGCATCACGTCTGCATCACGTCTGCATCACGTCTGCATCACGTCTTCATCACGTCTTCATCACGTCTTCATCACGTCTTCATCACGTCTGCAATCACGTCTGCATCACGTCTTCATCACGTCTGCATCACGTCTTCATCACGTCTTCATCACGTCTGCATCACGTCTTCATCACGTCTTCATCACGTCTTCATCACGTCTGCATCACGTCTTCATCACGTCTTCATCACGTCTTCATCACGTCTTCATCACGTCTGGCATCACGTCTTCATCACGTCTGCATCACGTCTTCATCACGTCTGCATCACGTCTTCATCACGTCTTCATCACGTCTGCATCACGTCTTCATCACGTCTGCATCACGTCTTCATCACGTCTGCATCACGTCTTCATCACGTCTTCATCACGTCTTCATCCCGTCTTCATCACGTCTTCATCACGTCTTCATCACGTCTGCATCACGTCTTCATCACGTCTTCATCACGTCTGCATCACGTCTTCATCACGTCTTCATCACGTCTGCATCACGTCTTCATCACGTCTGCATCACGTCTTCATCACGTCTGCATCACGTCTCATCACGTCTGCATCACGTCTGCATCACGTCTTCATCACGTCTTCATCACGTCTTCATCACGTCTGCATCACGTCTTCATCACGTCTTCATCACGTCTTCATCACGTCTTCATCACGTATGCATCACGTCTTCATCACGTCTTCATCACGTCTTCATCACGTCTTCATCACGTCTGCATCACGTCTCATCACGTCTTCATCACGTCTGCATCACGTCTTCATCACGTCTGCATCACGTCTGCATCACGTCTTCATCACGTCTGCATCACGTCTTCATCACGTCTGCATCACGTCTTCATCACGTCTGCATCACGTCTTCATCACGTCTTCATCACGTCTTCATCACGTCTTCATCACGTCTGCATCACGTCTCATCACGTCTTCATCACGTCTTCATCACGTCTTCATCACGTCTGCATCACGTCTTCATCACGTCTGCATCACGTCTTCATCACGTCTGCATCACGTCTTCATCACGTCTGCATCACGTCTTCATCACGTCTGCATCACGTCTTCATCACGTCTGCATCACGTCTTCATCACGTCTTCATCACGTCTTCATCACGTCTGCATCACGTCTTCAATCACGTCTGCATCACGTCTTCATCACGTCTTCATCACGTCTTCATCACGTCTGCATCACGTCTTCATCACGTCTGCAATCACGTCTTCATCACGTCTTCATCACGTCTGCATCACGTCTTCATCACGTCTTCATCACGTCTTCATCACGTCTGCATCACGTCTTCATCACGTCTGCATCACGTCTTCATCACGTCTGCATCACGTCTTCATCACGTCTTCATCACGTCTTCATCACGTCTGCATCACGTCTTCATCACGTCTTCATCACGTCTTCATCACGTCTTCATCACGTCTGCATCACGTCTTCATCACGTCTTCATCACGTCTGCATCACGTCTGCATCACGTCTTCATCACGTCTTCATCACGTCTGCATCACGTCTTCATCACGTCTGCATCACGTCTTCATCACGTCTGCATCACGTCTGCATCACGTCTGCATCACGTCTGCATCACGTCTGCATCACGTCTTCATCACGTCTGCATCACGTCTGCATCACGTCTTCATCACGTCGGCATCACGTCTTCATCACGTCTTCATCACGTCTTCATCACGTCTGCCATCACGTCTGCATCACGTCTTCATCACGTCTGCATCACGTCTTCATCACGTCTGCATCACGTCTTCATCACGTCTGCATCACGTCTCCATCACGTCGGCACCACGTCTTCATCACGTCTGCATCACGTCTTCATCACGTCTTCATCAGTCTGCATCACGTCTTCATCACGTCTGCATCACGTCTGCATCACGTCTTCATCACGTCTTCATCACGTCTGCATCACGTCTTCATCACGTCTGCATCACGTCTGCATCACGTCTTCATCACGTCTTCATCACGTCTGCATCACGTCTTCATCACGTCTTCATCACGTCTGCATCACGTCTGCATCACGTCTTCATCACGTCTGCATCACGTCGGCATCACGTCTGCATCACGTCTTCATCACGTCTTCATCACGTCTGCATCACGTCTTCATCACGTCTGCATCACGTCTTCATCACGTCTCCATCACGTCTGCATCACGTCGGCATCACGTCTGCATCACGTCTGGATCATGTCTTCATCACGTCTGCATCACGTCTTCATCACGTCTTCATCACGTCTGCATCACGTCTTCATCACGTCTGCATCACGTCTTCATCACGTCTCCATCACGTCTTCATCACGTCTGCATCACGTCTTCATCACGTCTGCATCACGTCTGCATCACGTCTGGATCACGTCTTCATCACGTCTGCATCACGTCTTCATCACGTCTGCATCACGTCTTCATCACGTCTTCATCACGTCTTCATCACGTCTGCATCACGTCTTCATCACGTCTGCATCACGTCTTCATCACGTCTCCATCACGTCTCCATCACGTCTGCATCACGTCTTCATCACGTCTGCATCACGTCTGCATCACGTCTTCATCACGTCTGCATCACGTCTGCATCACGTCTGGATCACGTCGGCATCACGTCTTCATCACGTCTGCATCACGTCTTCATCACGTCTGCATCACGTCTGCATCACGTCTGCATCACGTCTGGATCACGTCGGCATCACGTCTTCATCACGTCTGATCACGTCTTCATCACGTCTGCATCACGTCTTCATCACGTCTTCATCACGTCTGCATCACGTCTTCATCACGTCTTCATCACGTCTGCATCACGTCTTCATCACGTCTCCATCACGTCTTCATCACGTCTGCATCACGGTCTTCATCACGTCTGCATGACGTCTGCATCACGTCTGGATCACGTCTTCATCACGTCTGCATCACGTCTTCATCACGTCTTCATCACGTCTGCATCACGTCTTCATCACGTCTTCATCACGTCTTCATCACGTCTTCATCACGTCTGCATCACGTCTTCATCACGTCTTCATCACGTCTGCATCACGTCTTCATCACGTCTGCATCACGTCTGCATCACGTCTGCATCACGTCTGCATCACGTCTTCATCACGTCTTCATCACGTCTTCATCACGTCTGCATCACGTCTTCATCACGTCGGCATCACGTCTTCATCACGTCTGCATCACGTCTTCATCACGTCGGCATCACGTCTGCATCACGTCTTCTCACGTCTGCATCACGTCTTCATCACGTCTGCATCACGTCTTCATCACGTCTTCATCACGTCTGCATCACGTCTTCATCACGTCTGCATCACGTCTTCATCACGTCTGCATCACGTCTGCATCACGTCTGCATCACGTCTTGCATCACGTCTGCAATCACGTCTGCATCACGTCTTCATCACGTCTGCATCACGTCTGCATCACGTCTGCATCACGTCTGCATCACGTCTTCATCACGTCTTCATCACGTCTTCATCACGTCTTCATCCGTCTGCATCACGTCTGCATCACGTCTTCATCACGTCTGCATCACGTCTTCATCACGTCTTCATCACGTCTGCATCACGTCTTCATCACGTCTTCATCACGTCTTCATCACGTCTGCATCATGTCTTCATCACGTCTTCATCACGTCTTCATCACGTCTTCATCACGTCTGGATCACGTCTTCATCACGTCTTCATCACGTCTTCATCACGTCTGCATCACGTCTTCATCACGTCTGCATCACGTCTGCATCACGTCTTCATCACGTCTGCATCACGTCTTCATCACGTCTGCATCACGTCTTCATCCCGTCTTCATCACGTCTTCATCACGTCTTCATCACGTCTGCATCACGTCTTCATCACGTCTTCATCACGTCTGCATCACGTCTTCATCACGTCTTCATCACGTCTGCATCACGTCTTCATCACGTCTGCATCACGTCTTCATCACGTCTGCATCACGTCTTCATCACGTCTGCATCACGTCTGCATCACGTCTTCATCACGTCTTCATCACGTCTTCATCACGTCTGCATCACGTCTTCATCACGTCTTCATCACGTCTTCATCACGTCTTCATCACGTATGCATCACGTCTTCATCACGTCTTCATCACGTCTTCATCACGTCTTCATCACGTCTGCATCACGTCTTCATCACGTCTTCATCACGTCTGCATCACGTCTTCATCACGTCTTCATCACGTCTGCATCACGTCTTCATCACGTCTGCATCACGTCTTCATCACGTCTGCATCACGTCTTCATCACGTCTGCATCACGTCTGCATCACGTCTTCATCACGTCTTCATCACGTCTTCATCACGTCTGCATCACGTCTTCATCACGTCTTCATCACGTCTTCATCACGTCTTCATCACGTCTGCATCACGTCTTCATCACGTCTGCATCACGTCTTCATCACGTCTTCATCACGTCTTCATCACGTCTGCATCACGTCTTCATCACGTCTGCATCACGTCTTCATCACGTCTGCATCACGTCTTCATCACGTCTTCATCACGTCTTCATCACGTCTGCATCACGTCTTCATCACGTCTGCATCACGTCTTCATCACGTCTTCATCACGTCTTCATCACGTCTGCATCACGTCTTCATCACGTCTGCATCACGTCTTCATCACGTCTTCATCACGTCTGCATCACGTCTGCATCACGTCTTCATCACGTCTTCATCACGTCTGCATCACGTCTTCATCACGTCTGCATCACGTCTTCATCACGTCTGCATCACGTCTTCATCACGTCTTCATCACGTCTGCATCACGTCTTCATCACGTCTTCATCACGTCTTCATCACGTCTTCATCACGTCTGCATCACGTCTTCATCACGTCTTCATCACGTCTGCATCACGTCTGCATCACGTCTTCATCACGTCTTCATCACGTCTGCATCACGTCTTCATCACGTCTGCATCACGTCTTCATCACGTCTGCATCACGTCTTCATCACGTCTTCATCACGTCTGCATCACGTCTTCATCACGTCTTCATCACGTCTTCATCACGTCTTCATCACGTCTGCATCACGTCTTCATCACGTCTTCATCACGTCTGCATCACGTCTGCATCACGTCTGCATCACGTCTGCATCACGTCTTCATCACGTCTGCATCACGTCTTCATCACGTCTGCATCACGTCTGCATCACGTCTCCATCACGTCTGCATCACGTCTTCATCACGTCTGCATCACGTCTTCATCACGTCTTCATCACGTCTGCATCACGTCTTCATCACGTCTTCATCACGTCTTCATCACGTCTGCATCACGTCTTCATCACGTCTGCATCACGTCTTCATCACGTCTTCATCACGTCTGCATCACGTCTTCATCACGTCTGCATCACGTCTTCATCACGTCTGCATCACGTCTTCATCACGTCTGCATCACGTCTGCATCACGTCTTCATCACGTCTGCATCACGTCTTCATCACGTCTGCATCACGTCTTCATCACGTCTTCATCACGTCTTCATCACGTCTGCATCACGTCTTCATCACGTCTTCATCACGTCTGCATCACGTCTTCATCACGTCTTCATCACGTCTTCATCACGTCTTCATCACGTCTTCATCACGTCTTCATCACGTCTGCATCACGTCTGCATCACGTCTTCATCACGTCTCCATCACGTCTTCATCACGTCTTCATCACGTCTGCATCACGTCTTCATCACGTCTTCATCACGTCTGCATCACGTCTTCATCACGTCTGCATCACGTCTGCATCACGTCTGCATCACGTCTGCATCACGTCTGCATCACGTCTGCATCACGTCTGCATCACGTCTGCATCACGTCTGCATCACGTCTTCATCACGTCTGCATCACGTCTTCATCACGTCTGCATCACGTCTTCATCACGTCTGCATCACGTCTGCATCACATCTGCATCACGTCTTCATCACGTCTTCATCACGTCTGCATCACGTCTTCATCACGTCTGCATCACGTCTGCATCACGTCTTCATCACGTCTGCATCACGTCTTCATCACGTCTGCATCACGTCTGCATCACGTCTTCATCACGTCTTCATCACGTCTTCATCACGTCTTCATCACGTCTGCATCACGTCTGCATCACGTCTTCATCACGTCTGCATCACGTCTTCATCACGTCTGCATCACGTCTTCATCACGTCTGCATAACGTCTTCATCACGTCTGCATCACGTCTGCATCACGTCTTCATCACGTCTGCATCACGTCTTCATCACGTCTGCATCACGTCTTCATCACGTCTGCATCACGTCTTCATCACGTCTTCATCACGTCTTCATCACGTCTTCATCACGTCTGCATCACGTCTTCATCACGTCTTCATCACGTCTGCATCACGTCTGCATCACGTCTTCATCACGTCTGCATCACGTCTTCATCACGTCTGCATCACGTCTTCATCACGTCTGCATCACGTCTGCATCACGTCTCCATCACGTCTGCATCACGTCTTCATCACGTCTGCATCACGTCTTCATCACGTCTCCATCACGTCTTCATCACGTCTTCATCACGTCTGCATCACGTCTTCATCACGTCTTCATCACGTCTGCATCACGTCTGCATCACGTCTTCATCACGTCTTCATCACGTCTGCATCACGTCTTCATCACGTCTGCATCACGTCTGCATCACGTCTTCATCACGTCTGCATCACGTCTTCATCACGTCTTCATCACGTCTTCATCACGTCTGCATCACGTCTTCATCACGTCTTCATCACGTCTGCATCACGTCTGCATCACGTCTTCATCACGTCTTCATCACGTCTGCATAACGTCTGCATCACGTCTGCATCACGTCTGCATCACGTCTGCATCACGTCTTCATCACGTCTGCATCACGTCTGCATCACGTCTTCATCACGTCTGCATCACGTCTGCATCACGTCTGCATCACGTCTTCATCACGTCTGCATCACGTCTGCATCACGTCTTCATCACGTCTGCATCACGTCTTCATCACGTCTTCATCACGTCTTCATCACGTCTGCATCACGTCTTCATCACGTCTTCATCACGTCTGCATCACGTCTGCATCACGTCTTCATCACGTCTTCATCACGTCTGCATAACGTCTGCATCACGTCTGCATCACGTCTTCATCACGTCTTCATCACGTCTTCATCACGTCTTCATCACGTCTTCATCACGTCTGCATCACGTCTTCATCACGTCTTCATCACGTCTTCATCACGTCTTCATCACGTCTGCATCACGTCTTCATCACGTCTTCATCACGTCTGCATCACGTCTGCATCACGTCTTCATCACGTCTGCATCACGTCTTCATCACGTCTGCATCACGTCTTCATCACGTCTGCATCACGTCTGCATCACGTCTCCATCACGTCTTCATCACGTCTTCATCACGTCTGCATCACGTCTTCATCACGTCTGCATCACGTCTGCATCACGTCTTCATCACGTCTGCATCACGTCTGCATCACGTCTCCATCACGTCTTCATCACGTCTTCATCACGTCTGCATCACGTCTTCATCACGTCTGCATCACGTCTTCATCACGTCTTCATCACGTCTGCATCACGTCTGCATCACGTCTTCATCACGTCTGCATCACGTCTTCATCACGTCTGCATCACGTCTTCATCACGTCTTCATCACGTCTGCATCACGTCTGCATCACGTCTTCATCACGTCTTCATCACGTCTGCATCACGTCTTCATCACGTCTGCATCACGTCTGCATCACGTCTTCATCACGTCTTCATCACCTCTTCATCACGTCTGCATCACGTCTTCATCACGTCTTCATCACGTCTGCATCACGTCTGCATCACGTCTTCATCACGTCTGCATCACGTCTGCATCACGTCTTCATCACGTCTTCATCACGTCTGCATAACGTCTGCATCACGTCTGCATCACGTCTTCATCACGTCTTCATCACGTCTTCATCACGTCTGCATAACGTCTGCATCACGTCTGCATCACGTCTTCATCACGTCTTCATCACGTCTTCATCACGTCTGCATCACGTCTTTATCACGTCTTCATCACGTCTGCATCACGTCTGCATCACGTCTTCATCACGTCTTCATCACGTCTGCATCACGTCTTCATCACGTCTGCATCACGTCTGCATCACGTCTTCATCACGTCTTCATCACGTCTGCATCACGTCTTCATCACGTCTGCATCACGTCTTCATCACGTCTGGATCACGTCTTCATCACGTCTGCATCACGTCTTCATCACGTCTTCATCACGTCTGCATCACGTCTTCATCACGTCTTCATCACGTCTGCATCACGTCTGCATCACGTCTGCATCACGTCTTCATCACGTCTGCATAACGTCTGCATCACGTCTGCATCACGTCTTCATCACGTCTGCATAACGTCTGCATCACGTCTGCATCACGTCTGCATCACGTCTTCATCACGTCTGCATCACGTCTGCATCACGTCTTCATCACGTCTGCATCACGTCTGCATCACGTCTTCATCACGTCTGCATCACGTCTTCATCACGTCTTCATCACGTCTTCATCACGTCTGCATCACGTCTTCATCACGTCTTCATCACGTCTGCATCACGTCTGCATCACGTCTTCATCACGTCTTCATCACGTCTGCATAACGTCTGCATCACGTCTGCATCACGTCTGCATCACGTCTGCATCACGTCTTCATCACGTCTGCATCACGTCTGCATCACGTCTTCATCACGTCTGCATCACGTCTGCATCACGTCTGCATCACGTCTTCATCACGTCTTCATCACGTCTTCATCACGTCTTCATCACGTCTGCATCACGTCTGCATCACGTCTTCATCACGTCTTCATCACGTCTGCATCACGTCTTCATCACGTCTGCATCACGTCTTCATCACGTCTGGATCACGTCTTCATCACGTCTGCATCACGTCTTCATCACGTCTTCATCACGTCTGCATCACGTCTTCATCACGTCTTCATCACGTCTGCATCACGTCTGCATCACGTCTGCATCACGTCTTCATCACGTCTGCATAACGTCTGCATCACGTCTGCATCACGTCTTCATCACGTCTGCATAACGTCTGCATCACGTCTGCATCACGTCTGCATCACGTCTTCATCACGTCTGCATCACGTCTGCATCACGTCTTCATCACGTCTGCATCACGTCTGCATCACGTCTTCATCACGTCTGCATCACGTCTTCATCACGTCTTCATCACGTCTTCATCACGTCTGCATCACGTCTTCATCACGTCTTCATCACGTCTGCATCACGTCTGCATCACGTCTTCATCACGTCTTCATCACGTCTGCATAACGTCTGCATCACGTCTGCATCACGTCTGCATCACGTCTGCATCACGTCTTCATCACGTCTGCATCACGTCTTCATCACGTCTTCATCACGTCTGCATCACGTCTGCATCACGTCTTCATCACGTCTGCATCACGTCTTCATCACGTCTTCATCACGTCTGCATCACGTCTGTCATTCAGCAGCAGGTCTGACAGGAAGCTAAAAGTCAGCTTGAAGGATCCTCTCGTTAACTCTGTGAAACTTTCACCAACTTCTTCATTTTGCTAAAAACGGCCCTGCGCTCCCGGGAGATGTGTAGGTGGCCCTGCAGCCAAACACAAAGCGCTGAATGTAATGGAGTCATTCCGACTAACTCATCACTTCTCTCTCTGGCTGCATGCGTGGAAATGTGTGTGCGGTTTCAGGGAGCAATGCAAACACTCGAGGACAACAGTTGGTAAATGGGACACATGTGAACCCATCTGGGGGGATTTAAAATGAACACCAGCTGTGAGGCTCTTACCAGCGTGGAATCATCACATTACTTTATCAAACTGATCGACGTTCGCTCGTCACAATGTGTGTCTGCGACTCTCTGGCCAATTTAGCATGATTGGTACGGATGATTATGCAGAGGAACCTCCATAAACGCAGATGGCGTCCTGTCACACAGCTCTGTGGTCCGCCACAGCTCGGCGTCGGTGATGTATGTGGCTTCAGGTCACATAAGCCGCGCTGGAGACTGGGTTTGTTTAAGCAACAAACAAGCAGAGAGAACAGAGCTGGATGAAGATCAAACAAAAAGAGGAAAAAAGCTTCAGTCAGACTCCTGTTTAAATATTAATCTGCCTCTAAAATGACTAAAGTTCATCTCCACCTCTTGTCCTGCTTTGAGTTTTGCTTGAAAATGATGCTTTGTCTTTTCAGCTGCAGAATTTCTTATCTGTCTGAAGATTGTTTGGATTTATTCATTTACTTTAATTAGACTTTTGGTGCTAAACAGGCCGACAGGTCAGGCAGTGTGATCAGGGAGCGCTGCTGTGTCACATCCAGACAGAGAGATGAAAAGCTTCAGATTCTTCACCACCTAGACGCAGAAAAATATCACCCACACTGACACTCATAAACACAAATACAAGGGAAAATGAGAGCTGATTGTGAATCCAGATGGCAGAAACACATCTGCAAAAGTTGGAACAGGTCATCAGAAGATTCAGAAGGAATCTCTGTATGCTCGGAACAAGGCTGGATGCTGGTGACCTTCTGAAGGAGATGTGATTCTTTACTGGAAATCACTGCATAGACATGGGAAGACAGTTCACCCTGAAACTGGGACGTTTTATCATCTGATGAGAAGAAGTTGGAGCAACGAAAGACTGGAAAACATCTGGAGGAGCTTTTGACAGCTGATCCGGTTAATTAGCAGCAGGTCGGCAACATAACTGGATCTTAAAGGAGCATTTCAGAGAGGCAGAGTCTCTCAGAACTTCACCAGTATGAGGCAAACTGGATCTAAAAGTTCAGAAAAATGTTTCTCAGACTTAGAAAAATCCCATCATCCACAGTTCATGATATCATCAGAAGATTCAAAGAATCTGGAGGAATCTCTGTATGTTTGGGACAAGGCTGAAGGTAAAACAGTAAGAAGTAGTTCCAGGTTGATGTTTAGCATTGTGTAGGAGCCTCTCTTCTTTTAACAGCTGTTGAGGTCTGGACTCTAGGCCGACCAGTTCAACAGTCGGACACTTCTCATCAGAGGATTCAGAGAATCCGAAGGAATCTCTGTAGTCTGAGGACAAGACTGAATACTGGTTATCTTCTGCATTATAATCAGACATGATCTGACTTCCAAAAAAAAAAAGTTTTTAATTGTACATAAATAATTTTAATTCACAATAATCCGTCACCAGCTCCAGTAACTTCCTAATCCTCGTCTTGCCATAATTTGGTCTCCTTAAGTTAAAAAGAAAGAGAAGCATTAGCGACTCTGACATAAAGACAGACGGATCATGGAGAATGTTAGAACAAAGCTAACAGAGTGTCGCTGCAGGATTCTGCAACAGTCTTTATGAAACATTTGTTGTTTATTTTCTCCTCGGAAAAGCACCTGAAAATGTTCTTAAACAGTGAATTAAACTTGTGATTTGTGATTAATTATGATGGTTGACATTAGCACGCTAATGCTAATGTAACTTATCTGACGTTTTCAGAACCATGTGGACACAGAAATCTAATATTTTTATCTTAAATCAGACATGTCCATGATATGACACGGTCAGATGGAATTTCATGCAGTTTTTGTGGAGCGTAGCATAGCTACAGTACTGTTAGCAGTCTAAAACCGGAAAGCTAACCTTGTAGCGTTAGCTGCTACCAACGGATTTGCTTTGTTTATGCATCGTAATCTGATCTCAGGACACTTAAAGTAACAATGATAGAATCAGGATTGAATTGTGTAGCTACTAGCGTGGTTGTAAGCTAATAAACAACACATTTACAGCATGAAGAGGGTAAAAGCAGCGTGGCTGGTGGCTTCGTGGCTCTGACTCGAGTCTGTGGAGGAGAAAACACATTACACCTCTCATCAACGCCTGTCCTGATAATTCTGTGTGAAACTGCATCCATGTGCAGCCGGTGTGAATTCAAATTGATTAATGGAGCGAACGCCGTGGCCAGACAACAATGAATAAATGAGCTCTTGTGGCTGGAACTCACCTCATTTCTTTTTATTTCTTCTCCTCAATGACCAGTCAGACGAGTACGTCGCCCAAGCAGAGAGATGATTACGCTGATTAATAGACTGGCTGAGAGGATAATGATTAACCAGCACAACCCTGCAATTTATACTCTAACCCTTTTCTGAACGCTACAATGAGCGCAAAGCGCCTGTCAAACGTCGGCGACTCCACTGAGTGTTTCTGGGGTTTTATTCCGAACCTCGTCCCGTCCGTTGCCGTGTCGACGGAAAGACGCCTGGCCGCCATGCTGTACATCAGAGATCCCCAATCCTGGTCCTCGAGGACCGATGTCCTGCAGGTTTTCCAAGTGTTCCTGCTGCAACACACCTGATTCAGATCAGTGTGTATGTAGCAGATACAGTCAGAGCTCGTCTGAGTCCGTTGTGTTGCAGCAGGAACACCTGGAAAGCCTGCAGGACACCGGTCCTCGACAACCAGGGTGTCACGATGTGTTTTGTGTTTCTCCTTATTTCTGGTTTCCTGTTTTGGTTTGTCGTTCTCCTTGTTTAGTTCTCTGGTGTCTCGGTTCCTGTTCATTAGTTTCACCTGTGTCTCGTGTATTTCTACCCCTCAGTTTTTGTCTTGAGTTGCTGGATCATTTTGTTAGCTTGCCCTCGCTTCTGTTCCTGGAATTAAATTCTCGTATGATTCCTGCATCTTGGCTTCTGACTCCTGCATTTGGGTCCCCGTCCCCCACCGCCACCGTGACACAGGGTTGGGGATCCCTGCTGTACCTGACAGACTGGCACAGTTCCTGGACTAAAGTGAGCAGCTGCTAAAAACCTCAGAACCAGACCGATGTGGTCTCTGTGAGCTCAGCAGAGTTCTGGATGAGCTGCAGGTTTCAGATCCATGTTTCAGGCCCGTAAAGACCCTTTACGACTAAAGACGGAAGGTGCCAGTAGGACGACTTGGTGGTTCCTTTCATGTGTTTGCCAAAAGGTCCGAGTCCATCACCAGGTTTCTGGCCCGGCTGGTGGTTTTCAGAGTCCACAGATAAGGTGTCCCGTCCACATGAGAGCAGGACCCCGTTCAAAATGATCACAGGTCCTGTCCCGACGCCAGATTGTCATTTAAGTATTGATCCCAGTGGTAATATCTAACTAGATGTTAGTATTGATTAGGATCTGAGTTGCTTCTGAGGTTCACAGAAACATCAGAGATTCTTGAACCAGAAGAAAATCTGACGTGTGACGAAGCAACGACATCCACGGAGAGAAAATATGGAAATATGTCCATATTCAGAGAATCCAACTTTATAAATACACAACCAGGTAACAACTACGCCTTTCACAGAGTTCTGTCATTCTAGACCGGTTCTCATCCAGATCCATCATCTGATCCACATCAGTCCAGTTTCATGACTGAACTGAGGAAATAAATTGGACCAGAAGCAGAAATAAGGAGGGAACCTCCATCAGTCGGAACCAGGAAGTGAAACCTTCATCGTTTTAGCAGCAACAAGGTGATTCCTATAGACATCATATCTACAGAGACGCCGCGTCGTATCACACAGCCTGTACGCGCTGACGTCTCATCGCGCCGCCATCTTGGATGGGTCTCCATGCGCCTCCAATGCATTTATCTGTAAGGTGTAGGTCCAACCACGACAGTAACTTCACCAATTTTCCCCTGATTTTTCTCAAAGTTTAGTTTGTTACAAAGGACAGAGATATTGTTATGATACAGATCACTGTAAAATATTAAAAAAACAACGTGCTTTTATGCTAAAATATTTTTATATGCTATTTAACTGAGACATATGGTAGCTGCAGTATAATAAATGTATGAATTTCATATGAACATGTTTGATTGTTTATTGATGCATTTGGATTTGTCTTATCTTTTTTTATCTGGTCAAATTAATTATTATTCAACCTTGTGAAACATAATTCCACATAATCTGCTTTCAATATTTCGCCGGTTATTGCAACCACACAGACAACAGATAAACACAAACAGATAAAGCCGGTAAAAACATCACCTCCTTGGTGGAGGTAATTATGCTAACATGTAAAACTCTCCTTGTGAAGCATCAATATCATATTTTTCTTCATAACACCTCATAGGAGTAAAATTTATCACTTGCATTCTGTAGATTATTCACTGTGTTAACATTATTTATAAACCAGTTATGTAGAAAAGTGTTTTGTTTGTGTGTAATATATACGCCTTGTTCCACAGAAAACAGTTATGTGGGGAAACTATGTTGGTTCTGCAGCAAGACTCGAAAGTGGAGACCCATCCAATATGGAGGAGACCCATCCAATATGGCGGCGATGCTGCTTCACTCTCCAGCGCTCAATGAGGCGTCTACGTATTAATGATGTCTATGATGATTCCCTGCTGGCCAGTTAGGTAAACAGTGGTCTGGATGCATTTCTCACATCCTGGTTCAGGTCTCTTCCTGGATTCATGTCCTGCAGATCCGCTTAGTCTCATCCTGCAAATGACCGCGAAAAACTCCTTCTCTTTGTAAATGATTAATATTACTGCATTAATTATTCCATTAAAGGAGAAGAGTTTGATACAAATCATCTCTGCTGGTTCAGAGTAAAGCAAGAAGAACCTGGAATCTGTGCTGCAGGGTTTTATACGACATCTGCAGGAGTTTAACCGTAAGAAAACACATTGCGGGTTTTATACGACATCTACGTAAATTAAACCGTAAGAAAACATGTTGCAGGGTTCTATACGACATCTGTGATAGATAAGCCATAAGAAAACGCATAGCAGGGTTATGTACCACATCTATGCAAGTCAAATCGTAAGAAAACATGTTGTGAAGTTTTATACGACATCTACGTAAATTGAACCGTAAGAAAACACGTTGCGGGTTATATACGACATCTACATAAATTAAACCGTTAGAAAACGCATAGCAGGGTTATGTACCACATCTATGTAAGTAAAACCGTAAGAAAACACATTGCGGGATTTTATACGACATCTGTGATAGTTAAACCGTAAGAAAACATGTTGGGGGGGTTTCATAAGACATCTATGTAAGTTAAACCGTTAGAAAACATGTTGCAGAGTTTTATACGTCATCTTGTTTACCACATATTTGTGTTTAAACTCACTAAACTGATTTATTTGTCACGGTTCCGACAGGGAGCAACAATCGACAAGCTCCTGCCGATCGTCTCTGCAAACGAGAGAACGATTCTAACTGTGATGCTTCTGTAGCTTCTCCTGTCAGCACTATCAAGCTGCATTGATCTTCGTCTCGCTTCATTTGCTTAAAATCGACCAGTCGGCTGTGTTCATTTAGCCCAAACCGCCATCTGCACGTTAGCCAATCATCGTACACGTCGAGCGTGACCGTCCATGCACCGCGTCCACAGTTTGTCTCCTCTTGTTCACGCTGCAGTCATGAAGGAAGCTGAAGAGAACAAACCTGTTTCTTTCCAACCAAACAGAATCAGCTGGTTGTGATATTTACACCTGACATCCTAAAAGCCAACCGGTCTTTCCTGCTACGCTGAAACTGTTCAAACCGTGTTGTTCTGTGTTCTGATGAAAGGAAATGGTTGTTTTAAAAATTCTTCACCCAGTGGAAATTTATAAATCATGAGTTGAAAGGGAGATTCTGACCTGTTGATTTCTGAAGGTTTGTGGAGAAAATGGGGGAAAAGTCTAATCAGTAGTCGTCGTGTGATGTCCATGAGGAGCAGCAGTCCTCCAGAAGTCAGGCACCTCGATCGAGACACCACATCTGCACCTGGAAGGTAAAAAGCAAGCAGCAAACTCTGACGGTTAAGAAGTGAAGCTAAAACTGCAGTTCTCCCCTCCAATGTTAAAAAGACCAACTCCTCAACAGAAATAAACATGTTTACAGCAGAAATAAACATGTTTACAGCAGAAATAAACATGTTTACAGCAGAAATAAATATGTTTACAGCAGAAATAAACATGTTTACAGCAGAAATAAATATGTTTACAGCAGAAATAAACATGTTTACAGCAGAAATAAACATGTTTACAGCAGAAATAAACATGTTTACAGCAGAAATAAATATGTTTACAGCAGAAATAAACATGTTTACAGCAGAAATAAATATGTTTACAGCAGAAATAAACATGTTTACAGCAGAAATAAACATGTTTACAGCAGAAATAAATATGTTTACAGCAGAAATAAACATGTTTACAGCAGAAATAAACATGTTTACAGCAGAAATAAACATGTTTACAGCAGAAATAAATATGTTTACAGCAGAAATAAACATGTTTACAGCAGAAATAAACATGTTTACAGCAGAAATAAATATGTTTACAGCAGAAATAAACATGTTTACAGCAGAAATAAACATGTTTACAGCAGAAATAAATATGTTTACAGCAGAAATAAACATGTTTACAGCAGAAATAAATATGTTTACAGCAGAAATAAACATGTTTACAGCAGAAATAAACATGTTTACAGCAGAAATAAACATGTTTACAGCAGAAATAAACATGTTTACAGCAGAAATAAATATGTTTACAGCAGAAATAAATATGTTTACAGCCAGCTACAAAATACATTTTAGGCTTAACCTAGTAATTTTGCATGAATTTTTTTTATGTATTAGGTAAACTGACATTTTTAAAAAGTATAATCAATGTAAGAAATAAAAATAATTGTATTAATTAAATTCATAATTGAAAATGAAATGTTTGAAATTTAAAATTGTGATGAACTGATTATTGTATCAATTCTTTTATAAATATGTTCATATTTAAATATAAAATATAAAGATATTGTATATATAATTGTGAATATACTTTACAGAGCTAAAACATTTTAGAAGTATAATAAAATAAGTAAAAATAAATAAATTAATTGTGCAGATAAATTTGTGTAACTTATGAAATATTGCTGAAACTGAAAATTTTCTGCAGAAATTTCAGGTTTATTATAATATTTTACAGAGAACATTAGTTTTTCTGCATCAGCTGCTAAGTGGAGTTTTAATATTAATGGGTCATTAATTTAACTGGAAACCAGAATGTTCTGCATGTGGACCCTGAACCAGGCACACCTGGTCCAGATTCTGGTAGCAGCCCAGTTTATGTGTCATCTTCAACATCCTGATGGATGAAATTACAATATTAGCTCAAGATAAAATTCCATCAGTCAATAATCATGACTTTTATCTCCCCACAAGCCTTAATTTAGTCCCCACAGATCAGAAACTAACAGAGCAGAACTGCAGCTTTCAGAAAAGAAGGATCATGATATCTGTTAGTTTGCATGTATTTCTGAGAAGAGGTTGTGTTGCAGAAATGTTTTTTATTTAAAGGCGTATTGTGTAAGAACACTCCCATCTAACGGTGAAATCATGCATCGCATTCTACCGCCTCACCTCTGCCGACACCTGTGGCGATGAAGGCAGCTTTCAGAAAACAGATGAAATCGCTTCATCTGATAACTTTCATAGAGAAGTCGGACTAAAAGTTGCGTTTTACTGTGGCAAAAAGACGGCATTTACACAACTTTGAAAGTGACGAAAACCACGTAAACATCTACTTCAGTAGCAGCGAGGCTGGTTGATTTTAGCAGGATTCAGCTATGCTAACTATGCTAATGAGCAACACTGTTAAACAAAACCCAAAAGTTAGCTTTAGGCTAATGTAGGCAGTACATTTGGCTTACTTGTAGAGGAGAAAGCTTAAAAAAATCTTCCTTCTTCTTTAAGAAAGCTAGCTCCACGTTGATGCGCCAGTCATGCTATCGTTTAAACGGCGATGGAGAAAGTGGCACTTGCTAGCTGCTAGCTGTATTTGATGCTAATGCATGTTTGTAGAAAACAACTTGGCACATTTTCCACCTCAGCAGGGTAGTAAGTATCTCTCGCTAATTTCAGACGCTCCGCTGACTCGCAGGGAAAACGCTTCATTTTCCACATCGGTGCCATTTGTCCCATTCCGGCTACTGTAGTCTTTAAATGATGAATTTAGGATTTAAAAATAACTGAGTTAACATCCAAAAATGTAAAATCCACTTCAGGTGTCGGCTGGAAGCTTCAGAGACACATTTACTCTGTTTCTGGAAGGAAACTTAATGCTGAGACAGATTAGCTAGCTGGTAGACACAGACAGCTCAGCATCATCAGCATACGCTGAGATCCCTTCAGAAAACCTTACAAGATGCTCAGACAGTCCTGGTCTGATGAAGCTTCATCGTTGATCAGGCAGTGGGTTAAACAGACCTGTAAACTACGAGCTGCAGCGGTGCTATCCAGTCATTCAGAAGTTTTAAGGCCGGAGTCGAACGACATGCCATTGGTGGAAATAAAACCTCTTCATTTCATCAGGGATTCCAGAACCTTGACAAGGGCAGAGGAGTTGGAGATGAGCCTATAATTATTCGGTTCTGCAGGGTCACCTGCTTTAAACAAGGGAACAGCGGAGGCAGATTTCCATATAGAGAGAATTTCCTCCTCCTCCTCCTCCTCCTCCTCCACGGAGGAGGTGGAAATACGATGCAACGACGCTGCAATAAGGGGAGAAAAGAGAAAAATACGCCGTTGACACGGTTACAGAATCTCTTCTGGAGGTCCTGGAAACCGTTTCAGAGCTTAAACTGCAAACCCAGAATCTGGGTCAGAACCAGTTTTCCTTTCTGGTTCTGATCTGGTCCGTTTCCTTTTTCATTAAATATTTAGTGCAACTGATCTGGATCAGATGATGGATTTTACAGTTATGTTCATATTTATTCATACTCTTTCATTAAAGAAGGAAAAAAAACAGCTGCCTGTAAAATAAGCTGAAATTAACTAAAGTAATAATAAATAAAAATTTTATGTAAATCATGGCATTATTTTCTAATTCTGGTTCAACAGAAATATATATTTTTAAAAGCAAACAAATAAGATAATTTATTCCATATTCCATCAGTCATAAAGTAACATTAAGTTGAAGAATCCTTTAATGTTTCCGCTCCAGTCAGGTGTTTTCTGTTCCTCTCAGTCAGACTTCTGCACCTGTTGACAGGTATTTTGTCCCACTGTTCAACAGAAAAGTCTCTCATTTGTCCAGGACACATTTGTTTTTTGTTTTTCTTCCTTCAACTCAATTAAATGAAAAAACTGTGTCTTATATTACTAAATGATATTTATTTTTTAATGATATTTAGTTATTGTTCCTTTTTTAAGTCTCCAGTTCTCTGAGTGATTTTTGTAAATTCAGCTTTTCTTTAATGAAAGGGGATGAAGACACATGATCTGTAACCGGATTAGAACTGGTCTAGAATCACTGTGTTGTTGTCAACAGGTTGTGTGTAAATAAAGTTGCATTCAGATCTTTCCGTTTCCTGCTAACCCTCCAGACTTCTTCTGACGCGGCGTCACGCGAAGCCAGACAGGTGATCTCACCGATAATGTCAGGCTTCTAGTGAAGGACAGGTAGACGTGGAGGAACCAAGGGAGCGAACGGAAACCTGGACCGAGTCTCAGGGGCGGGTTCAGACACGTTGGGAGGGGTTAAAGGTCAAACAGGATGAATCCAGGACCTGGTCTCAGGAGGACGGGACCAGTTGGCACCGGGACTTCCTGCAGACCTACAGCTGTCAGAAACACATCTGGTCTGAAACCAGACCTGGTCTGAAACCAGGACTGGTCTGAAACCAGAACTGGTCTGAAACCAGGACCTGGTCTGAAACCAGACCTGGTCTGAAACCAGAACTGGTCTGAAACCAGACCTGGTCTGAAACCAGGACTGGTCTGAAACCAGGACTGGTCTGAAACCAGAACTGGTCTGAAACCAGACCTGGTCTGAAACCAGGACCTGGTCTGAAACCAGAACTGGTCTGAAACCAGGACCTGGTCTGAAACCAGAACTGGTCTGAAACCAGACCTGGTCTGAAACCAGGACCTGGTCTGAAACCAGACCTGGTCTGAAACCAGGACCTGGTCTGAAACCAGAACTGGTCTGAAACCAGGACCTGGTCTGAAACCAGAACTGGTCTGAAACCAGGACCTGGTCTGAAACCAGAACTGGTCTGAAACCAGGACCTGGTCTGAAACCAAAACTGGTCTGAAACCAGGACCTGGTCTGAAACCAGAACTGGTCTGAAACCAGGACCTGGTCTGAAACCAGAACTGGTCTGAAACCAGGACCTGGTCTGAAACCAGAACTGGTCTGAAACCAGGACCTGGTCTGAAACCAAAACTGGTCTGAAACCAGGACCTGGTCTGAAACCAGAACTGGTCTGAAACCAGAACTGGTCTGAAACCAGGACCTGGTCTGAAACCAGAACTGGTCTGAAACCAGGACCTGGTCTGAAACCAGGACTGGTCTGAAACCAGGACCTGGTCTGAAACCAGGACTGGTCTGAAACCAGGACCTGGTCTGAAACCAGAACTGGTCTGAAACCAGGACCTGGTCTGAAACCAGAACTGGTCTGAAACCAGGACCTGGTCTGAAACCAGGACCTGGTCTGAAACCAGACCTGGTCTGAAACCAGAACTGGTCTGAAACCAGGACCTGGTCTGAAACCAGAACCTGGTCTGAAACCAGACCTGGTCTGAAACCAGAACTGGTCTGAAACCAGGACCTGGTCTGAAACCAGAACCTGGTCTGAAACCAGGACCTGGTCTGAAACCAGAACTGGTCTGAAACCAGACCTGGTCTGAAACCAGGACCTGGTCTGAAACCAGAACTGGTCTGAAACCAGGACCTGGTCTGAAACCAGAACTGGTCTGAAACCAGAACTGGTCTGAAACCAGGACCTGGTCTGAAACCAGACCTGGTCTGAAACCAGAACTGGTCTGAAACCAGGACTGGTCTGAAACCAGGACCTGGTCTGAAACCAGGACTGGTCTGAAACCAGAACTGGTCTGAAACCAGGACCTGGTCTGAAACCAGGACCTGGTCTGAAACCAGAACCTGGTCTGAAACCAGGACCTGGTCTGAAACCAGAACTGGTCTGAAACCAGACCTGGTCTGAAACCAGGACCTGGTCTGAAACCAGGACTGGTCTGAAACCAGGACCTGGTCTGAAACCAGAACTGGTCTGAAACCAGAACTGGTCTGAAACCAGGACCTGGTCTGAAACCAGAACTGGTCTGAAAGCAGGACTGGTCTGAAACCAGGACCTGGTCTGAAACCAGGACCTGGTCTGAAACCAGGACCTGGTCTGAAATAAACCTAAAACAGAGAACCTGATCAACAGTCTCCTGATCAGGACTCTGGATCAGGACTCATGGTCAGGAATCATGGTCAGGACTTTGGATCCAGACTCTGGATCAGGACTCATGGTCAGGACTTTGGATCCAGACTCTGGATCAGGACTCTTGGTCAGGACTCTGGATCAGGACTCTGGATCCAGACTCTGGATCAGGACTCTGGATCCAGACTTTGGATCAGGACTCTGGATCCAGACTCTGGGTCAGGACTTTGGACCAGGACTCTTGGTCAGGACTCTGGATCAGGACTCTGGATCCAGACTCTGGGTCAGGACTTTGGACCAGGACTCTTGGTCAGGACTCTGGATCAGGACTCTGGACCAGGACTCTTGGTCAGGACTCTGGATCAGGACTCTGGATCCAGACTCTGGATCCAGACTGGGTCAGGACTTTGGACCAGGACTCTGGGTCAGGACTTTGGACCAGGACTCTTGGTCAGGACTTTGGACCAGGACTCTGGGTCAGGACTCTGGACCAGGACTCTTGGTCAGGACTCTGGATCAGGACTCTGGACCAGGACTCTTGGTCAGGACTCTGGATCAGGACTCTGGATCCAGACTCTGGGTCAGGACTTTGGACCAGGACTCTTGGTCAGGACTCTGGATCAGGACTCTTGGTCAGGACTCTGGATCAGGACTCTGGATCCAGACTCTGGGTCAGGACTTTGGACCAGGACTCTGGGTCAGGACTCTTGATCAGGACTCTGGATCCAGACTCTGGGTCAGGACTTTGGACCAGGACTCTTGGTCAGGACTCTGGATCAGGACTCTGGACCAGGACTCTTGGTCAGGACTCTGGATCAGGACTCTGGATCCAGACTCTGGATCCAGACTCTGGGTCAGGACTTTGGACCAGGACTCTGGGTCAGGACTTTGGACCAGGACTCTTGGTCAGGACTTTGGACCAGGACTCTGGGTCAGGACTCTGGACCAGGACTCTTGGTCAGGACTCTGGATCAGGACTCTGGACCAGGACTCTTGGTCAGGACTCTGGATCAGGACTCTGGATCCAGACTCTGGGTCAGGACTTTGGACCAGGACTCTTGGTCAGGACTTTGGACCAGGACTCTTGGTCAGGACTTTGGACCAGGACTCTTGGTCAGGACTCTGGATCAGGACTCTTGGTCAGGACTCTGGATCAGGACTCTGGATCCAGACTCTGGGTCAGGACTTTGGACCAGGACTCTGGGTCAGGACTCTGGACCTGGCAATAGAATCTTTAGGTGGGGTGGACTGGGTTTTGATGGGCACATTTGGAGCCAAAAGATGCAGATGTTTGACGAGAACCGGACTTCCATCAGTACTGGGACCCTCTTGTGGTTCTCTGGTCTCTGTGTCACCATCATTGAACGTGGTCTTGTCTTCCTGTTACGTCCAGCATCAATAGCTGTGTTTCCATTGCATTTATTTTACAAAAAAAAGCGATATTTGTCAGTTTTGATAAACAACAACTGCGATTTGCAGATATTTCCACTGAGCAGCGTTTAGCGCATTAGCCTCAAGTCTCGTAACATCCCGTGAGATTTTACGAGACTTATGCAATGTAGCAACGTAGCGTTACGTTGGGGTTTTCTACCCGCTGTTGAGAATTTGGCTTTTTGAAGCTTTTCTCCCTCATTTTCTTTTCTAAAACTCTGAAATTCGCCGTTTGCTCCACACTGTGCCGTCTTTACCGGATATGAACCGGTCACATGACCCCCTACGTCACATACGGGGACACGTAAATGTGGAAAAAGTGTTTCTGTTACACTTTTACAATGTTTCTATATCAAAACAACTGAAAAACCACGTTATGAGTAAAAACTCTTTAGCCATATTTGAGACTTATTTAGAAATGTTCGTGTTTTCATTTGTGCTTTTTATTGCAATATTTCGTTTTTGCGCAATTTTAGGTTTTATGCAAACGCACCTAATATGTGATTCAGCAAAAACAAACCAAAGAGAAGACTTTGTCCCTGAAGATCATCCAGAACTGGTCCGCCAGAGGGTCCAGATCGCTGGATGAAACTGCTAAATATGAAAATATAAAACATAAAATATTCAAGATAAAATATAAGAAAATAAATCAAAAGCATAAAAATTAGCATGTAAATGTGTTAAAGATGGACAGAAATATCCAGAAATGTAGAATATAATACTGGTCTGACCCACTGGAGACCAGTTTCCAGGACCTGGAACCGGGTTCGTGTCCAGTCAGGAAATATGTGTTAATGATGAGACACAAACACAACAAAAGATTACTAATATATTGATTTTATTATTAAATTATACATCTATACAATAGATCCTTAATAAAACTGCAGCTATACAAATCATTAAGAAGTGAGCACATGTATGACCCGTTGCAACAGAACCGAAACACTCTGAGGTTTGTTTCTTCAGGACATGCACAGCGAGGGTCCGTCAGTTGCAGACCCTTCCTCATCATGCTCCTCTTCCCGTTTCCATCCCGGCGGCGGCGGAGCTTTTAACGCTAACGAAAGCAGCACACCGGCCTTCTCTTTCCTTCAGCTTATTCATCCCGTTGAGTCGAAAGCAGAACCGATGTCGACTTTTATTTTCCTAACATAGTTTCTCTCCAACCTTCTGCAAACCAGAAGCAAAGATCTATAAAAAGCAAAGTATTTCTCACCCATGCTGCAGCGCTGCTTTCCTCGTCTGAGCACGTACACATTCTCTCCCACGTGTGAACTTTATAAAAAGGATTCTTTTTGAAGCAGTCAGAAAACAGAAGCATGAAGGAGCTCCGGCAGGCAGCGGGAAGCTCGGAGTGCTGCTGCTTTCTGCTCTTAGATAACACACATTACACGTCTGTACAGCTGGACTCGGAGGAAGACCCACAATCTGCCGCGGTGGTTTATACTCACTTAAAAGCACTCAAACCTCCCTCTTCCTCCAACTACAAACCATTCTTAGTGGTACGCGGCCATGTTGGGAGGCTAAAAGCTAGCTGCCGTTATGGAGAGATGGTGGAATGAAAACCTCACGCTTTCCACATCAGATCAACTTTTACATGTTAATTTAGGAAAATCCTGCTTTACAAAGCTCCCAAACTGCCAACGACAGAGGTTTAGCTAGCAGGTTTAGCTAGCAGGTTTGGCTAGCAGGTTTAGTTTGTTTACAATGAGCTGGTCAGTTTGACAGCAGCTGAACTAAAAGCTTACAAGTGGTTGGACGTTTATTAATGTCTGGTGGCAGAATGGGAATCAGACCTCCAGCTGTGGAAACTGTTTCCTCCACATGTCAAAGTAAAAACCAGCAGACTTACAAAATGTTAGCGTGATGTAGAAATTAGGAACACCTACTTTTTACATTTGGGTTTAACGTTGAAATTTTACCTGATATTTTTATCTGGAGTAAAGTCCGAAACGTTTCATCAACACTGAAATTCTTGCCTCCATATCTGCATTTCCAACATGGTGAAGGTTGAATCTGTCACATATCCAACCAGCTTCGTCACATTTCCACTGAGAGAAACTTCATTTGCTGCTGAACAGAAACAACGTGCAGCTAACACAGCGAAGAGGCTTCCAGGTATCTGCTCTGATGCAGAAACACATTTATCATGTCGTTCAGGGTCAGCAGGCAGAATGGAACATCCAGACAGACAGGAGAAGCTAGCAGGAGAAGCGAAACCGCTGGCAGCTAGCCACATGTAGCTAGCGGTTCAGTTATAGCGGCTAAACTGCTAGCCTGCTCTAGCAGTGAGCCGCTAGCCGCTAATCAGTTGTAGCAGCCAAGCCGCTAGCAGTTAGCTTTGTTTCTATATCTCTTTCCCATGATGAACGTTGCCGACATGCAGATCATGTGATCAGTGACTGAAGCTGAGAATGATTTGTAACCTCCGTCCTCTAACTAGCTGCTGTGATTTAGCTGCTGCTTTGTCTGACTTATGCCGCTGTTGCAACCAGATCTTCCTAAACTTTGTGTCTTCTCTCTTTTTCATTCATCAACCCTGAAAATCTGACAGGAAATGCTGCTTCTCTGCAAACCTAGAACCTTTATTTTGAAGGGGTGCTGCGTGGGATTAAAACATGATTTTAGCTAAACGCTAATTCCCATATTTTGTACCTGTAAATATTAACAATGACATGCATGAATTAAATTTGCATAAATTAAATTAGTCTAAATTTAATGCCAGTATTTCCTTGCCCCCTCTCACTTCCTGTCTGATCTGGTCCAATCAGGTCTGATCTAGTCTGATCTGGATCGATCCAGTCTGATCTGGATCGATCCAGGCTGAACTGGCAGAACTTCTTAACTTCATTACAGATTTTCTTTATAAATGTTGATGCTCTCCATCTGTCGTGAGTTCATTCTCCCGGTTCAACAAGCTGTTCAGCATCATGCTGAAATAAAACTGTTAGTTTTTATTGAGATTCAGAACAGAAACCCTGAATCATGAGAAGATGAAGAAGTGGACCTTGTGGTGTTTTGGTTGTGGGCAGTTTTACTGCGTTTGTATATCCGGCGGTTAGCAGTGAAGCCAGAACCTGCAGTTCCTCCTTCATCCACTAGGGGCTCCAAAACAGAGCAAATCCCCATAGACTCCCATGTTAAAAAGACCAACTTCACAGCAGAAATAAACATGTTTACAGCAGAAATAAACATGTTTACAGCAGAAATAAACATGTTTTCAGACTGCTACATCCTGCATAATTAGGGGCGTGTCCTTTTGATTGACAAGTATCCCAATATAAGGCGGCAAGAAATCAGAATGGAGAACAACCGTGGTTTTTAGCCGGCTAATGACGTGCCTTAACTTTAGCCCACCTACCTCTGTTGGCTGGTTAGCTTCCGTTAGCTCTGTGTTAGCGACAGGTGACTTCATAGAGGCTCCGCCAATCTTTCATACACAGTCTATGGTTGGCTGGTTTGATATTTGTATAAATAAGAAGTTTAACACAACTAATAGAAGTAATTTAAAAGCAGTTTCAACCGGGTGTGTGTCAGATCATGAAGTTAAACATGCTGTGATGTGTCTCAGGTTGCTGCTTGATATGATGCATGTTTCACCCAGTTAAACCAGCTGCTGTGAACGGAGCTGTGGAAACATTACTAGTCTCTTATTTTAACCAAAACACAACACCTTATCTCATTAATTCTCTCAGAAACCTCTCAGCTTGTGAAAAAAATGGTAGAATTTGTCTCCTTCACGTACAAACCCTGTTCTAGAAAAATCTGTGTAAAGTGTAAATAAAACAGAATCTCATCAGGTTGTATTTTATTCCCAGTGGAGGAAAAAAAAAACATTTTTGTTGATGAAACTGAGACGTTTTAGCATTTGATGGAAAAAATGAGCAGCTGATGTCTGTCCGCTGATAACAAGCTGGATGCTCCCTCTCCTCTTTAGTCTGCAGGACACGCCGTCCATGCTGTCCACAAACTATTCCACATCTTCATCCAGGTTTCCACTCAGAACATTTGAAATGAGCTTTGGTCCAGAGAAGACGGCGTGTTTCTGGATCCTCTTCACATATGATGGAGCTTTAACCTGCATGAACTGGGTTCACACTGGTTTCTGGAAGCTTCCTGAGTCCATGCACTGGTTTCCAGTAGAAAATCATGTCTGCTGTTAATGCAGAACATCACCAGCATCTAGCCTGGTCCCAGCATACAGAGATTCCTTCATGTTACACAGACAGTGGATCATTTAAAGTGTGAGGAACATTTTTATGAATTTTTAGCTGCATTTAGTCTCAGGTTGGTGAAGTTCTGTCCATCGTTGCGTCTGAGAGGCTGAAATGCTCCTTGTGCGTGACTGACCTGTTGATAATTAACCTGATTATTTGTCTGAAGCTCCTCCAGATGCAACTTTTCCAGCCTGCTGTTCCAGCTGTTTACAGACGTGTTGCTGCATCACATTCATGTTTTCCATTAAATGATAAAATGTTTCAGTTTGGTTGTTTGTCTTCTACTGGGAAGAAACCGCCCTGATGAACTCTGGAAATTCCTACTTTTTTTGAGGCTGTCTTTTATAGTTTTCTTCTTTGTGTTATTTTTGGATCATATTTCCAGCTGAATATGTATTTTATGAAGGGGTGTCTCATGTTATATGCAGGAGCTTCATCAGCGGCCACAACAAGCTCCTCTCTCTCTGGAACAGCGACTGTCTGGGTGCACATCACACGAATCACTTCTAAACCTCCAAATAAAATATAAAAACAGGAGAAAAAAAACGCATATGCAAATTAGGCACTCATACATTATAGGCAGTATTGTCCCCGTTTCTTCTACAACATTCACCACCACTGAAAAACAAACACAGCAGCGAATGTGCGCATATCTTACAGGCCTGACCTACATTTCCTGATGCGAGTCCCAGCAGCATGTGGAGAAATCCTCAGCAAAGTGGCGTGCATTGGGCTCCAGCAGCGTCCCTCCGTCCACCCTGCACGACGTTCCTCTTATGCTTTACACTTTGTTTTGCAACGACACAAACCACAGCGGCTCGATTCTGACGACTTCACCAACATCAAATACACTATCAGCTGCAAAGGTTCAGCCTCTAGCAGGAGTCCAACCCCGCAGCGGCGCGTCCGCAGTGACACAACCCGGCCGTCCGGCTGCAGCTCAGATGTAGTACTCCTTCACGCTGTCCCTGACGGTGTTGTGGAGGTGCAGCTCAGTCCTGTAGTCCGTGTACACGCTGTGTCTGTGCTCCTCCTTCATGCTGCTGCTCCTCTGGGCTCGTCGCTGCTGGTAGAGGAGGCGGCTGACCACAGCCAGAGCGCACACGGCGATGAAGACCACCGCCGTCACCACACCTGAGGAGACAGGGGGGGGGGGGGGGGGGGGGGGGGGGAGACAGGTAAGGCACTGAAAACACAACTTCAAGCAGAAGACAGAAAGCTGCGAGGATATGCTAATCACACATTCACCTTCCAGGTGTCTGACGTCTTTTTAACAGCAGATGAGACGAAACTCAAAGATCTGCTGCTTTACACGGTTTGTCTTGTAGAAACAAAGACAATGTGACGTTTTACTGTTCTGGGAATATCACACAGTCGGATGAAAGCTGAGTTCGGCTCCTTTTACTTCCAAGTTTTTTGTGGAAAATCACAACGTTGCAGGTCAAACACAAACAGATAATCTGAAACAGGTTCTTCTTCAAGATCCAGAAGCTCCTCCAGCAGCAGGAAGCTGTTGCCATGGTTTCCTGGATGATGTCATCAACCTCCACTCTTCTTTCATCGTTGCTTCGGGTCATCGCTTCCTGACGTTCCCATCACCGCGTCTCATCGGGATGAGGTCTGGACTCTGGTCCACACTGAGACCTTCTTCGCGTGAACTTTATTGTCACGTCGTTTTTTCTTGTTCTTAAAGAAAAATAAATCATTTGGCAAATTTTAAAAAGAAAAATCAAACCTCTATCGTTAGCAAACAACAGAAATGTAAAGTTTCACAAGGAATTAGAGAAATGGGTGAGAAGGGCTTCGAAAAACTGTGGAGATTTCCGAAATAGCTCTACCTGGTTACATGACTTTAAGGCTCTCAGACTACTGGACTATCTGGCTACCAGGCTACTAGGCTACCGGGCTATCTGGCTTTCAGGCTACTAGGCTACCGGGCTATCTGGCTTCCGGGCTCTCTGGCTACCGGGCTATCTGGCCTCCAGGCTACTAGGCTACCAAGCTATCTGGCTTCCAGGCTCTCTGGCTACCGGGCTATCTGGCTTCCGGGCTCTCTGGCTACCGGGCTATCTGGCTTCCGGGCTCTCTGGCTACCGGGCTATCTGGCTTCCGGGCTCTCTGGCTACCGGGCTATCTGGCTTCCAGGCTACTAGGCTACCGGGCTATCTGGCTTTCAGGCTACTAGGCTACCGGGCTATCTGGCTTCCGGGCTCTCTGGCTACCGGGCTATCTGGCTTCCGGGCTCTCTGGCTACCGGGCTATCTGGCCTCCAGGCTACTAGGCTACCAAGCTATCTGGCTTCCAGGCTCTCTGGCTACCGGGCTATCTGGCTTCCAGGCTACTAGGCTACCGGGCTATCTGGCTTCCAGGCTACTAGGCTACCGGGCTATCTGGCTTCCAGGCTACTAGGCTACCGGGCTATCTGGCTTCCAGGCTCTCTGGCTACCGGGCTATCTGGCCTCCAGGCTACTAGGCTACCAAGCTATCTGGCTTCCAGGCTCTCTGGCTACCGGGCTATCTGGCTTCCAGGCTACTAGGCTACCGGGCTATCTGGCTTCCGGGCTCTCTGGCTACCGGGCTATCTGGCCTCCAGGCTACTAGGCTACCAAGCTATCTGGCTTCCAGGCTCTCTGGCTACCGGGCTATCTGGCTTCCAGGCTACTAGGCTACCGGGCTATCTGGCTTCCAGGCTACTAGGCTACCGGGCTATCTGGCTTCCAGGCTACTAGGCTACCGGGCTATCTGGCTTCCAGGCTCTCTGGCTACCGGGCTATCTGGCTTCCAGGCTCTCTGACTACCGGGCTATCTGGCTTCCAGGCTCTCAGGCTACCGGCCAACCAGGCTATCTGGCTACTATGCTTCCAGACTTCCAGGCTCTCAGGCAACCAGGCTATCTGGCTACTATGCTTCCAGACTTCCAGGCTATCTGGCTACTAGGCTCTCAGGCTACCGGGCTATCTGGCTACCAGGCTCTGTGGCTACCGGGCTATCTGGCTTCCAGGCTACTAGGCTACCGAGCTATCTGGCTTCCAGGCTCTCTGGCTACCGGGCTATCTGGCTTCCAGGCTCTCTGGCTACCGGGCTATCTGGCTTCCAGGCTACTAGGCTACCGAGCTATCTGGCTTCCAGGCTCTCTGGCTACCGGGCTATCTGGCTTCCAGGCTACTAGGCTACCGGGCTATCTGGCTTCCAGGCTACTAGGCTACCGGGCAATCTGGCTTCCAGGCTACTAGGCTACCGGGCTATCTGGCTTCCAGGCTATCTGGCTACCGGGCTATCTGGCTTCCAGGCTCTCTGACTACCGGGCTATCTGGCTTCCAGGCTCTCTGACTACCGGGCTATCTGGCTTCCAGGCTCTCAGGCTACCGGGCAACCAGGCTATCTGGCTACTATGCTTCCAGACTTCCAGGCTATCTGGCTACTATGCTTCCAGACTTCCAGGCTCTCAGGCTACCGGGCAACCAGGCTATCTGGCTACTGGGCTACTAGGCTTCCAGGCTACCAGGCTCTCAGGTTACCAGGGTATCTAGCTACCAGGTTAACTGGCTTCCAGGCTACCAGGCACTTAGGCTACCGGCCTATCTGGCTTCCAGGCTCTCTGGCATCCGGGCTCTCAGGCTACAGAGCTACTTGGCATTAGCTGCAATTCTTGTAAAATCTCATCGGTGGCATTAGACATTTTAAGAATTTGACTTCTAAACTAAACCCTATTCCACAGTGTAGAAGTTCTTTGAGTGATGGAGATCCACATAGTGATTGTGATCAGCTAATCAGATCATTGTTCGGCTGCAACTGACGGTCTTCAGTCCTGTGGAAGCAGAAAGGCGTGACTTGGTGTGCAGTTGAGGTGCTTTTTTCGTCTTTTGGACACGAAGGAATATCTGGCATGGAGCAGTCCAACCCCCCCCGTGTGAAGGATGAGATGACCACTGAGCTTATCTTCCAATTTTAGCTTAATCTTCATCTGCTCCTCCAGAACAATGGAGCCACACAAGAGTTTTGGGAAACAGTATTTTCTCTCCTGCTCGGAGACTGATGATAACTCTCACATCTCGGTGGGAAACAGGAGGATCAGTCGCATCAGAGTCTGCTGGTTGCCTGGAAACAGGACGACGTCGAGCCGCTCCGTAAAACGGAAAGTTATTATTTTTATCTGTTGTTGTTTGCAGTGAAACAGAGAAGATGCTTCCTCGTACAAATAAACTTCTGTCTTTTCACATCATTCAGGTTGTGATGCGTTCAAGTGCAGCAGAGTTTTAAGGTCAGACAAGAGAAAACCGTCCTCTCAGGTCCCCAGGAGGAGAAAGTTCAACATTTCTGTTTAAATACCTGCAACATCAACGACAAGTAAATATTTTACATAATTTCCAGCTGAAATAAATGGTTTAGTCAGAAAAATCAACGTTTTCTTTCTTTGAAGCTGCAGTTGTTTCATCCTCATCACCTTTTTGCCACTCAGAGGAAAGGGAGGAAAATGTTTCTCCACCTTCAGCCTCTGAGCTACAAAACACAACTTTATGTGAAAACAGTGGAAAAAGTCAACTCTCAAATCTGAAAAACGACTTTTCATGTTTTTCAGATGAGAAATTCAAGGTCAAACTCATCTTTTTCAGCGTCTCCACAAACAAATGAACAGATTTCATTTAAAAACTTTCAACTAATCACAAAATGGGTGTCATTTTAGAGTTTCAGAGGAATCTACGTCCACTGTCTAGCTGAGAGTTCATGTATGTCTTCGTCCTTGTGTAATCCAGTTTCAGCTGCTGGTTCTGGGTCCAGTGGTGGACTGTGTTCGTCCTCCAGAGTCACGATGATTTCTCCTTCAGTTGTGCCTGAACTCGTCCTCTCCATTCTGCAGTTTCCTGAATCTTTTCCCAACATGCTGCTCTGTAGGAGCTGAATGACCGAAGTTCTTCACAAATCCTTCATTTAGAAATATTTACTGATGATTCCTGATGTGGCGGTAGTCTTTGTCAGGAAAGACTAACATTTTGGTGGATCCTGCTTTTATACCCCATCATGACACCCTCACCTGTTAGCAGTTAAACAGCTGGTTGGAAAAACTTCCAGAAACATCTTACTGAATATTGTAGAAACTATTCATATTATTTCAGTAAAGACACTAGAGGTCATTTACTGGGACTTAAGTTTGTTAAATAAATTTTCGTTCAAAAGTTTCAAAATAGTGAACTTCAACAACAAAAATCTATTTTTATATGAAATCTTCATCTGGCTCTTCGACATTTTCGGGGCGTATTTACTGTCATGGCGTAATCTGGTGTTGATCAGACAACAATCAGCTCGTATTCAGCAGAATTTTAAACTTTTTACCATGAAATGATGCATCAGACACGTCACATATCTGCATTTAGGCTTCAATTTTGACACACTGGATGAAACTTTCACATTTATTAGATCAGTGTTTTTCAACCACTGTGCCGTGACACATGATAGATCATCAGGTTTGCCCTGAGAAATGATCCAATTTCACCCGATTGGTCGAAAAAGCAGCTCTGTGTTCATCCAGGACCCAGGTGAGAGATAATAATTATTATTTTTCTTGTGTTTATCTTATTTCTATTCAAGGCAACTTTGACAAGATGGACTTTATATTAATAATATGGGCTTTTTAATAAAAAAAAATAGTTTGGCTTGTGGTGTGCTTTGTGAATTTTCAGTGAAAGTAAGTGCCTTGGCTTAAAAAAAGGTTGAAAAACTAGATGGATAGATGGGAGAGTTTGAGGACGGCTGCTCTGTGATGAATACAGATTTGCAGTCATTCATCAAATCTTTTATATTTTTGAGCTGTAATTAACTCATTAAACTCTGTATTTGACTTTTATCAGGACTGAACGAACTCCGCTGCTCTGGAGGAAGAATTCGTCCCGATTCGTGAGCGACTTGCATCAAACTCCAAACAAAGACGTGCAAAAGCTACTTTTTGTCTCCGTTTACAGTCTTTGTTTTGAGCAACGTTGAGATGTTTGATGTGTTAAACAGCGAGATGTAAAGATCCTGCAGGGCTGATTTCTTATTTACCTCTCGCACATAAAAGTGGATTCAATCTTCCTGATTATTCTTTGGCAGATGACAAATTTCTGCTTTTATGTAGCAGAGGCACGCTTCAGCACCAGGTTCAAGCTGTGTTTTGATTTTTGCATGACAGCGAGCGTTGATGAGCCTTTCCCGGGTTTACGTTCAGCTCTGAAGTTGATTTCCGATCGGTTTCAGAGGCCCAGGTGTGCGGAGAGCCCAAATGATCCCCCGCTCAGAAAACACATCATGAAACAAAACAGTGTCAGCGGCAGCAAATGAAAAGGAGGCGAGACGGAAATGACAAACAAACAGCCGGGCTCGTTTTCAATTAAACCCAAGAAGAAAAGCAGCGGCGAGGAGGGAGACAGACCTGCTATTACAGCCAGATCCTTCTGGGTGCTGCCGCCGCTCGGCACCTTGTCCTCCTTCGCAGCTTGATCTGCAGGAGCACAAACAGAAGACGTTCATTATTACTGCCACCGCAATGTGAAGACTCTGCAGTCCCATCCTCCACCTTTCACTGCTTTAAACATCTCAACATGCCTCCAGCTGCGCCGAGGAGACGCCAACCAACAAACCCTGGTGACCAGATGCAGTAAAATGATTAAGAAAAGCAGAAAAACCTGCAAACTACTGACTCAAAAGGACAAAATCAAACATTAGAGCAAATATCTGGATGTCTGCAGTCGCTAAAACTTTTGTTTCAGACTCCATAAAGAAAGAAAGAAATCTTTTAGAAACGCTTTTCACTTGCTAGAAGTTCTGATTACTGACGGCCAGTGAACGCACCACCAGTAGGAGGCTTTGATTCAGAGCGACTGAAATCTGAAAAGTCATCAGCAGTTAGAGCCGACCCCCCCGCACCCCCCGAGGCTCGAGGTAGCGACCTTCCTGTTGCCATGGTAACCACTACGCCGCTGCGCAGCTGAAACAGTTTCCATGTCAACGGTTTTTCATGTCGGCTGTAAAAGACTTCTTCTATGGTGTTTGGTCTGAGCTCTCAAGACCATGGGTCTGGAAAGGAGGTGAGGAACCGGATCAGTTCCCGGAAACGATCCGGCTGGAAAGACTGGAGCGAAATGCCTCAGCTGGTGGAGAAAAGGCGGAATCTGGTCGGCATTAGCGTGTGTCACATGACCTCTGAGCTTCACGCAGCTGGTAGAGGCTCAACGTCCAACTCAACGTCCGACTCAACGTCCGACTCAACGTCCCACTCATCGTCCGACCCATCGTTCGCCTCAACGTCCGACTCATCGTCCGACCCATCGTCCGACCCAATGTCCGACTCATCGTCCGGCTCAACGTCAGGCTCAACGTCCGACCCATCATCCGACTCATCGTCCGGCTCAACGTCAGGCTCAATGTCCGACCCATCATCCGACTCATCGTCCGGCTCAACGTCCGACCCATCGTCCGCCTCAACGTCCGACTCATCGTCCTACCCATCGTCCGATCAATGTCCGACTCAACATCCGACCTAATTTCCGACTCATCGTCCTACCCATCGTCCGATCAATGTCCGACTCAACATCCGACCCATCATCCGACTCATCGTCCGGCTCAACGTGAGGCTCAACATCTGACCCAGCGTCCGGCTCAAAGTCCGACTCAACATTCGACCCAATGTCCGACTCAACGTCCGACCCATCGTCCAACTCAAAGTCCGACTCAACGTCCGACTCAACATCCGACCCAATGTCCGACTCAACGTCCGACCCATTGTCCGACTCAACGTCCGGCTCAACATCTGACCCAGCGTCCGGCTCAAAGTCCGACTCAACGTCCGACTCAACATTCGACCCAACGTCCGACTCAACGTCCGACCCATCGTCCAACTCAACGTCCGCCTCAACGTCCGACTCAACATCTGACCCAGCGTCCGGCTCAAAGTCCGACTCAACGTCAGGCTCAACATCCGACTCAATGTCCGGCTCATCGTCCGACTCAACGTCCGGCTCAACATCTGACCCAGCGTCCGGCTCAAAGTCCGACTCAACGTCCGACTCAACATTCGACCCAATGTCCGACTCAACGTCCGACCCATCGTCCAACTCAAAGTCCGACTCAACGTCCGACTCAACATCCGACCCAACGTCCGACTCAACGTCCGACCCATCGTCCAACTCAACGTCCGCCTCAACGTCCGACTCAACATCTGACCCAGCGTCCGGCTCAAAGTCCGACTCAACGTCAGGCTCAACATCCGACTCAATGTCCGGCTCATCGTCCGACTCAACGTCCGGCTCAACATCTGACCCAGCGTCCGGCTCAAAGTCCGACTCAACGTCCGACTCAACATTCGACCCAATGTCCGACTCAACGTCCGACCCATCGTCCAACTCAAAGTCCGACTCAACGTCCGACTCAACATCCGACCCAATGTCCGACTCAACGTCCGACCCATCGTCCAACTCAACGTCCGCCTCAACGTCCGACTCAACATCTGACCCAGCGTCCGGCTCAAAGTCCGACTCAACGTCAGGCTCAACATCCGACTCAATGTCCGGCTCATCGTCCGACTCAACGTCCGACTCAACATCCGACCCATCGTCCGACTCAACGTCGGCGGGGGGGCGGTATTTTTAACTGTTTGCATCAGTGATGTTCATTTTACTCCCAAACATTAAACGAGTTTAATGGAAGGTCAAAGGTCAGAAGACTGAAGCACAACGTCGGCCTGTTTTCCTTCTCGAGCTCCAAACATGCCGCTCGACGTGTTGTACCTTGCATGGTGTGCGACGTGGACTCAGCCAGAGCTCCGCAGTTGGACTGGACCAGCGGACCACGGATGGTTACCAGCGAGCTTCCCCGGTTGGTCAGCGCCGCCTTCAGCGGAGCCACGTGGTTGAACTGGACCGAGGAGAGGCAGCCGACGAAGCCTTTAGAAGCCGCTTTGGTGACGTCATCGTCGAAGTTCTCCATTCCTGCAGGTGAGAGGAGAAAGGATGAAGAGAAGCTGCAGAACGGCAGCTCTTCTCTGCAGACGGCTGGAGGACTTACGGATGACTTTGCCCAGCGTCAGGGATCTGATTAGGATCAGCTCTGCATCGGATGACAGTGTGTACTTTCTGTGGATGTCCTGGTCGATCTGGTTGAGTGGAGAGAAATCAAATAACAAGACAATTACACGAAATGTAAACCGAGGCAACATCAGCAGTTCAGAGGAAGATTTTATAGATTGATATTTATTTTCTCTGCAGTTTCACATGAAGCTGAAGCTCTTCAGACACTGACTGTACTGTGTGGATCTCTTCTTCTGTGGTGGCAGGTAGACTACAGCAGCAGTAGTTTAACAGGTTAACAGCTTTAACTAAAGGTTGTCACCCTGCTGAGAAATTTTCATCATGAAAGTCGTCATCAGCATCAGACGAGGTACAGGAAGGAGATAAAACCCGAGCAGCATGAACAGATTCAAGAAGCACGACATGGTTGACGTGATCGTTAGCAGCTCGTCACGAAGACGCATCATTTGTTCTCATGTTTTTAAAAAGCAGCAAAGATCAGACAGTCCGAAAGCAACACAGATATTCTTTTAGCTGCTAGCTGTCGCCCCACAGACCAGCCTGGTGGTTAAAAGTGAAGCCTATGCGGAATTGCATAAAACTGCAGTTCTCCCTTCATCCACTAGGGGCTGCAAAACACAGCAAATCTCCATAGACTCCCATGTTAAAAAGACCAACTTCACAGCAGAAATAAACATCTTTACAGCAGAAATAAACACGTTTACAGCCTGGTACTAAAATCCATTTTAGGTTTAATAGGTCAGGACAACTGTGGGGGGAGTGATTTATTTTCTAACTCGTTCGTTTAAAAGTAATTTAATCTCAAAATTCGGCACATTTAGGGGCGTGTCCTTTTGATTGACAGGTACAAATCTCCCGCTTTGTAGAACGTAGAACAACCGCAGTTTTTAGCCGGTTAACAACGTGACTTAGCTTTAGCCTGCTTACCTCCGTTAGCTGGTTAGCTCCCGTTATCTCCAGGTTAGCTCGGTTAGCTCTTAGCTACAGAAAGCTTGGAGTTCACTCGATGTCAATCATCCACCATGACGCTCACAGCCCCCCTCTCAGCTCCGCCTCTTTGTCCATATTTGTATTTTCCGGGTGAGACGACACGCATGACGCTGCCAAGATGGTGATGGTAGGAACCGCCCACCAAGCTTCAATTCAGCTCTTCAGAAACCTACGGGTGACGTCACGGAGGCTCCGCCCATCTTTAACATACAGTCAATGTGTCAGCCATTAGCTACTAGCCGTTAGCTGCTAGCTGTCCGACATTAGCTGCTAGCCGTTAGCTGTTAGCTGTCAGCCATTAGCTGTTAGCCGTTAGCTATCAGTCATTAGCTGGTAGCCGTTAGCTGTTAGCTGCTAGCTGTCAGTCATTAGCTGGTAGCCGTTAGCTGTTAGCTGCTAGCTGTCAGTCATTAGCTGGTAGCCATTAGCTGTAAACTCGCCATATGTCAGCATAGTGCCACAAACTGGACACGTGGAGGAGAAACAAAGAAGAAGAGTTGGAATTTAAACAACAGGATCTGAAATCCAGCAAAGACGTGAACCAGGACCTGAGAGACGCATCTGGACCTTCAGCTGATCCAGGTACTGTTGTCCGCAGCCTCATCAGAAATGGTCTCCATGGAAACATGGCTGTCAAGAAGCCAGAAAAGGGTTAAGTCACATGACCAACCTGGAAACAGGTCTGATGGGGGACGGATCCCAGTACCGGGACCTGAACCATGACTGAGGCAATGTTGGGTCATCTGGACAAGGAACTGAACTAAAGGCAGAAACATTCAAAGAAGAGTTCTGGAAAGTCTTTAAAGGATCCTGGAAAACTTCTGAGGAAGACGACATAGAGGACTGAAAGGAACTCGTTTAGATATCAGCAATTAATCAAGTAGCCAAAGACGGTGAGTAATCGATAAGATTATTAATGAAATGCATTAATTACGAGACACGACTGCAGAAAAACTAATGAGTAAACATCAGCCTGAGTCTCAGGGTCTGGATGGATCTCATCCTGGTTCTGATCTGAAACGGGAGAAAAGGCTGAAAGAGGCTTCTCAGAGAGGTCGGCCGGATCTGGACTCGGACTGGATTTCAGGATCTGAACTGGACTTAGACAGAACTTTTCACATCATCTGTGTTCTGACTCGACACGGCAGAAAAACAACATTTAATCCTGCAACATGTCCAGAGAACTGCTGCTCCAGAGATCTGTTGCTTTAACTGGAAAACAGCCCTGAATATGTCAACGCTTTTCACACCTCCACTGTAAACACTGTAGAAAGAGAGTTTTATGGTTTATGACCACGTTGCGTCTAAATGCAGGAAAACAGTTGTGTAAAGAGCAGGAACGTTAAAAACTGATAGAACTGGACCTATTTTAGAAGTTTTAATTCAGCCATTTAACTTAACTGTTGCATAGGGGAAATGCTAACATGAAGGATAGCAGCAATGCTAACATGTAGGATAGCAACGCTAAGATGTGGCATAGCAGCAATGCTAACTTCTAGCATAGCAGCTATGCTAACATCTTGCATAGCAGAAACACTAATATGTAGTGCAGCAGTAATATTAACATCTAGCGTAGCAGCAATGCTAACATGTAGCATAGCAACATGACGGGGTGAAATTAAGGTATAAAACTAGAAATGCATCATCATCTAAACCAAACAGTTGGAACTCCAAGATGTGACACGAGAATGAAAGAAACCAGAACTCCTGGGATTACTTTACTCATCCCTAAGATTACCTTACCCATCTTTAGGATTACTTATTTCTTGGATTACTTTACTCCTTTTAGGACTACTAGTAATCTCCCGTCTCAGCTTTCAGAGCAGGATTACCCATCCAGCCCTGGTAGTTGTGAGGAAAAATAGAATTTATTTTGCGTTTGTCATTTTGGACAGGATGTGCTGATGTCTCGGACGCTCATTTAGCTCACTGTGATGCCAGATCTCCTGTGGATCGTCTGATTCTCCCTCTAAACCGGGGCGAAGCAGCAAAGGAGCGTCTGTGTTGCTTTCCTCATCAACACAGCTAAAAGCTTCTGTGAAATGTCATCCAATGTTTCTACATTTGCTATTCTTACAAGATGTGGGTGTCAGGCCACTTAAACCACTTAGTAAAGGTCACAGGAAAATGTGGTTACGAAGCAACCCGACTCTGCAGGGAAACCTTTATCTGACCTTCAGAGGCTTATCTTGTCATCCTGCTGCAGCATATCCCCCACAGCGCTGGGCGGTAAAACAACCTCGGTAACTCCCATGAAGATGATTCCCCAACAATCAATTATAAACTGATAATGAATAATTTAGGCTGAATGTATCTGCTGTGTGGGTTCGCTCTCATCTGAAGCGCGTTGGTCTGAAACATGATGAAGGAAAGTGTTACATGAGAGGTCAGAGGTGGTTTCAGTGAAACGTGTTTCCAGAGAAATTCTCCCAACATGAGTGACCACAGACCTAATTCCTCTCATTTTCCTTCAGCTGGCCACCGCAGCGCTCACCTGCACATAGAGGTTTTTTCCCACTCGGTGGATCCGGACTCGGTGAAGACGCCCATCCGCCAAGTTCCTGAGAGCAGGACTGAACACATCCGGACTGGTGTCGGTCTGAAGGTGGTACCAGATCTGCAGACTCCCTGAGAAACAAACCATGGAAAGATGAGCAGGATGCCGCTCTCTGCACGCCTCCACCACCAGCGCTTAACAAGAACTGATTCATCTGCACACCCCCAGAGATGTAAGATCCACAGATAGAAGTCCAGCTCACGAAGCCGTCTGACTGAAAACTGGATTTTACATGAACCAGAACAGGATTTCTACTATGTCTAAAATCTGTGATAAAGAAAGGCCTTAAAAATTTTATTCATTATGTGTTTAGGCCATGATCCAGCAGTTCTGCTTAAGACACCATCTCAGTCAGGATGAGGTCTGGATTCTGACTGGATCTGGTCCCGTTGTAGACCTGCTGGTATCTTGGAATCACCGTCCAGCTGCATGAAACAGTTTCTCTGCTGGACTCACATCTGTTGGATACATTAGCATCCAGAGGAGTTCATGGTCCAGGAAGAGACTGCAAGGACCATCATCCCTCCACCACTGTGCTGACAAGACTTGTCCTGGTCTCTCTAAAGGACAGTGCAGCTAACCAGACAGCTAACCCAAGCAGTGATGAAGGAAGTTCCCCTTCATGAATTTTATTTTCACGTAGTTTGACAAAGTAAAACTGAAATAAACTCATGTCTACCAGAAATGTTCATCAACAAAGATTAGATATGAGTCACACCATCACACAGAGCTAACTACTTTCAAGAGCTACCGAGCTTCAGCAGAGCTAACTTACATCAACAGAGCAAACTAGTGTCAGCAGAGCTAACTAGCTTCAGAAGAGCTAACTTGCATCAACAGAGTTAACTAGCATTAATAGAGCTAAATAGCATCAATAAAGCTAACTACTTTCAAGAGAGCTAACGAGCTCAGTAGAGCTACCTTGCGTCAGCAGAGCTAACTAGCATCAACAGAGCAAACTAGTGTCAGCAGAGCAAACTACTGTCAGCAGAGCTAACTAGCTTCAGCAGAGCTAACTTGCATCAACAGAGCAAACTAGTGTCAGCAGAGCTAACTAGCTTCAGCAGAGCTAACTAGCATCAACAGAGCAAACTAGTGTCAGCAGAGCAAACTACTGTCAGCAGAGCTAACTAGCTTCAGCAGAGCTAACTTGCATCAACAGAGCAAACTAGTGTCAGCAGAGCTAACTAGCTTCAGCAGAGCTAACTTGCATCAACAGAGCAAACTAGTGTCAGCAGAGCTAACTAGCTTCAGCAGAGCTAACTTGCATCAACAGAGCAAACTAGTGTCAGCAGAGCTAACTAGCTTCAGCAGAGCTAACTTGCATCAACAGAGCAAACTAGTGTCTGCAGAGCTAACTAGCTTCAGCAGAGCTAACTAGTTTCAAGAGAGCTAACGAGCTCAGTAGAGCTAACTTGCATCAACAGAGCAAACTAGTGTCAGCAGAGCTAACTAGCTTCAGCAGAGCTAACTTGCATCAACAGAGCAAACTAGTGTCAGCAGAGCTAACTAGCTTCAGCAGAGCTAACTTGCATCAACAGAGCAAACTAGTGTCTGCAGAGCTAACTAGCTTCAGCAGAGCTAACTAGTTTCAAGAGAGCTAACGAGCTCAGTAGAGCTAACTTGCATCAACAGAGCAAACTAGTGTCTGCAGAGCTAACTAGCTTCAGCAGAGCTAACTAGTTTCAAGAGAGCTAACGAGCTCAGTAGAGCTAACTAGCATCAACAGAGCAAACTAGTGTCTGCAGAGCTAACTACCCTCAGCAGAGCTAACTAGCATCAACAGAGCTAACTAGCGTCAGTGGAGATAACTAGCTTCAATAGATCCGACTAGCTTCCATGTAGCGCTGTGGAATAGCACTGTGGTCTCACAGCAAGGTCACTGGTTCAAGTCTCGCCTGGGGGGAGGCTCGAATGGCGGCCTTTCTGTGTGGAGTTTGGATGTTCTCCCCGTGTTTGCAATGCATCGCAACTTAATTTACAACACACTTTAAAAACAACAACATTGATCAAAGAACCACATTGTGGGGGGTTAGAACTAAAAACAGAAGAAATACCACACAAGAGGACAAATAAAATGTAAAATCCTACAATTAAAAGTAAAATAATTACAATTAAAAGCAATCAAAATAAAATCAGATAAAAAATTTCGACCTGCTCCAGTCGGAGCAGTGGCTGCTTCTCTGAGGTTATTCTGATGTGTTTCCTCCTTGGCACTGCGTTTTATTGCTAACAACTCGGTGTTGCTAATCTGAGCGTCTGAAACGTCATGCAGCTCATTTATAAATAAACATCCATCTGAGCTTCCGGTTTCTACAAATATTTATCTCTCAGCTCTTTACTTCCAAACCGAAGTCAAGTCAATATGAGCTCAGTGTTTTTTTCTGTTAAACACACACACACACCCACCCACACAAACACACACACACACACACACACACGCACACACACACACAAACACACACACACACACACACACACGCACACACACACCCACCCACACAAACACACACACACACACACACACACACGCACACACACACACACACACACAAACACACACACACACACACACACACACACACACACACACACACACGCAGTTAGTTGGTGTGAGATCAAAGAGTCAGAAAGCTATGCATTGTCAAGTGGAGCTGGGTCAATATTACAATTCCCAGTGTGTAAGTGAAGGGCTTTGTGTTGTGATTCATTTCAGATACTGAGAGCGCTCCAGCAGATGAAGGTCACCGTGGATAAAGTGTCGCCCCTGCCCTTCACTGTTTACCCACACCTGGGGGACACGGCTGCTCGGCTTCGACACACACCGGTGGATTAGGACTCCGGCTAAAAACCGCTCACAGGTGCTACACATGCCACTCAATATCATGCTGCGAAGTGTGTGTACAGCTTAAACACTGGCAGCTTAACGCTTCCAGGGCTGTCATGTGTCAGAGGCTGAAAAGGCTGAGGCGCCGCGCTGACAGGCCGGAACCGGAGTCTCAGATATGAACATTTTACCCCGACTTCCCACTTCTACTGGCTTAAAGAGCGTGAGAGAGGAAGCGCTGCAGCTCAGAGGTCAAGTCCTTCATTTACCTGAGAATATACGGAGATGTGGGGGTGGATCCAGGATTATATTCACAACAGACTTCCTGCCCCGCCTCCAGCTTCACAGTTTATTTCCACACTTTTATTACATTTCACACAGAAGCACAAGCTTGTTAGGATGGAGATAATTAAAGGATTTGAACCGGTTTTAGAGGATTCATTATTTAAAACATCTAAATAAAAAAGCAAATTATTACAGTATAATATAAAGAAAAAAAAGACAACCATTAATATATAAATTAACATAAAGAAATAAAAAAATATGAACATAAATAATATTAGGCATTTTTTATAAGATAAAAATAAATAGAATTGAGAAAAAGGTCAGAAACAGTTTTAAATCAATTAAATAAAATGATTGGATTTATTTCTCCAGTGTGATTTATGTAATAATGTATCTGCTGTCTCCGTCCGCCTCCAGCTGAACCCAAAGTGGACCGATTCAGTCAGGAAAACAATCTCCAGAGTAATTATGCAAGAGCATCTGGTTACCACGGCAACACATGCAGGTAGAGTCCCCGGAGGTTGAAAAAAAGATGAAACCGAACAGAGCCGGAGTTTTTTGTGCAAATAGAACTGAGGTGTATTTTTAGCTTTTATTTATCTCTGAGGCCTGGGGGGATGAAATCCTTTTCTCTACAGCAGAAAACGTGTAGAAATATGTGTCAGTACAACAAAATACTTCTAAAAAACTTGAATTTTTTTTTTAAAATTTAATTTATTTAATTTTTTAATTTAAAAAAAAAAAAAACTTAAATTTTTCAACAGCATGTGAAGCTTTGGCGTGCGGTTCGATCAAATCACACACAGGAACAACACATGTAAATTAGCTGCTATGCTAACGCTCTGGACGCTTATGTTCTGCTTATTCTGTTAAACTTCTGCTCATTAAGTTTGTTCAAACTTTGTAGTTTGAACAAAGTGTGTTCAGTGAGAGGCTTCTTCAGGTCCGCTGTAAGAAAGATACAGAAGATCATTCCTGCCAGCAGCCATCAGCCTTCGGAACAAGACCTCCTCTAGTTATTATTATATACTACAATACTGGATTTCCTTTTGAGGATTAATAAGTATTTTTCATTCATTCATTGATGTGCAACATTTCTCTTTCAGATAAAATAAAAAAACTTGGATGATGCAGAAGTTTCTGGAGTTACAAAAAGAAAAGTCTGAAATGTTCATGTTAGAAACCAGATGAGCTCTGACCTCCATCTAAAAAAAAAAAAAAATAGTTAGGAGCTGCTGATCAATAAATCAGTCTTTATAAAAAAATTTGCTTTTTTTATTTAAATTAATCTGATCGTCTGGGTCCAGTTCGCTTTCCAGTGTTTAAACGAAACATTTCGTTTGTCTGCTCCAGAAATCTGGAACAAAGTATCAGAAAAGCCGAAGAAATCCACTAATTATGGCCGGTTTTGTCTGGTGGTTTACGGCTTGTAAATAATTGAGCATGAAAGCCGCGAGGCTGCTGATCAGAAATAAAACCCTGAAACTAAAAACAGCTAATGGTGTGTGTGTCTGAGAAGAAGAGAAATAATGATCCTCTACGGCTGGAATAAAGCCAAGAAAACGGTGCTTTAGTGAGGATAGCAGGTAGATAGCAGCAGGAAGACGTGTGGAAACATGGAAACAGTGTGTTAAAGTACTGTTAGCATGGCTGCAGTTACGGAGGTAGAGATGTAGCGATACTTTGGAGTCTATATGTCGATATCAGCCGGTCAAAATGTCAGATTTGATACTGTGATTATCAGGATGCTACTCCACTGATTCATTCATTCATTATCCTAACCACTGAATCCAATGAAGGGTCTCGGGAAAGCTGGAGCCTATCCCAGCAGTTCATATAAAACATGATATTTTTCCACTTCTAAGAGTTTAAGGCAATAACTTAGTGTGCAAAGCAACAGTGCGTTCCTTCTGGGTCACATGACTGAGTCAGCCTGATGTCACGATGCCATGACGACCATGATATTTTACTGGTTTAAACCAGGGATCCCCAATCCTGGTCCTCGAGGACCGGTGTCCTGCAGGTTTTCCAAGTGTCCCTGCTGCAACACACCTGATTCAAATCAGTGTGTATTTAGCAAACATGTGCAGAGCTTGTCTGAGTCTGAGTCAGGTGTGTTCCAGAAGGAACACTTGGAAAACCTGCAGGACACCGGTCCTCGAGGACCAGGATTGGGGATCCCTGGTTTAAACCACATTCTGTTATATTTCATTCATCATTTTTCATTTAATAAATGTAAATAATCTTTCATTAATCTGTTATTTCATTATTTTACCATTTAAAAAATATTTATTTGACATTTTCTTTGTGTATTTACTTATCAGTATAATTCCTGACTGTTTTAAAAGCATTTCTTTTAAATACTGACGTTTCTGAGCTTTATTTATATTCCAAATTGTTCCTGCAATAAATATAATAAGGCACACTGTACAAATGTGATTTTCCTTGAAGGGGCGAGAAGTATTGATATCGATATTGGTATCAGTCCAAATGTACCATAAACACATGGTATCGTATCGACAGAGAGAATTTTGTTTCCCACGTCCTTCCTCTCGAGACATTCAGCCGATATTAAAAGTCTACTTTCAGGTTCCTGAAGCTTCTTAGAAATAGAGACGCACCGATACCACGTCTTATCGAACCTAGTACAAGTAGACTCACATCTGAGTACATGACAGTACAGATATAAGGACTAAAGAATCCCATCAGAGTTGAGACCAGAACGTCAGATATGATGCCTGAGTGGTTGATGTGGGATAAGTCAGATGTTTCAGCCTCTAAACCAGGCTGGAAAACTTTCAGGATCTTCATCAATAAGGAGGATAAAGTGTTCTTTTGCTGAATCTGGTTCAGTGGTGTAACAAGGTACTGACATGTCAGAAGCAGCTTCTCTTCCAGGGATGACAGGCTGAGCTTCCATGTGTCTCCTTACAGGAAAAACAACCCGGGCAGACTGAAGACAGGGTGAAGGAAAGGTTTGAGCTTTAATCATGTGACATGTGAGAGCTCTGCATACCGTTCTTAGTGAGGATGACGGCGATGTACTGCTGGCTGAAGGTGCTGACGGTCAGCAGCATGGCCGGCCTCTGGGAGGTGACGAAGCTGAAGGCCACGTCCTCTCTGGCCCTGCTGTCGGAAGCGCTGGAGGCCTGGGAACTCTTGTTCTGCATCACTGAGAAGGGCTCCTGGAAGGTGTAGGTCACCGAAGACTCCCTGTCGAAGGACACCGACACCTCTGAAGGGAGGAAAACAGAGTTATCAGACATGCAGCAACTTCAATGGCTTCGTGAACAATAAGAGTGTTTGCAGCTGTGTTTTAGTTTCTTGCAAAATAAAACAATGTTTTTTAAAATTTCACCAAACTAAAGTTGTGATTTGCAGGTGGTTCCATTGATGTTCAGTGCATAAACAGCAGTTCTCGTAAAATTCCGTCTGCGGGATGAGATTTTATGAGGACTGCTTTTGCTCGGTTACCAGGTAGTCATGTAGCAATGTGGCCAAGTAGCCATGTAGCTAGGTCACAAGGTAGTCAGGTAACAATGCAGCCAGGTAACCAGGTAGCAAGTTAGCAATGTAGCTAGGTAGGCATGTAGCCAGGTGGTCATGTAGCAAAGTAGCCAAATTATCAGGTGGCCAGGAAACCAGGTAGCCAAGTATCCATGTACCCAGGTAGCAATGTAGCCAATTATCCATGTAGCTAGGTTGCAATGTAGCCAATTATCCATGTAGCTAGGTAGCAATGTAGCCAATTATCCATGTAGCTAGGTTGCAATGTAGCCAATTATCCATGTAGCTAGGTAGCAATGTAGCTAGGTCACCAGGTAGCCATGTAGCCAGGTAACCAGGTAGTGAGGTTGCAATGTAGCCAAGTATCCATGTAGCCATGTTATCAGGTAGTCAGGTAGGTATTTAGCCATATAACCAGGTAACCAGGTAGTGTTGTTTCAGAGTTATCTTGTGGAGAGTTTTCCACAGCTTTTCGAAGCCCTTCTCCCTCATTTCTCTTTCTAATTGTTATAAAACTCTGCATTTTGCTGTTGTTTGTAAAACCACCTCATAAAATCTTCATAGCTATATTAGAGATGTTTTTTTTTTTACAAGTGTAGGTGTTTCTATTGGCATTTATTTGTGATATTAATGTTTGTGTGATTCTGTGGGCGATGGAAATGTAGCTTATGGAAGTCTGACCGAAGCGAAGCCTTTCCTCAGAGGTGCGATGCTGTGAACACAAGCTCTACAATGACAGAGGAGTGGCTCTCTCCTCTACCTAAAAATAGCCGACATTAGTGTCCATCTTGCAGAGCTGCATCAAAACATGTTGCAGCATTTTATGTTTCATCACTTGGGGCAATTTATCAGATGGCTCCCTCTGGGGCCACAAAAGCCTTCAGACAACTTTCCCCTCATATGCAGCGCTGCTTCTCCAGACCTACATACTACTTTGATGTGTAAAATTGGCACAGCTCTCCTTTAAGGCAGCTGATCCTCCCAGATGACCGTACAACCCTAAAACAAGCCAGGAAAGCAGAGCGCGGAGAGTCCTCGCCCCAGCTGATGTTGTGTAAGCACCGAGGTGGAGATTCACGTCGATGTCCTCGTGCTTTCATCCCTCACTTCAGTGTAAACTTTAAAAATGGTCCTGATCAATAAGCTGCATGGTGTTACACGCTGCACCGTGTTTCTGTGATCATCCATCAGGTCTGCAGAAACACGCCGCTCGCCACACGCTTGTGGTTTCACCTTGGCGTTCAGCCGTCGGTTCACAATGTGACGACAGATTCACATCTTCACACATCTGCACTGAAACATGCTGAGGATGATCATCATCATCATCATCATCATCATCGTCACACAGCTGAAACGCTGCTAAACAGCCAACCTGAAGGAGATGAAAACAGGGTGGATGGACGAGGATGGTAGATGGAGATAATCATCATAAAAGTTATTAATTAATTAATTAAAAATAGATAAATAAATAAATGTAACTGAAATGATTTAATCGGAATAAAGAGAGAATGTGATTCAGGTCAGTAAAAGAAACATTAACATTCGGTCACATTTCAAACAAATTATCAATGTTTATTTATAAAATAATTCTTAAGTAAATAAATAAAATGTATATTAATTATGATTTAGATTTAAATGACTTAGAAGAGGAATATTTATTTTACTTTTAAATTTAAATAAAAATTCTTTGTAATTATATAATAAAACAAATGTATTTAATTTATCATTTGGAATAAATAAATAAAATGCAGATTAATAAAATAAAAAGATGTTTCCTGATAAAATAAAAAACAGCTAAAAGAAAAACAAAGTCTCTTTGAAAAAAAGTTCTGATTTCATGACTTGAACTCATTTACATATTTATATGTATTTTATTGATTTATTTGAGGATAAATTTGAACATTTATTGGAATTATTGACCTGACAGGTAATGTATTTGAACTAGCGCCCCTACAGGTGACAGGATGTAATGCATCGTCATCCTCATCATCGTCATCCTCATCATCGTCATCCTCATCACCGTCATCCTCATCACCGTCATCCTCATCATCGTCATCCTCATCATCGTCATCCTCATCACCGTCATCCTCATCACCGTCATCTTCATCACCGTCATCCTCATCACCGTCATCTTCATCATCGTCATCCTCATCATCGTCATCCTCATCATCGTCATCTTCATCACCGTCATCCTCATCATCGTCATCCTCATCACCGTCATCCTCATCACCGTCATCCTCATCACCGTCATCTTCATCATCGTCATCCTCATCATCGTCATCCTCATGATCGTCATCCTCATCATCCTCATCATCGTCATCCTCATCACCGTCATCCTCATCACCGTCATCTTCATCATCGTCATCCTCATCACCGTCATCCTCATCACCGTCATCTTCATCATCGTCATCCTCATCATCGTCATCCTCATCACCGTCATCCTCATCACCGTCATCCTCATCACCGTCATCCTCATCACCGTCATCTTCATCACCGTCATCCTCATCATCGTCATCCTCATCACCGTCATCCTCATCACCGTCATCCTCATCACCGTCATCTTCATCACCGTCATCCTCATCATCGTCATCCTCATCATCGTCATCCTCATCACCGTCATCCTCATCACCGTCATCTTCATCATCGTCATCCTCATCATCGTCATCCTCATGATCGTCATCCTCATCATCCTCATCATCGTCATCCTCATCACCGTCATCCTCATCACCGTCATCTTCATCACCGTCATCCTCATCATCGTCATCCTCATCACCGTCATCCTCATCACCGTCATCCTCATCACCGTCATCTTCATCATCGTCATCCTCATCATCGTCATCCTCATCACCGTCATCCTCATCACCGTCATCCTCATCACCGTCATCTTCATCATCGTCATCCTCATCATCGTCATCCTCATCACCGTCATCCTCATCACCGTCATCTTCATCACCGTCATCCTCATCATCGTCATCCTCATCACCGTCATCCTCATCACCGTCATCCTCATCACCGTCATCTTCATCATCGTCATCTTCATCACCGTCATCCTCATCACCGTCATCCTCATCATCGTCATCCTCATCATCGTCATCTTCATCACCGTCATCCTCATCACCGTCATCCTCATCACCGTCATCCTCATCACCGTCATCCTCATCACCGTCATCCTCATCACCGTCATCCTCATCACCGTCATCTTCATCATCGTCATCCTCATCATCGTCATCCTCATCACCGTCATCTTCATCACCGTCATCCTCATCACCGTCATCCTCATCACCGTCATCCTCATCACCGTCATCTTCATCACCGTCATCACCGTCACCCTCATCACCGTCATCCTCATCATCGTCATCCTCATCATCGTCATCTTCATCACCGTCATCCTCATCACCGTCATCCTCATCACCGTCATCCTCATCATCGTCATCTTCATCACCGTCATCTTCATCATCCTCATCACCGTCATCCTCATCACCGTCATCTTCATCACCGTCATCTTCATCACCGTCATCTTCATCACCGTCATCCTCATCACCGTCATCCTCATCACCGTCATCCTCATCATCGTCATCTTCATCACCGTCATCCTAATCACCGTCATCCTCATCATCGTCATCCTCATCACCGTCATCCTCATCACCGTCATCCTCATCATCGTCATCTTCATCATCGTCATCCTCATCACCGTCATCCTCATCACCGTCATCTTCATCACCGTCATCCTCATCACCGTCATCCTCATCATCTTCATCACCGTCATCTTCATCACCGTCATCCTCATCATCGTCATCCTCATCACCGTCATCCTCATCACCGTCATCCTCATCACCGTCATCTTCATCACCGTCATCCTCATCACCGTCATCCTCATCATCGTCATCTTCATCACCGTCATCCTCATCACCGTCATCCTCGTCATCGTCATCTTCGTCACCGTCATCCTCGTCACCGTCATCCTCATCATCCTCATCATCGTCATCCTCATCACCGTCATCCTCATCATTGTCATCCTCATCACCGTCATCCTCATCATTGTCATCGTCATCATCGTCATCCTCATCATCGTCATCCTCATCACCGTCATCCTCATCACCGTCATCCTCATCATCGTCATCCTCATCATTGTCATCCTCATCACCGTCATCCTCATCATTGTCATCGTCATCCTCATCATCGTCATCCTCATCATCGTCATCCTCATCATCGTCATCCTCATCACCATCATCCTCATCATCGTCTTGTCCTGATAATCCATCATTTCATAAACACGTTGTCCCCACAAACACACACACAGACACACGGTCGCTGATACGCATCTGGGTGCTGATGCAGTTACCATGACGACCACTAGAGGTCACATCTCCATCAAACGTGATCAGAAGTCCGGATGTCCTTCATGATCAGGAGCAAGACGATGCATTTATGCAGTCAGGATAAAAGATATTTGTCATTGGAATCTGCTGAACATGGAGTTTCCCTTTCACATGACGACAATGATGATGATGGTGATGAAGAGGAGGAGGAGGAGGAGGAGGAAGCATGGAGAGTTTCCGTGTGTGTATTTAATTCATCGCTTTGTTTGCTCAGCCTGCTCCTCGGCGCTCTCATCCTGCAGCAGATCATTTGTTCTAATGCATTTTAAATGTTCTGCAGCCAGGACGAGCACTCATCCGTCTCTCGCTCCTCCCGCCTTCTGATTGGTTCTCTGTAATGGAATAATCTTCTGATTGGTTCTCTGTAATGGAATAATCTTCTGATTGGTTCTCTGTAATGGAATAACCTCCCCGGCCATCAGTTTTCCGTTTGTTAAAATCAGCTTTAACTGAATAAAAGAAATCGGTGTTTCCTCACACACCTTGGTTGCAGGTGGTGCCTCCGTAGGCCGACTGCGAGCAGTCGCAGACGTAGCCGTTGCTCTTCTCGATGCACCTCCCCCGGTTGTGGCAGAGGCTGCTGGAGCCGCTGCAGTATCCTGGACAGCCGGCGCTCACGCCCGGCGTCATTTTGGCCCGCTCCTCCAGGTCGAAGGTAACGCCATTGACTGCGAGGGACCGGATGCAGCCCAGGAAGCCCCTCTGCTGGGACGCCGTCCCTCCTGTTGGAACAGGCAGCGGCGAGAGACAACCTTTAGTATCTGCCCCAGACCGAACTAAAGCCCAGTTTCCACCAGTTCGCTCCACGTCTTAGCTCCGTCCAATCAGCAGCCTCCGGCGGTTAAAAGTGGAGCAGTTCCCGCCTCATTCACTAGGGGCTCCAAAAGGGAGTCAATCCTCAAAGAGTCCTGCTACAAAACACATTTTAGCTTTAACAGGTCAACTTAGGTCAAGTCGCAATTCAACAGGAGCTAACCAGCTAACAGCTAACCAGCTAACAGCTGTAGGCAGTCTGAAGTTAAGTCAGCTCCACCTCTTTGCACATTTTTGTGTTTTTACCAAGAGAGCAGGTGGAACCAAAGTTACCTCTTCAGAAACCTACAGGTGACGTCACAGAGGCTCCGCCCATCTCCACAGAGCTAACTAGAAGCTAATGAGAGCTTACCAGCTAATTGAAGCGGGTGGGCTAAAGCTAAGGCGTGCTGTTAGCCGGTTAGAAACCACATTGTGCTACACTCCAGATCTCCTGCTGGTAAATTAACATCTAAATGGATTAGTTAGGCTGTAAACATGTTTATTTCTGTTGTAAACATGTTTATTTCTGCTGTAAACATGTTTATATCTGCTGTAAACAGGTTTATTTCTGTTGTAAACATGTTTATTCCTGCTGTAAACATGTTTTTGTCTGCTGTAAACAGGTTTATTTCTGCTGTAAACATGTTTATTACTGCTGTAAACATGTTTATTCCTGCTGTAAACATGTTTTTGTCTGCTGTAAACATGTTTATTTCTGCTGTAAACATGTTTATTCCTGCTGTAAACATGTTTATTCCTGCTGTAAACAGGTTTATTTCTGCTGTAAACAGGTTTATTCCTGCTGTAAACATGTTTATTTCTACTGTAAACATGTTTTTGTCTGCTGTAAACATGTTTATTCCTGCTGTAAACAGGTTTATTCCTGCTGTAAACATGTTTATTTCTGCTGTAAACATGTTTATTCCTGCTGTAAACAGGTTTATTTCTGCTGTAAACATGTTTATTTCTGCTGTAAACAGGTTTATTTCTGCTGTAAACATGTTTATTCCTGCTGTAAACAGGTTTATTCCTGCTGTAAACAGGTTTATTCCTGCTGTAAACAGGTTTATTTCTGCTGTAAACATGTTTATTTCTGCTGTAAACAGGTTTATATCTGCTGTAAACAGGTTTATTTCTGCTGTAAACATGTTTATTCCTGCTGTAAACAGGTTTATTCCTGCTGTAAACATGTTTATTCCTGCTGTAAACAGGTTTATTCCTGCTGTAAACATGTTTTTGTCTGCTGTAAACAGGTTTATTTCTGCTGTAAACATGTTTATTCCTGCTGTAAACAGGTTTATTTCTGCTGTAAACAGGTTTATTTCTGCTGTAAACAGGTTTATTCTTGCTGTAAACATGTTTATTCCTGCTGTAAACATGTTTATTTCTGCTGTAAACATGTTTATTCCTGCTGTAAACATGTTTATTTCTGCTGTAAACATGTTTATTTCTGCTGTAAACATGTTTATTTCTGCTGTAAACATGTTTATTCCTGCTGTAAACAGGTTTATTTCTGCTTTAAACATGTTTATTTCTGCTGTAAATGTGATTATATCTGCTGTGAAGTCGGTCTTTTTAACATGGGGATTGACTCCCTTTCGGAGCCCCTAGTGGATGAGGGGGAAACTGCAGTTTTTGGCTCCACAGTGAACCGCCGGAGGCTGCTGATTGGGTGAAACATAACAGACAAAGTAATGGACTCTGCGGGTCTTCAGGAAACACCGGGACAGCTGCAAATGTTTACCTCCCAGAGGTGGAAGAGTGATGGCACGGGATGCAAAATGAATCATACTGTTGTGCGAGTCGTTTATCTGAAGGAAAAAAAACACAAACCTGTGGGTATAATCTCCTTTCATGATGCCTTCAGGCAGACAAATGATGCTTGTTAAATCCTGTACTGTTTCAGATGAAGAGAAGCTCTGCCTGTGTAATGACTCTCCTCGTCTCAGATCTGACTACTTCAAGTCAAATCAAGCGTGCTTCTGCGACTTGCTGTAACACGGAGCTGTTTTTCTTGCTATTAACCCTTCCCGCCAGGGTCCCTACAGCAGGACTCTTATTGCAACACAACCCGCCTCCATTTTTCACAGGCTGAATGGATGTACAGGCTTCAGGTTCTGTTCAGACCGCTTTCTTTCTGTACAACAGAACATCCACATCTTCCTGCAGTAATCTGAGAGCTTCCTGCAGCTTTAACTGGATTGAAACCATAAATAACAAGTGTACATGCAACTAATCCATCCAGGGTCTCATGGCAACACCAGTAATCTCATTAAAAACATTCACAAAGTTGTTCCACCAAACAGCCTCCACTCCGACTCGTCCATCACACAGAACTCTGTGAAATATTACATCTTGCATTTAAAATTAGACGGATTTTTAGTATTTTTATCGTTAATTAATAACAATCAACTAATAAATGTGGACATGTGGACCAGATGAACCCAGAACTCCACAAGATTTATTTTCTAATCTGTAAAAAGGTTAAACTTGATTACCTCCTTAATACTAAACAGCCACAAGCAGCCATGTTGACTTCAGTTAATCCCTTGAGAACGTACAGTTTCAGTCACAACGCACATATTGTATTAATTATAACAAAATGTTTGGTTATATGAGCTGTATGATGGCAAGAATATTAACGTTATGAACATCGGCACCATTTACTCCAAGGATAATTCAACGACTAGTTTTAGCAGCTCCCATCACGTCTCAAACCTGCGCCAGCTTCTGCACATGGCCACGCCTCTTTTTAGTGTCTCTATACATGGCCCCGCCTCCTTACAGCTTCTGTTATCTAGCCCCACCTCTTTTAAGCTTCCCTGTTCCTGGCTCCCCCTCTTTTAAGCTTCCCTATACTTTGCCCCGCCTATTTTAAGCTTCCCTATACTTGGTCCCGCCTCTTTTAAGCTTCCTTGTCCATGGCCCCGCCTCTTTAAAGCTTCCCTATACTTGGTCCCGCCTCTTTTAGGCTTCCTTGTACTTGGCCCCGCCTCTTTTAGGCTACCTTGTAAAGGGGCTGTTCATAAACTCCACCAGATGTTTTGCAGCTGCTGTAGGAACTTGTCCTGTTTGGGTTTCAGTCTTGAAGATGACATTTATTCCTACGAGATCCTGTATGACCTTACGACCATCTCTGCATACAAGCCTTTACTGAATACTTCCACATAATCAAAGTACTAGTAAGAAAGTAACTTGTGTGGAAATACTAGTATGAATAAAATGCCAGAAAAAGATAATTTTTCTATTAAAAGCCATGATTTTATTGCTGGTCTCCTTCAGCTCTCGTCCTCCATCCACAGTTTTCCCTTCGGAGCGTCTCAGATTCTATAACAGCTTGTTTGGAGTCTTCGTCAATAACTCAAACAGAGTGAAAAATGTCATATTGAGAATCAATGTTGACATAAACAGATTCTTTAACGGTATTTATTTAACGGATTTGTTTTTCTGTCTGGAAGCTGCTGCACTGACGCAATTCTGATGGTTTCTGTGGAGCTGCAGACAGAAATGAGGCTTATTGATCACTCATGTGGATTTAAAGATGGATGATTACACATTATGCCTTTACTTTTACGTTTAAATGTAGATAAATGGAGAGACTAATGCAGATGGACAGAATTATCCAGATGTTCTGGAGCTGTGATGGTATTTTATTTTTCTCTACATGTTCATATTCTTGTTTTCTCTACTGACCAGCTTAGTTTTTCTGCTTTTCTCATCTTTGAAATGTAGAAGCAGACGACAGTTTTTCCCTAAAACAGCTGAAACATGGACTCACATGTCCACAAGACATGCGTCCTCTGTCCCTTTGTCCACAAAAGTCCTTTCCTATCTGTCATCTAGAAATATCTGTTGAATTTACAGATGATTCTCTGAAGGAGTGGATGCTGCTTTTATACCCAATCCTGGCACCCAAATCAGTCACCAGTTAATCTGCTGGTTGGAGAATCTTCCAGAGCCACCTGACTAAATATTCTAGAAACCTTCGGCATTTGCTGTTTTCCTTGTGTAAATGCATAAAATATTTGTCAATGTTGCTCTTATACCCAGTCCTGGCACCCTTTCCAGTTACCAGAAACAATAGTGATAAAAACAACAAAAACATTCCACTATTTTAATTTGCTTCAATAAGCTGTGGGAATTATATTTCTTATCTAATTTAAGTTTGTTTTATTTTATTTTGTTTACATTATTTAGGGTTTTTACAACAATAACCAGAGAAAACTGAACTGACACTGATATTATTTGGAGATTCCCAGAGGATTATCACCTCCATTTGTCCTTTAACTCATCTTATAAATGATTTCTATGCTAAATGATCCATTTGGTGGATGAACTGTGGCCTAAAATGGAGATAACATGAAAACCACCAGATTTTTATAACCTAATCTCTTCCACAGTGTCATTAAAGAGACATTTAAATGTCATGGTGGCGACGTCTGCAGCAGAGATGTGACGGGCAGAAAGAGAGCGGCCATGCACTTTAACCAGGCCAGTAATGAAAAAACAATAAAATAAATTAGTTTTTTGGAAATTGGTTTCTTCGTAGGAAAGACTTGCATAGCTTAGCACAACACAGCGATGATGGATGTTCGTTTAAAGAGCTTTAATCTGCACAGCGGCTGCAAGGAGATAAATCTGAGTGTGACTACATGAGAGAATAACTGGGCTGTTCAGCGTGAGGCAACCGGAGGAGCTCACCTCCATCTTTTATTCCCCTGTTCAAACGCTTGCATATATGACACAGAAGTCCCAAATATTAGAGCCACGGGAAACTATTCATCAATTTAACGGCCTCTTTTACATAGAAGGAGTGCCGTGCTGGATCTTATGGCAAGTTTAGGAGCATCATAAAACTACTAGGATGTCCCCATCAGAAGTGGAGTTTATGACTCAGCCTGATTTGACAGTCACAGTTCAAACATGCTGGAAAGTGTGAAATAAATCAACCGCAGCTTTTCCACTTGTCGTGATGAGTGTTTATTGTGCTGAAAGTCTGCACTCAAACTCTGTAGATGAGAGAAAATTGCAAACAAAAGCAGCTTGAAATTTTGCTTTTTTCTTCCACTTTCATTTTGGTTTTATCAAACCAAAACAGCCACTTCTGACTTTTTGTTTTGCAGGCTGGAATCTTGAACATGTCATTCATATTTCTAGAATTCAGCCTCTTGAATTCTGCACATTGTTGCAATTTTAAGCAATCAATGCAACTTTAATGAAGCTTTGACCAATCATTGCTCTCCTCGATGCTGTTATAAACACATCATCAAGTTGACCTCTTATTTTTATGCAAATGTATGAAAGAAAGTTGAAATATCTGCCATCTAAAATCACTAGAAAGGTCAGTCATGAGTTTAGAACGTTCATTCAAAGATCTGGAAGTACAGAAATATAAAACTGGCTCAATGAACAGAAAAAGCAAACAGAAATAAAATGCTTGGAAAGATAAACTGAGAAAGAAATTTCAAGAATGGCAAAAGAGACACAACTATGGCTGTTAAAACAAAAGGAAATTCTTAAATAAGTGAATTGAACTGAAAAAGACATGGAAAAGTACATGCATTTATTTTTAATTTAGGCAGTTTAAGACCACCAAACATAAATTTCAAAATGTATGTATTTTCAATCAAGAACGTTTGATTATTAGAATCTAAATTTGAGCCAATTGGTATAAAAATAAGTATAGTAAATTTTAAAAATTTCAAAAACCCCTCCCACCAAAAAAACCTATAATTTTTCACACAACCATTAACAAAATGTGCCACAAAATCAAACATTTTAGGCCAAAACAATAATTTACAAAAATCAGAAATCCTAGAGGGACAGTTGATCAGGTCTTTCTAAATGTTTATCTTTAGCTTCTTGTTATAAATATGTCTTTTTCCCTCTACCTGCCTTTATTTTCTGTGTTACAGCCCACCAAACAACAGAAATTGGGGGCTCGTCCGGGATGTGATCAACCAAAGCTGCTTTCATATTTTCTTTACATGACATATGTCATTAACTTGATCCTTGTTTGTTTAATTACAAACATTGAAATGTGCAAGAAAATCCCCACTAGGCCGTGCTGTCGCATAAAACATCCAGATACAGTCAAAACTCTTCATCAAGGATGTTGGAACAGAGTTTTATTAAATTTCAGCTGGTTTGAAAATCTGTCGCAGCCTTTTGCAAAATCTTTAAAAACTTGGCGGGACTGTTTTTGGGAATATTTCTGGTTTTGTGTAAGTATTTAACATCCTAATCTAATTTTTTATATTTCTCTATTGGAGTCAAACAAACATATTCATAACAGAAGTTGGGGGCTTGTCCGGGATCTTTTTGATTAGCAGACCGAAATTTGAAATTTTCAATAAAATGCATAATTTATGCTGTTTTTTCCTTTAATTAAAGGTTTTCTGTAAGACTTTTCTTGGAACTCGGGGGTTTTGGTCCTGCGTATTTGTTCAATGCAGGCAGGTTGCAAAAAACAGTAAACACAATGAGCAGTGAATTCATCTCAGATTTTCATCTTAAGCTCTTTCTTGACGTCTTAGGTAAACATTGTGAGGTTTTTAAAAGAACGCGGTGGGAGAATGGATAAAAACTCATGATTACATGATGAGAAATGAACCAAACTGACTCTCGGCTGTGATGTCGGTCGGAAGCTGATGATCAGTAAATCTACAGAAAGAGCTTTCAGCTAATCAATCTGATTAGTGTTGCACTGAGAATGTAGAGGATATTAGTATGCTCAGAAATAAAATATGACTTTATTATTATGGTTAGTGATTAAAGGGAAGAAAAAGTCAGGACAGAATGATCTCCGTTCTCTCATTAACGATGCTGCAGTGAATCCTACAGGAGATAATAAAGGAAGTATTGCAGCTCCTTTCCTCTTATCATGGCTGCTGCTCTGATTCTTCCAGTTCATTTAATCAAAGACCCTTCCTGAACAGAAAGGATTATCTGACTGGACCTCCCAGATGCAGCCAATGAAACCAGCCAGGACAGACATGTCCAGTTTGGGTCTCCAGGGCTGCCATCCTGCAGGTTTTAGACGTTTCCCTGCTTTCTGGAGGACTGCTGAAACTACTAAAGGTTAACAGAAGTATCAGTTGCTTAATACTGTTCTTGCAAACTTTTAAAGATGTAAAAGTTTTTGTCTGGAAACTCAGAGGTGCTCGTGCAGCGTTAATGGGTTTAATTCTTCGGAGAGGAGTTGGGACAAGGAAACCAATAAGTCGTTTGTTTTCACAGATCTGTGTTTATTTTCTCTTTTGTAAGAGTTGTTGCTCTTTAATAAGGAAAAAAATCATTCTTTACTGATTACTTGATTAATAAATGGCATAAATGACTTCCACAACGATCAATATCTGTGGCTGAGCTGTCAATATAAATCCAATTAGTACAAGGAACATAGGACAATAAGTTTACTGGTTATGGAGTCATGTGGGACCCCAGTGTGGTCTCCTGAGGTCGTCACTAGTCGCTGCATCGGCAGATTCAAGCCATCCTGTCACTGAGATTCTTGTCGTTTATTCATAAACCGCTGGCGAATGCTCGTAACTTCCAAAGGCGAAAGCCAGGATGTCCACGCTGACCCGTCTTCAGCAGGACAATGAGAACAATGCAGAGACCTGCTGCCTGTTTGACTGTTCCAGTCGGAGAAAAGTCTCGTTTCACGGCTTTCCGTGAAGAAAAACCAGCGATCTGCTGAGTTTTATCAACCAATGAAATCCAGTCAGACCAGCAGGTAAATGGCCGCTACGCCAGACGTCCAGTAGCTGCGTTTCCATGACATTTTTTGCTACATAAAAGTGATATTTGTAAGTTTCGACAAACAAAGATTGCGATTTGCAGGTGTTTCCATTGAACCGTGTTTAGCGCATCAGCCTCAAGTCTCGTAAAATCTCGTTCCTCTCGCAAGATTTTACAGAAGTTGCAGCTTATGAAAAGTAGCCACGTAGCGTTATTTTGGGGTTTTTTACTTGCTGCGGAGAATTTTTCACGACTTTTCAAAGCTTTTATCTCCATATTCTTCCTAAAACTTTGAAATTCGCTGTTGTTTGTTCTGCACCGCGCCATCTTTACCGGATTTTAACTGGTCACATGACCCTCCACGTCACTCGTAAATGCGAAAAAGTGTTTTTGTTACACTTTGCGATATATTTCTGTATCAAAACATCTGAAAAACCACCTCATGAGAGAGTAAACCTTTTTAGCTAAACTTTTTTTGAAATGTAGGCATTTCCATTAACGATTTTTTCGTGCGATATTTAGTTTTTGCGGAGTTCTAGGTGTAACGGCAACACACCTTGTGTTTGGGCTTAAACGGGACGTTTTCTTTCCGAACAAGACGCCTTCGGACATTTCGTAAGCGGAACATGATGAATAAGTCCGTATTCTCCTCAGTCCACATCCGAGAACCAGGAGTTCAGTCCGCTGGTACCAGGTCTCTGACGCCCCGCTGAAGGGGAGGTGGAGCCAACATATGAAGAATGTTTTATTCAGTTTATTGGGCAGGTTTGTAAACTTGGTAATCTCTCTTTAACTGCACTTTACTGCCCGCTTTATGTACCTGAGCTTCTGCAGCACGATGCTCCGTGGAGACCAGAAGGTCTGCGGACCAGATCCTGTTGGCAGTGCCGACAACTAGACTCAGAACTAGAGGAGATGGAGCCTTCCTCTCTGGTAAGACCAGTTCTAGTCCAGTCTGAAAGCCCATGACTTCTCCCTGGCATTTAAAACCTCAACAGACATGATTTCTTCATTTCTTTGTCTAGTTTACAGATTATTTTTATTTTCATTGTTTTTATTTGTGTTTTATGGCGTTTTATTGTTGTCCCCTTGGCACCCCTTCTCATGGACCAAAGTTAGATCTTATTATTAGTATTTATACTTTTATTTTAACTTTGTTCAGCACTTCGGTCTACGGAGGTTGTGTTAAATGTGCTGTACGAGTAAAATTTGAATGAAATTTTTTAATATTTTGCCCAAATTTAAAAAATATTCTGCATTAAAGGAGAAACTACGGTGCAGATAAACTCTTTTGGTGCTCTTCATCTACGAATGACGTAGGCGTTAATCCCCAAAGGATCTGCTGTCTCTCTGCCTGAAATGTGATTGGAGGGCTGCTGGATTGCTGACAGCTGATTGGCTCCTCGCCGTTATTTTGGACCCGGATCTGTTCTTTGACTCGCATCTAAAACAAGTTTCCAGGACCAGCATGTTCCGCCTGTGCAGCATTCCTTCGATGAGGAATGTGATTACTGATTGGCAGCGCCGATGTAAAAACCTAAAGAACTCCGACCTACGTCGGCGTGTCGGGGAGAAATCCAGGTGTGTTAAACTGATTTCTCCTGATTAAACACAATCAGGTTCTGCAGCTATCAGATGGAGAATCTAATGACGATGTTTCCTACGTTGGAACGGACTCAGACTGAAGCTGCGTTTAAACCTCAGCTCGGGTTTCTGCAGCAGGAAACTGCCGAGAAGTTTTCCACGAACATCTGAAAGAATAAAGACGGTTTTACTCAGCAGAGAATGTCCCGCCTCCCCCCCCCCTGGATCTGGTTTTCAGAGTGGACCCTGACTGGTTTCCAGGACCGGGACTGATACGGATCAGATGGAGGACTTGCTGGACCTGCTGATGGGACCGTGTCTGGGAAGCAGCTGCGTAAATAAAGCTGAACTGATCCTGAGGAGGGAAATTCTCCTCGCAGGAAGAGACAAGCGATGCTGGATTAGCATTCAGCGGACCACCAGGATCCAGGACCACGCCTGAATGCTGATGGCACATATTGTTATTCCGCCAGCATCGCCCCCCTCCTCGTCTGGTCTGAAACATTCATGGCAGAGGCGCGTTGGGTGTGATGGCGGCTTACCGACGAACAGCTGGCTGCTGAGCTGCAGGCGGAGGTGTCCGTCAGCCGGAGCCTCCAGGAAGCGGAGGGGCAGCTGGTCCACCTGCAGGGAGGCCTCCTTCACGTTGCGCTCTGCCCTCACGTAGTGCCACTGCCTGTCGTTCAGAGGGAGGTGGGACTTCACGGACAGGACCGCCGGGCCGTTGCCCACATCGAAGGAGAACGTCACCACGGAGGGAGCTGGACACACAGACAGCAGTCAGACAGACGCCGCCTTTCTGATGCAACCGGATACGAAGCTGCTGGAAACCGGACCGAGGGGGGGGGGGGGGGGGGGGGGGGGGTGCTGACAGCTCGTCAATATTTCACAGCGTCTGTGATGCTGCAGTAATACGGCTTCACATTCCCTCCCAGATAATCAACAACTCCGCAGGATTTCTAGCAGCACCCCGCTTCCTTCGCTGGTCGTCAAGGTGACGCCCGGCGCCATCACTTCCTGCAAACCTTCCGCTGACACACGACAGGCACACTTCGCAGCAGACGCCGTGTTGCAGACGGCATGCGGCTGCAGACGGCATGCGGCTGCAGACGGCGTGCGGCTGCAGACGGCGTGTTGCAGACGGCGTGTTGCTGCAGACGGCGTGTTGCAGACGGCGTGCGGCTGCAGACGGCGTGCGGCTGCAGACACCGTGTTGCAGACGGCATGCGGCTGCAGACGGCGTGCGGCTGCAGACGGCGTGTTGCAGACGGCATGCGGCTGCAGACGGCGTGCGGCTGCAGACGGCGTGCGGCTGCAGACGGCGTGCGGCTGCAGACGCCGTGTTGCAGACGGCGTGCTGCTGCAGACACCGTGTTGCAGACGGCATGCGGCTGCAGACGGCGTGTTGCAGACGGCATGCGGCTGCAGACGGCGTGCGGCTGCAGACACCGTGTTGCAGACGGCATGCGGCTGCAGACGGCATGCGGCTGCAGACGGCGTACTGCTGCAGACACCGTGTTGCAGACGGCATGCGGCTGCAGACGGCGTGCGGCTGCAGACGGCGTGCGGCTGCAGACACCGTGTTGCAGACGGCATGCGGCTGCAGACGGCGTGCGGCTGCAGTCGGCGTGCTGCTGCAGACGGCGTGTTGCAGACGGCGTGTTGCTGCAGACACCGTGCTGCAGACGGCGTGCTGCTGCAGACGCCGTGTTGCAGACGGCGTGCGGCTGCAGACGCCGTGTTGCAGACGGCGTGCTGCTGCAGACGCCGTGTTGCAGACGGCGTGCGGCTGCAGACGGCGTGCGGCTGCAGACGGCGTGCTGCTGCAGACGCCGTGTTGCAGACGGCATGCGGCTGCAGACGGCGTGCGGCTGCAGACGGCGTGTTGCAGACGGCGTGCGGCTGCAGACGGCATGCGGCTGCAGACGGCATGCGGCTGCAGACGGCGTGCGGCTGCAGACGGCGTGCGGCTGCAGACGGCGTGTTGCTGCAGACGGCGTGTTGCTGCAGACGGCGTGCGGCTGCAGACGGCGTGTTGCAGACGGCGTGCGGCTGCAGACGCCGTGTTGCAGACGGTGTGTTGCTGCAGACGGCGTGCTGCAGACGGCATGCGGCTGCAGACGGCGTGCGGCTGCAGACGGCATGCGGCTGCAGACGGCGTGCTGCTGCAGACACCGTGTTGCAGACGGCATGCGGCTGCAGACGGCGTGCGGCTGCAGACGGCGTGCGGCTGCAGACGGCGTGCGGCTGCAGACGGCGTGCGGCTGCAGACGGCATGCGGCTGCAGACGACGTGCGGCTGCAGACGCCGTGTTGCAGACGGCGTGCGGCTGCAGACGGCGTGCGGCTGCAGACGGCGTGCGGCTGCAGACGGCGTGCGGCTGCAGACGGCATGCGGCTGCAGACGGCATGCGGCTGCAGACGCCGTGTTGCAGACGGCGTGCGGCTGCAGACGGCGTGCGGCTGCAGACGGCGTGCGGCTGCAGACGGCGTGCGGCTGCAGACGGCGTACTGCTGCAGACGGCGTGCTGCAGACGGCGTGCTGCAGACGGCGTGTTGCTGCAGACGGCGTGCTGCAGACGGCGTGTTGCTGCAGACGGCGTGCTGCAGACGGCGTACTGCTGCGGACGGCGTGTTGCTGCAGACGGCGTGCTGCAGACGGCGTGCGGCTGCAGACGGCGTGCGGCTGCAGACGGCGTGCTGCGGACGGCGTGTTGCTGCAGACGGCGTGCGGCTGCAGACGGCGTGCTGCGGACGGCGTGTTGCTGCAGACGGCGTGCTGCAGACGGCGTGCGGCTGCAGACGGCGTGCTGCAGACGGCGTGCGGCTGCAGACGGCGTGCTGCAGACGGCGTGCGGCTGCAGACGGCGTGCGGCTGCAGACGGCGTGCTGCAGACGGCGTGTTGCTGCAGACGGCGTGTTGCTGCAGACGGCGTACTGCTGCAGACGGCGTGTTGCTGCAGACGGCGTGCTGCAGACGGCGTGCTGCTGCAGACGGCGTGTTGCTGCAGACGGCGTGTTGCTGCAGACGGCGTGTTGCTGCAGACGGCGTGCTGCAGACGGCGTGCTGCAGACGGCGTGCGGCTGCAGACGGCGTGCGGCTGCAGACGGCGTGCGGCTGCAGACGGCGTGTTGCTGCAGACGGCGTGCTGCAGACGGCGTGTTGCTGCAGACGGCGTGCGGCTGCAGACGGCGTGCGGCTGCAGACGGCGTGTTGCTGCAGACGGCGTGCGGCTGCAGACGGCGTGCGGCTGCAGACGGCGTGCGGCTGCAGACGGCGTGCGGCTGCAGACGGCGTGCGGCTGCAGACGGCGTGCGGCTGCAGACGGCGTGCGGCTGCAGACGGCGTGTTGCTGCAGACGGCGTACTGCTGCAGACGCCGTGTTGCAGACGGCGTGCTGCTGCAGACGGCGTGCTGCTGCAGACGCCGTGTTGCAGACGGCGTGCTGCTGCAGACGGCGTGCGGCTGCAGACGGCGCCGCTGGAGGTCCGACACGCTGTGCAGACCTGACAGGACGCTGCTCGCCCAGACTAGACGCGCTGCAAACGGCTTCACTCACAGCTCAGCTCCACTCGGACGAAGTCCTTCAGACCCTGGTTCTCCAGGAACACCCCCGACGGCGTGCTGGTCTTAAAGTAGAAGGAGATGTCGGAAGCCAGTTCCGCCTGCAGCGTGGGGAAGTACAGGTAGGACGACTCCTGGTAGAAGGAGGCGGCGTTCCAGATCGACTCTGTAGGAGGAGGAGGAGGAAGAGGAAGAGGAAGAGGATGAAGAGGAGGTGGTCTGAACAAGTCCTGCTAACACCAACATGTTCCTGCTCCAAAGCGAAGCTGGAGAACTCGGTGGGAAGGTTCTACGGTGGCCCTGAAGGACAAACTGCAGCTCCAGATGAGCTTTTGCCGCTTGTGAAGACAAACGTCTTCACACATAATTATAATTCTAATATGATTATAATTTCCAGCGTTTCGTCACGTTTAAACGTTTTGGAGACGAAACGCCCAGAGAACATGACTCAGCGTGTGGACGGCGCCTGTTTCATGGAGCGGAAGCAGAGAACTGCACGGTTACTGGTTTAGCAAGGAGGGGCCAGCTGGTGTCAGTTTGGCACAGTGTGGCACGGTTCGGCACTGTTCTACACAGTTTAGCATGGTTTGGAACGGTTTAGCTCAGTTTGGCATAGTTCGGAACAGTTTGGCATGGTTTAGCACAGTTTGGTACGGTTGGGTTTCGGATAAAACAGCCATTTATCATCATATGAATACGAAGCACGTTGATGCGTCCCCTACATGTTTATACGTGTTTTAACCAATAACGGCCCAGTTGCTTCGGTGACATCATCATCTAATTTGCATAATGTTGTCATGGACGCTGCAGCGAGGACGGTTAACGTTGTGAGAGCAGAAAACTGCCGTAAATATATTTAAAACAAATAAAACTTTTCTCTGTCGTCATGACAACACAGAGCAAAGCGTCTCCCGGATCCGGATCGGACCAGTTTTACCGTTATGGATCTGATCAAACGTGGATTATTTATCAATCAGGTTTTCCAGTTTTTTTCCTCTGAAACAAACATGAAATAAATAAAACCAACGAAAGCTTGAAGCGCTGATGTGTTTGTTGTTTGTTGAGGCAACGACGTTTGTTGGAGGCGAACGGAGAATCAGGGATTCTGTTTGCAGCTTCATCATCACACTCCTCTGCCAGCTGACGGTTTTATTCTCCATCTTCAGACAAACGTTTCAGCGTCGTTTGTCTGAAATCCGCCTCCATCTGCGGCTCAGTGTGTGTGCGGATCACCTACTGTCTCCATAGCAACGCAGAGGACCCACGAGGTAGACGGCCTGCGAGCCCGTCCTGTTGGTGTCTCCGATCAGGATCTGGCTCACCGGCAGGTGGTCTTTGTAGGACAGGACTCCTGTGTCGTTGGCCCTGCCGGAGACAGAAGCAGAAGCATGAGCAGTCAGGCAGGCCCTCAGGGGCCCTCAGGGGTCCTTCAGGTCCCTCGGGGGCCTGGCTCCGCCGTGGGGGTCGTTTAGTCTCCATTAGCAGCAGACAACACAGTGTGCTCTACGTCTCCAAGGAGACCAGAACTCCTCACCATGGAGACGGCATCCTCAGGATGAACATGATGCTGGTGTGATGGATAAACAGGGAGGAACGTTTTACTGTTTACTAACAAACAAACAAACAAACCATCCATCTGTCCATCCATCCATCCTTTCATCCATTTATACATCCATCCATCCATCCTTTCATCCATTTATACATCCATCCATCCATCCTTTCATCCATTTATACATCCATCCATCCATCCTTTCATCCATTTATACATCCATCATCCATCCTTTCATCCATTTATACATTCATCCATCCATCCTTTCATCCATTTATACATCCATCCATCCATCCTTTCATCCATTTATACATCCATCCATCCATCCTTTCATCCATTTATACATCCATCCATCCATCCTTTCATCCATTTATACATTCATCCATCCATCCTTTCATCCATTTATACATCCATCCATCCATCCTTTCATCCATTTATACATCCATCCATCCATCCTTTCATCCATTTATACATTCATCCATCCTTTCATCCATTTATACATCCATCCATCCATCCTTTCATCCATTTATACATCCATCCATCCATCCTTTCATCCATTTATACATCCATCCATCCATCCTTTCATCCATTTATACATTCATCCATCCATCCTTTCATCCATCCATTTATACATCCATCCATCCATCCTTTCATCCATTTATACATCCATCCATCCATCCTTTCATCCATTTATACATCCATCCATCCATCCTTTCATCCATTTATACATCCATCCATCCATCCTTTCATCCATCATCCATCCTTTCATCCATTTATACATCCATCCATCCATCCTTTCATCCATTTATACATCCATCCATCCATCCTTTCATCCATTTATACATCCATCCATCCATCCTTTCATCCATTTATACATCCATCCATCCATCCTTTCATCCATTTATACATTCATCCATCCATCCTTTCATCCATCCATTTATACATCCATCCATCCATCCTTTCATCCATTTATACATCCATCCATCCATCCTTTCATCCATTTATACATCCATCCATCCATCCTTTCATCCATTTATACATCCATCATCCATCCTTTCATCCATTTATACATTCATCCATCCATCCTTTCATCCATCCATTTATACATCCATCCATCCATCCTTTCATCCATTTATACATCCATCCATCCATCCTTTCATCCATTTATACATTCATCCATCCATCCTTTCATCCATCCATTTATACATCCATCCATCCATCCTTTCATCCATTTATACATCCATCCATCCATCCTTTCATCCATTTATACATCCATCCATCCATCCTTTCATCCATTTATACATCCATCCATCCATCCTTTCATCCATTTATACATCCATCCATCCATCCTTTCATCCATTTATACATTCATCCATCCATCCTTTCATCCATCCATTTATACATCCATCCATCCATCCTTTCATCCATTTATACATCCATCCATCCATCCTTTCATCCATTTATACATCCATCCATCCATCCTTTCATCCATTTATACATCCATCATCCATCCTTTCATCCATTTATACATTCATCCATCCATCCTTTCATCCATCCATTTATACATCCATCCATCCATCCTTTCATCCATTTATACATCCATCCATCCATCCTTTCATCCATTTATACATCCATCCATCCATCCTTTCATCCATTTATACATCCATCCATCCATCCTTTCATCCATTTATACATCCATCCATCCATCCTTTCATCCATTTATACATTCATCCATCCATCCTTTCATCCATCCATTTATACATCCATCCATCCATCCTTTCATCCATTTATACATCCATCCATCCATCCTTTCATCCATTTATACATCCATCCATCCATCCTTTCATCCATTTATACATCCATCCATCCATCCTTTCATCCATTTATACATCCATCATCCATCCTTTCATCCATTTATACATTCATCCATCCATCCTTTCATCCATCCATTTATACATCCATCCATCCATCCTTTCATCCATTTATACATCCATCCATCCATCCTTTCATCCATTTATACATCCATCCATCCATCCTTTCATCCATTTATACATCCATCCATCCATCCTTTCATCCATTTATACATCCATCCATCCATCCTTTCATCCATTTATACATTCATCCATCCATCCTTTCATCCATCCATTTATACATCCATCCATCCATCCTTTCATCCATTTATACATCCATCCATCCATCCTTTCATCCATTTATACATCCATCCATCCATCCTTTCATCCATTTATACATCCATCCATCCATCCATCCATCCATTTATACATCCATCATCCATCCTTTCATCCATTTATACATTCATCCATCCATCCTTTCATCCATCCATTTATACATCCATCCATCCATCCTTTCATCCATTTATACATCCATCCATCCACCCTTTCATCCATTTATACATCCATCCATCCATCCTTTCATCCATTTATACATCCATCCATCCATCCTTTCATCCATCCATCCATCCATTTATACATCCATCCATCCTTTCATCCATCCATCCATCCATTTATACATCCATCCATCATCCTTTCATCAATCCATCCATCCGTCCATCCATCATCCTTTCATCCATTTATCCATCCATCCATCATCTATCCATCCATCTATCTATCCATCCATTCATCCATCCATCCTCCAGGTCCAGTATGAGACTCCTCTGTCCTCCAGGGAACCATGTGGACTCGGCTGGACTTCGGTGTAACTCTGAGGGCCTGAAAGGTGCGTTTAAGTGCGTTCTGTATAAAACAGCGCTGCTTTCCGGTTCTGTAGCGTTCATCTTGAGTGACGGCGCGCTCGCTGTGAGGTGGAACGGATGAAGGGAGGAAGACAGCGTACCAGGCGTCTGTGTCCGCGTCGCAGTTGCAGAAGTAGTTCATGTCCATGCAGTTCTCCTCCAGGCTGCAGGAGCACTGCTGGACTCCAGGCAGGTAGCCTCCCCAGTAGCTCCTCCTCTCTCCGTCGCGGTCCAGCCACCAGGACAGCGGACTGCCGTCTGCAACACAACCGCAGAGAAAAACTCACCAATTACGCCACATTTTCTTCATATCGCAGCAGAGGAACTTTTGCTGAGCAGTGAAGTCATAACTCATCACATCCACTCAGAGTCAGGTGGTCCGGCTTCAATCATCCATCACGCAGCGTGACCCTGCATTGCAACGAGGCCGGCCAGCCAAGAAAAGCCCATTAAGCCCAACGTCACCATATCCTCCTGCATACATTACAGCTCCATTAAGCAAAGCTTGTCGTGTGGATGCAGCGCCATGGGGGGGGGCAGACAAGCACTACCTGCGTGTGTTTGTCCCTGAATGAAGCCTTTTAATGGGGTCATTTGAGCAGGAGTGGAGGAATGGTTGGAGCCAGCATTGCGTACATTTGCATGATAAAAGCCGTCCCTGAACCAACGTCCCTCTCATTCTTCTGCCTCGCTTTCAGGACGCCGAACGGGTTCACAAACAAGAAAAGGCAACGATCAATAGTTCCTGCAGGAGAGGTCACCCTCTCTCTCATATCGCCTCATATTGACACAACTTATTCTCATCAAGCAAGAGAAGGCGTCTCCCTGTTCCTCCCGACGCAGGAAGACCCGCATCGAAGGCGTCTCCCTGTTCCTCCCGACGCAGGAAGACCCGCATCGAAGGCGTCTCCCTGTTCCTGCGACGCAGGAAGACCCGCATCGAAGGCGTCTCCCTGTTCCTCCCGACGCAGGAAGACCCGCATCGAAGGCGTCTCCCTGTTCCTCCCGACGCAGGAAGACCCGCATCGAAGGCGTCTCCCTGTTCCTCCCGACGCAGGAAGACCCGCATCGAAGGCGTCTCCCTGTTCCTGCGACGCAGGAAGACCCGCATCGAAGGCGTCTCCCTGTTCCTCCCGACGCAGGAAGACCCGCATCGAAGGCGTCTCCCTGTTCCTCCCGACGCAGGAAGACCCGCATCGAAGGCGTCTCCCTGTTCCTCCCGACGCAGGAAGACCCGCATCGAAGGCGTCTCCCTGTTCCTGCGACGCAGGAAGACCCGCATCGAAGGCGTCTCCCTGTTCCTCCCGACGCAGGAAGACCCGCATCGAAGGCGTCTCCCTGTTCCTCCCGACGCAGGAAGACCCGCATCGAAGGCGTCTCCCTGTTCCTCCCGACGCAGGAAGACCCGCATCGAAGGCGTCTCCCTGTTCCTCCCGACGCAGGAAGACCCGCATTGAAGGCGTCTCCCTGTTCCTCCGACGCAGGAAGACCCGCATCGAAGGCGTCTCCCTGTTCCTCCCGACGCAGGAAGACCCGCATCGAAGGCGTCTCCCTGTTCCTCCCGACGCAGGAAGACCCGCATCGAAGGCGTCTCCCTGTTCCTCCCGACGCAGGAAGACCCGCATCGAAGGCGTCTCCCTGTTCCTCCCGACGCAGGAAGACCCGCATCGAAGGTGTCTCCCTGTTCCTCCCGACGCAGGAAGACCCGCATCGAAGGCGTCTCCCTGTTCCTCCGACGCAGGAAGACCCGCATCGAAGGCGTCTCCCTGTTCCTCCCGACGCAGGAAGACCCGCATCGAAGGCGTCTCCCTGTTCCTCCCGACGCAGGAAGACCCGCATCGAAGGTGTCTCCCTGTTCCTCCCGACGCAGGAAGACCCGCATCGAAGGCGTCTCCCTGTTCCTCCGACGCAGGAAGACCCGCATCGAAGGCGTCTCCCTGTTCCTCCCGACGCAGGAAGACCCGCATCGAAGGCGTCTCCTTGTTCCTCCCCGACGCAGGAAGACCCGCATCGAAGGCGTCTCCCTGTTCCTCCGACGCAGGAAGACCCGCATCGAAGGCGTCTCCCTGTTCCTCCCGACGCAGGAAGACCCGCATCGAAGGCGTCTCCCTGTTCCTCCCGACGCAGGAAGACCCGCATCGAAGGCGTCTCCCTGTTCCTCCGACGCAGGAAGACCCGCATCGAAGGCGTCTCCCTGTTCCTCCCGACGCAGGAAGACCCGCATCGAAGGCGTCTCCCTGTTCCTCCGACGTAGGAAGACCCGCATCGAAGGCGTCTCCCTGTTCCTCCCGACGCAGGAAGACCCGCATCGAAGGCGTCTCCCTGTTCCTCCGACGCAGGAAGACCCGCATCGAGACGCAGGAAGACCCGCATCGAAGGCGTCTCCCTGTTCCTCCCGACGCAGGAAGACCCGCATCGAAGGCGTCTCCCTGTTCCTCCCGACGCAGGAAGACCCGCATCGAAGGCGTCTCCCTGTTCCTCCGACGCAGGAAGACCCGCATCGAAGGCGTCTCCCTGTTCCTCCCCGACGCAGGAAGACCCGCATCGAAGGCGTCTCCCTGTTCCTCCCGACGCAGGAAGACCCGCATCGAAGGCGTCTCCCTGTTCCTCCGACGCAGGAAGACCCGCATCGAAGGCGTCTCCCTGTTCCTCCCGACGCAGGAAGACCCGCATCGAAGGCGTCTCCCTGTTCCTCCGACGCAGGAAGACCCGCATCGAAGGCGTCTCCCTGTTCCTCCGACGCAGGAAGACCCGCATCGAAGGCGTCTCCCTGTTCCTCCCGACGCAGGAAGACCCGCATCGAAGGCGTCTCCCTGTTCCTCCGACGCAGGAAGACCCGCATCGAAGGCGTCTCCCTGTTCCTCCCGACGCAGGAAGACCCGCATCGAAGGCGTCTCCCTGTTCCTCCGACGCAGGAAGACCCGCATCGAAGGCGTCTCCCTGTTCCTCCCGACGCAGGAAGACCCGCATCGAAGGCGTCTCCCTGTTCCTCCGACGCAGGAAGACCCGCATCGAAGGCGTCTCCCTGTTCCTCCCGACACAGGAAGACCCGCATCGAAGGCGTCTCCCTGTTCCTCCCGACGCAGGAAGACCCGCATCGAAGGTGTCTCCCTGTTCCTCCCGACGCAGGAAGACCCGCATCGAAGGCGTCTCCCTGTTCCTCCCGACGCAAGAAGACCCGCATCGAAGGCGTCTCCCTGTTCCTCCCGACGCAAGAAGACCCGCATCGAAGGCGTCTCCCTGTTCCTCCCGACGCAAGAAGACCCGCATCGAAGGCGTCTCCCTGTTCCTCCCGACGCAGGAAGACCCGCATCGAAGGCGTCTCCCTGTTCCTCCGACGCAGGAAGACCCGCATCGAAGGCGTCTCCCTGTTCCTCCCGACGCAGGAAGACCCGCATCGAAGGCGTCTCCCTGTTCCTCCGACGCAGGAAGACCCGCATCGAAGGCGTCTCCCTGTTCCTCCCGACGCAGGAAGACCCGCATCGAAGGCGTCTCCCTGTTCCTCCGACGCAGGAAGACCCGCATCGAAGGCGTCTCCCTGTTCCTCCCGACGCAGGAAGACCCGCATCGAAGGCGTCTCCCTGTTCCTCCGACGCAGGAAGACCCGCATCGAAGGCGTCTCCCTGTTCCTCCCGACGCAGGAAGACCCGCATCGTAGGCGTCTCCCTGTTCCTCCGACGCAGGAAGACCCGCATCGAAGGCGTCTCCCTGTTCCTCCCGACGCAGGAAGACCCGCATCGAAGGCGTCTCCCTGTTCCTCCGACGCAGGAAGACCCGCATCGAAGGCGTCTCCCTGTTCCTCCGACGCAGGAAGACCCGCATCGAAGGCGTCTCCCTGTTCCTCCCGACGCAGGAAGACCCGCATCGAAGGCGTCTCCCTGTTCCTCCCGACGCAGGAAGACCCGCATCGAAGGCGTCTCCCTGTTCCTCCCGACGCAGGAAGACCCGCATCGAAGGCGTCTCCCTGTTCCTCCGACGCAGGAAGACCCGCATCGAAGGCGTCTCCCTGTTCCTCCCGACGCAGGAAGACCCGCATCGAAGGCGTCTCCCTGTTCCTCCGACGCAGGAAGACCCGCATCGAAGGCGTCTCCCTGTTCCTCCCGACGCAAGAAGACCCGCATCGAAGGCGTCTCCCTGTTCCTCCGACGCAGGAAGACCCGCATCGAAGGCGTCTCCCTGTTCCTCCCGACGCAGGAAGACCCGCATCGAAGGCGTCTCCCTGTTCCTCCGACGCAGGAAGACCCGCATCGAAGGCGTCTCCCTGTTCCTCCCGACGCAGGAAGACCCGCATCGAAGGCGTCTCCCTGTTCCTCCGACGCAGGAAGACCCGCATCGAAGGCGTCTCCCTGTTCCTCCCGACGCAGGAAGACCCGCATCGAAGGCGTCTCCCTGTTCCTCCGACGCAGGAAGACCCGCATCGAAGGCGTCTCCCTGTTCCTCCGACGCAGGAAGACCCGCATCGAAGGCGTCTCCCTGTTCCTCCCGACGCAGGAAGACCCGCATCGAAGGCGTCTCCCTGTTCCTCCCGACGCAGGAAGACCCGCATCGAAGGCGTCTCCCTGTTCCTCCGACGCAGGAAGACCCGCATCGAAGGCGTCTCCCTGTTCCTCCCGACGCAGGAAGACCCGCATCGAAGGCGTCTCCCTGTTCCTCCGACGCAGGAAGACCCGCATCGAAGGCGTCTCCCTGTTCCTCCCGACGCAGGAAGACCCGCATCGAAGGCGTCTCCCTGTTCCTCCCGACGCAGGAAGACCCGCATCGAAGGCGTCTCCCTGTTCCTCCCGACGCAGGAAGACCCGCATCGAAGGCGTCTCCCTGTTCCTCCCGACGCAGGAAGACCCGCATCGAAGGCGTCTCCCTGTTCCTCCCGACGCAGGAAGACCCGCATCGAAGGCGTCTCCCTGTTCCTCCGACGCAGGAAGACCCGCATCGAAGGCGTCTCCCTGTTCCTCCGACGCAGGAAGACCCGCATCGAAGGCGTCTCCCTGTTCCTCCGACGCAGGAAGACCCGCATCGAAGGCGTCTCCCTGTTCCTCCCGACGCAGGAAGACCCGCATCGAAGGCGTCTCCCTGTTCCTCCGACGCAGGAAGACCCGCATCGAAGGCGTCTCCCTGTTCCTCCCGACGCAGGAAGACCCGCATCGAAGGCGTCTCCCTGTTCCTCCGACGCAGGAAGACCCGCATCGAAGGCGTCTCCCTGTTCCTCCGACGCAGGAAGACCCGCATCGAAGGCGTCTCCCTGTTCCTCCGACGCAGGAAGACCCGCATCGAAGGCGTCTCCCTGTTCCTCCGACGCAGGAAGACCCGCATCGAAGGCGTCTCCCTGTTCCTCCGACGCAGGAAGACCCGCATCGAAGGCGTCTCCCTGTTCCTCCGACGCAGGAAGACCCGCATCGAAGGCGTCTCCCTGTTCCTCCCGACGCAGGAAGACCCGCATCGAAGGCGTCTCCCTGTTCCTCCCGACGCAGGAAGACCCGCATCGAAGGCGTCTCCCTGTTCCTCCCGACGCAGGAAGACCCGCATCGAAGGCGTCTCCCTGTTCCTCCCGACGCAGGAAGACCCGCATCGAAGGCGTCTCCCTGTTCCTCCGACGCAGGAAGACCCGCATCGAAGGCGTCTCCCTGTTCCTCCCGACGCAGGAAGACCCGCATCGAAGGCGTCTCCCTGTTCCTCCGACGCAGGAAGACCCGCATCGAAGGCGTCTCCCTGTTCCTCCCGACGCAGGAAGACCCGCATCGAAGGCGTCTCCCTGTTCCTCCCGACGCAGGAAGACCCGCATCGTAGGCGTCTCCCTGTTCCTCCGACGCAGGAAGACCCGCATCGAAGGCGTCTCCCTGTTCCTCCCGACGCAGGAAGACCCGCATCGAAGGCGTCTCCCTGTTCCTCCCGACGCAGGAAGACCCGCATCGAAGGCGTCTCCCTGTTCCTCCCGACGCAGGAAGACCCGCATCGAAGGCGTCTCCCTGTTCCTCCGACGCAGGAAGACCCGCATCGAAGGCGTCTCCCTGTTCCTCCGACGCAGGAAGACCCGCATCGAAGGCGTCTCCCTGTTCCTCCGACGCAGGAAGACCCGCATCGAAGGCGTCTCCCTGTTCCTCCCGACGCAGGAAGACCCGCATCGTAGGCGTCTCCCTGTTCCTCCGACGCAGGAAGACCCGCATCGAAGGCGTCTCCCTGTTCCTCCCGACGCAGGAAGACCCGCATCGAAGGCGTCTCCCTGTTCCTCCCGACGCAGGAAGACCCGCATCGAAGGCGTCTCCCTGTTCCTCCGACGCAGGAAGACCCGCATCGAAGGCGTCTCCCTGTTCCTCCCGACGCAGGAAGACCCGCATCGAAGGCGTCTCCCTGTTCCTCCCGACGCAGGAAGACCCGCATCGTAGGCGTCTCCCTGTTCCTCCGACGCAGGAAGACCCGCATCGAAGGCGTCTCCCTGTTCCTCCCGACGCAGGAAGACCCGCATCGAAGGCGTCTCCCTGTTCCTCCCGACGCAGGAAGACCCGCATCGAAGGCGTCTCCCTGTTCCTCCCGACGCAGGAAGACCCGCATCGAAGGCGTCTCCCTGTTCCTCCGACGCAGGAAGACCCGCATCGAAGGCGTCTCCCTGTTCCTCCGACGCAGGAAGACCCGCATCGAAGGCGTCTCCCTGTTCCTCCGACGCAGGAAGACCCGCATCGAAGGCGTCTCCCTGTTCCTCCCGACGCAGGAAGACCCGCATCGTAGGCGTCTCCCTGTTCCTCCGACGCAGGAAGACCCGCATCGAAGGCGTCTCCCTGTTCCTCCCGACGCAGGAAGACCCGCATCGAAGGCGTCTCCCTGTTCCTCCCGACGCAGGAAGACCCGCATCGTAGGCGTCTCCCTGTTCCTCCGACGCAGGAAGACCCGCATCGAAGGCGTCTCCCTGTTCCTCCCGACGCAGGAAGACCCGCATCGAAGGCGTCTCCCTGTTCCTCCGACGCAGGAAGACCCGCATCGAAGGCGTCTCCCTGTTCCTCCCGACGCAGGAAGACCCGCATCGAAGGCGTCTCCCTGTTCCTCCCGACGCAGGAAGACCCGCCATGCAGACCAGCCGGGAACACGTTAACCTCGTCTTCACCAGGCCAGCAGGTGAAGCCTGATTCTCATCAGCGTGTATTCAGCAGGTCAAACCTGCAGCTCACTAGGACCAGGACCAGTATCAGGACCAGGACTAGGACCAGGACCAGTCCTCCAGGACCAGGACCAGGACTGAGTAAACCCTTCATCTCCATGGAAACTAGCCGGACCTTCATGATTCGTTTCCAGAGTCAGGAGATGCTGCGTGTCCGAGTTCCTCCCCGTTAACAAAAACTTAACAGTAATTTATCAGATTTAATCCCCAGCCGCTGAAACCGGGTAAAGTCAGATAATAAGGTGGAAACTGGGCAATGCTACATGCTAGCATCGCTGCAGACGTTCACAGGAAACCAGGGCTGGGTATCGAATCCATTCGATTACGATTCTGAAAATTTAGAATTTATTATCATAGTTGGATCTGATTTGTTCTGATCTGATGTGGTTTTAGGTCGGTATTCATTCATTCATTCATTTTCTAAACTCCTTAATCCAGTTCAGGGCTGCGGGGAGCTGGAGCCTATCCCAACAGTCTTTGGGCGACAGGCAGGGTACACCCTGGACAGCTCGCCAGTCCATCGCAGGGACACACAGAGACACACACCCACTCACTCCTCGGGGCAATGCAGAGCAACCAATCAACCTAACATCATGTCTTTGGACGGTGGGAGGAAGCCGGAGAGAACCCGGAGAGAACCCACGCATACACGGGGAGAACATTCAATTTCCTAGGTCGGTATTATTATATTTGATTATTTTTTATTTCCATGAGTGTGTTATGTGCAACATATGAATGCTAGTATTATCCTGACATTCAACAACAAATGAATGAAGTACTGGAAGTGAAAGATGGCTGTGAGGAGCGAACCCGAACCCCATGTTTGGAATGACTTCTTCAGAGAGATGTTAGCGAGACGCTGTAACGTCGTGCAGTTCCGCTAGTTTCATTCGCCGCCTGAAGCCTTCATTTTCCACACCAGCATGCGGCGCTTATCCCTGCAAATGAAGCAACCGCCTGTTATTTTGAGCCAACACGCAGAATTAGCTGGTCGCTGTAAAGTTAGCTTGATCTGTTGCGGTCTGGTGGACGGCTTGGAGGCGACGTCTCAACATGTGGTTCCTCAGGTTTGTCGTATTTCTGCAAATCGCTTTGCTTCTGTCGAGTTCATCTTTCTGTTTGTTTTTCTCTGAATCCGAAATTCCAGATGTCAGCCTGAAACGTTTCAGGCCTTTCCAACGCCAAGGCTAGGCTAACCATGCTAGGGCCTGACGCCATGTTGATTGTTTTATAGTCCTCACATGAAGCGCGTACATCCGTATAGTAATACGTAGCAAAAAGATGAAACATAACCGGGGTAAAAAACTTCTTTAAAAAAAAAAAAAGAGAATCTTTGGATTTACGGATCAATTTTTAGGAATTACTATGAAAATGGATTCAGAATTGCTGAATCGATCTTTTCAACAGGAAACATCTGGAGGAGCTCAGGGAGCATGGCGTGGTGCGTTCGGAGCGCCGTGGAACACCAGTTCGCTCCGTTGTCTGCAGCGCCGGCGTCATACGAAGCGCTTCGCCGCCGGAACGGCAGCCGGTTAAACACCAAGCTGTCAACATGATATTTAAAGATGCGTCAACAGCACCAAAAGTGTTCCTGAAACAAATAAGGAGGAAAGCAGCAATTATCCTGCTGCTGTGTCTCAGCTAGCACGCCTCTGTCAGACTCGGAGGAAACAGACTAAAAGCATGACGGAGCTTCTGCGTTTAAAGCAAAGTGGAGTTTTACGGTAAACTCGGCAGCTGGAGGTGAACTTCACATGTTCTTGGCACATGTCTGTAATCCCAGCGGGCCTCTTCCTGCAGCTGCTGCTGCTCTTTTTTCCTGTAAATGAGCGTGATGAGTGTCATTTTGTCACAAATGATGGCTGCGGACCGATGCTGCTGAAAGGGAAAGGAAAGTACAGAGAAACGGCGGACTTTTTAACGGGAGACGTTGGCAGAACAAAGGTGGAAAATCCAGGCTGGGTCTGGAAGTCTCGTACGGCTGGAAAACCGGCTGGTTTCTGTCACGTCGAGGCGGTAAGGAAGCCGTTTATTCGTGCACACGCGGCACACGGAGACGGAGGAATCTGGGACTCCATGGATGTTTCATGATTCAGGAGGAAATGTTTGGGTGTTTGGGACCAGAGCGGTTCCACATGAACACACCGAGGCCAGCCTGGACGTGAAGAGGAAGCAGCAGAGGAGGAAGAGGAGGGCTGTCGCCGCCCGCTGTGACAAACTGCAGCCTGCCGGCTTTAACTGGCTGCTCTGTCAGCCCACTGCAGCTCCTCGCCGTCTGAACGAGACCGCCGCACCGGAGACGGGTTACTGGAAAGTCCAGCATCCACGGGAAATAATCAGCTTCACTTTCCGTCATGGCAGCGAGAGCTGGTCATTAAACCAGCCAATCACATGGCCGCATCCAGGTCTCAGGTCTGGCTCGGTGACCCTGATCCGTCCCGTACTGGGAGACGTCCCATTATGATCCGGGTTCCTTCCTGGTTCCGGTTCTGATGGAGGTTTTCCTTCCTGGTTCCGGTCCTGATGGAGGTTTTCCTTCCTGGTTCTGGTCCTGATGGAGGTTTTCCTTCCTGGTTCCGGTCCTGATGGAGGTTTTCCTCCTGGTTCTGGTCCTGATGGAGGTTTTCCTCCTGGTTCTGGTCCAGATGGAGGTTTTCCTTCCTGGTTCTGGTCCTGATGGAGGTTTTCCTTCCTGGTTCCGGTCCTGATGGAGGTCTTCCTTCCTGGTTCTGGTCCTGATGGAGGTTTTCCTTCCTGGTTCTGGTCCTGATGGAGGTTTTCCTCCTGGTTCTGGTCCTGATGGAGGTTTTCCTTCCTGGTTCCGGTCCTGATGGAGGTTTTCCTTCCTGGTTCTGGTCCTGATGGAGGTTTTCCTTCCTGGTTCCGGTCCTGATGGAGGTTTTCCTTCCTGGTTCTGGTCCTGATGGAGGTTTTCCTTCCTGGTTCCGGTCCTGATGGAGGTCTTCCTTCCTGGTTCTGGTCCTGATGGAGGTTTTCCTTCCTGGTTCTGGTCCTGATGGAGGTTTTCCTTCCTGGTTCCGGTCCTGATGGAGGTCTTCCTTCCTGGTTCTGGTCCTGATGGAGGTTTTCCTTCCTGGTTCTGGTCCTGATGGAGGTTTTCCTTCCTGGTTCCGGTCCTGATGGAGGTTTTCCTTCCTGGTTCTGGTCCTGATGGAGGTCTTCCTTCCTGGTTCTGGTCCTGATGGAGGTTTTCCTTCCTGGTTCTGGTCCTGATGGAGGTTTTCCTTCCTGGTTCCGGTCCTGATGGAGGTCTTCCTTCCTGGTTCTGGTCCTGATGGAGGTTTTCCTTCCTGGTTCTGGTCCTGATGGAGGTTTTCCTTCCTGGTTCTGGTCCTGATGGAGGTTTTCCTTCCTGGTTCCGGTCCTGATGGAGGTTTTCCTTCCTGGTTCTGGTCCTGATGGAGGTTTTCCTTCCTGGTTCCGGTCCTGATGGAGGTCTTCCTTCCTGGTTCTGGTCCTGATGGAGGTCTTCCTTCCTGGTTCTGGTTCTACCCTCACAGCAGGTCCAACTCATCCCCTGCTTATGAACACAAACATCTGATCGGCTGATGAGAGTTTTTATGTAAACAATCCCATAAAAGCTTTAAATCTAGAAGAAGAGTCAACGCCTTCGTTTCACTGAGCGCCTCTAAGTTGATTAATATGTAAATTAGCGTCTGCCTCCATCTCTAATCATCACCTGCTTCTCTTTAATCTTCGTTCTGCCACACAAAGAAAGATGAAATCCATTCATCCAGCCATGAAGTCCATTTTGTGCTGCTTTGCGGGTGGCGGGGGACGGCAGTCTGAAGGCTCTTATGCTGCATGGGTCATTAAAGGGCTTACACAGCAGCTCCACTCCACAGTCTCGTAAGTGCTGAGCCACAATCACTGCACTGGGAGGAGACGCTGTCTGCTGACAGCCTTACAACATGTGGGAAATCTGTGCAGCAGCCAAGCATCTACAGACGAGGCCGCCTGTCAGATCCGGAGCTTCACCCAACTATTTCAGAGAGACTGGTTTCGGTAAAGATTACTGGATCAATCTGATTCACGGGGGAAGCTGCAGACATCTAAAACCAAACCTGAAAACACCAAATCGATGCTAAAAAAAGGAAAATGATGAAAAAGCAGTTGTGATGAATCTCCCCCTGCAGTGTCTGTTCACGTAGCCGGCTGAACACGCCGTAAAGATGACGCAGCAGCCAGCCGGGACGTAAATCGATTTAAACAACACACGAGGCAGCAGCAGTCCATAAGACGACGTCACACAGATTCCCGGACGTTCCCACCGCTGAGCTTTGGCTTCATGAAGATTCCACATAAAACATACATGACTCAACATGACTAGATGTCAGGAAAAGGTCGTGGAATTTCCACGTAGTTTTGTTGTGACAACACACCAGTAGATACTAAATAAATTCAGGTGTATGCTAACAACTTAGCATTAGCGTCGTTAGCAGCCTCAATTGGTAAACTTGTCAGTTTACCAGTATAACTAATCAAATACACTCGTTGTCTTTAGTCTGTTGTCTGTTTAGTAAAATTAATCTTTTTTTCTTTTATATTTTCAGTGTTTTTTCTGTCTAAATTTAGCCTAAGCATTAGCTTTAATGCTAATCAGTTCCCAGTACAAGAGTTGTACATAGAAATAAAAGTTAACTGTTCATTAAAGGCACAGAGGTGCCAATAATCTAAAGAAAAGTTTAAATAAATAAAAACAGAAGTGCTTAAACTCTGTCCCACACATTTGCTCAGGATCACATTGCCGATATTCTCATTCCATGTTGACCACAGCAAGCAGTCTATTGGGAGAGTAATAGTGGGATTGTCCTGGTATGGGTTCAACACCGGCAGGGGGGTGCCACAAGCGCTGAGACAAGGCCTTAACAGTCCAACCTTAATCTGCTGAAAATGGCTTTACAAACTGTCCAGTAGGACATCATGCTCTAATATTATTCATATTGAGTGTTGTCGACTGTGGTTTCACTGCAGGCTTAACGTTCAGAAGTAATAACTCACCCCTGGTGTTAAACAGACGGGATTTCCTGCAGTTGTAAACCACTTCCTGCTGACACTGCTCGGACCCAGAGACGATGGCTCGTAGTTGCTCAGCTGAGGCGTTGTAGTTGAACTTCATGATGTGAGGTTTCTGAGGAGAGGAGCTCTGGACTTTGACTGGTGCTGAGCTGTTGTGGGATATCACTGTCCACACCTTCTTCTCTACAAGAAAAATATTCACCGGTTCACCATTAAGTCCCAACACTTGCTAGTAAAAGTTAGCTAGCTGAGTCACATCTTCTCTGTGAATAAAAGAAACTTCAAAATGTTGGAAACAACATTCAACCATCACATTCTTGGCAGAACAAATTTTCCAGTAATGCTAACATGCTAATAGTTTTATAATCTGCTTAACAGCTTTCTAACATTTAGTTTCATCTCCCTGCTGCTAGTTTGCTAACAACTTTACATTTTTGTCCCCTGCTAACAATTAGCTAACATGCTATCAATTTGATAATCTGCTAAAAGTGTTCTAAAATGCTATCAGTTTAATCCCCGGCGAAGAGTTGGCTAGGACATTTACATTTTTCACCAACCTGCTAGCAGATTGCAAAAATGTTAATAAATTGATTTGTGCTAACAATTATCTAACATGCTAACAATTTGTTTATCTGCTATTTATTATGCTAGCAGCCAGTTCGCTAACATGTTTATATTTTCATCCACTGCTAATTGTTGGCTAACATGTTAATTCCATGCTAACAAGTAGCTAACATGATGTCAGATTGCTCATCAGCTAACACTTTTATAACATGCTAACAGTCTCATCCCTTGCAAGCAGTTTGCTAGCATGCTATGAGCTTTATCATACAAACAGTGTCAACAGTTTGCTAACCAGCTAACAGTTTCAAACCCTCCATAAAAATAAACTCAAACTGGGTTGATTCTGTTTGGTAGCACAGAGAAGAGGGTCAGCGTTGGTGAACATTTAAAGACTAGCGACCAGGTCTGGAACCTGGAGACTTAGAGATCAGGTCTGGAACCTGGAGACTTAGAGACCAGGTCTGGAACCTGGAGACTGGGAGACCAGGTCTAGAACCTGGACACTCGGACACCAGGTCTGGAACCTGGAGACTCGGAGACCAGGTCTAGAACCTGGACACTCGGACACCAGGTCTGGAACCTGGAGACTCGGCCACCAGTCTCCAAGTTCCTAGACCAGAGTCCAGACCAGGAACCTGATCAGAGTCCAGACCAGGAACCAGACCAGAGTCCAGACCAGGAACCAGTCCAGAGTCCAGACCAGGAACCAGACCGGAGTCCAGACAGGAGTCCAGACCAGAGTCCAGACCAGGAACCTGATCAGAGTCAAGACGAGGAACCAGACCAGAGTCCAGACCAGGAACCAGACCAGAGACCAGACCAGAGTCCAGACCAGGAACCTGATCAGAGTCCAGATCAGGAACCAGACCAGGAACCAGACCAGAGTCCAGATCAGGAACCAGACCAGGAACCAGACCAGAGTCCAGACCAGGAACCAGACCAGAGACCAGACCAGAGTCCAGACCAGCATTTAGATGAAATTCAGGTTAAAACGTTTCTTTTCTCATGAAATCTGAACAGAAACTTTAACTGATCCTGATTTACTTTATTTTCATCTATTTATGATTTTATTATTATTTTTTCTGTTTGTTGTCGTATTTTCTGCTCCTTCACAGCATCTGAGATGCTTCCAGTGTTTTATGTAAATACTGACTTGTCAGGTACAGGAACGATGCTGCACACACAAACTCGTCTCGTCTGGAACTAAAGAACGTTTTAAGTTGTCTGAATAAGTTTAATCAGAGCGACACATAATGAAAGGATTGTCGTGAAAATAAGACAAAAAGTAAAATATTTTATTTCAAAAGTTAGATGGAAATCAGATTTCAGTAGAAGAATAAACGATGGAGACATATGATCCGCCTCCTTCTCTGGCTTTCATCATACAAACACAAAGCGACTCAGGCTTTTGCAGCCATTTATACCTCATTTTACCCCCCCACACACCCATGCACACACACTCCCACACATTTCCAGCTTCAACACAAATAATCTGTTTCAACTAACGGGAACTTTTTCCAGTTTATTATGAGCCAGAGAAGCTAGCATCTAGACATGACAGTGTGTTTAGTGAAGAGACGAGCAGACAAACATCCACCTGTGTCATTAGACTGAAGGAAGAAACGGGTTGCAGTCAATCACAGCTTGAAGAAGCAGCTGAACAGTGAGCCCAGAATGAGAAAATACAAAGCTAAGAGGGGGTGTAGCTCCTGCAGCTTCATCATATACAGCTCAGAGGATGATGATGATGATGACGACTAAAGGACATCATTCAGAGCTGGAAATGAAAGACTACCAGCAGCGCGCAAGACGACATGATTAAAGAGGATCCGACACAAATACTGAAACAAGCGGACAAGCCGTCTGACAGCGGTTCTTTCTGACGGGTTTTATCTGGGATTAATGAAACTCTCGAGCCAATTAAAACCATTCAGAAGGCATCGCTGTGCAAACAATGTTTAATTAGTCAAACTGGATTGAGAACGGCCTGACGACATTTATAGCCACATATTCATGTTGTGTGTTCAGGCCGGTGAGCCAGACGACTTCAAATGACGTCACGCAACACAAAAAGCCACTTCGGTTTAATTCCCTGCAAATGTTACAACTGTACTGTCGGCAAAAAGATGGGCGGAGCCCAAGCGGCGACCTATGGCGGTGGAAAGCGAAGCCTGGGTAGGAGTGACAAAACCTGCAGTTACCCCATCATCCACTAGGGGCTCCAAAACAGAGCAAATCTCCATAGACTCCCATGTTAAAAAGACCAACTTCACAGCAGGAATAAACATGTTTACAGCAGAAACAAACATGTTTACAGCAGAAACAAACATGTTTACAGCAGGAATAAACATGTTTACAGCAGGAATAAACATGTTTACAGCAGAAATAAACATGTTTACAGCAGAAATAAACATGTTTACAGCAGAAACAAACATGTTTACAGCAGGAATAAACATGTTTACAGCAGGAATAAACATGTTTACAGCAGAAATAAACATGTTTACAGCAGAAATAAACATGTTTACAGCAGAAATAAACATGTTTACAGCAGAAACAAACATGTTTACAGCAGAAACAAACATGTTTACAGCAGAAATAAACATGTTTACAGCAGAAATAAACATGTTTAAAGCCCGGTACAAAAAACATTTTAGGTTTAATAGGTCAGGTCTACCTTCATGACGAGTGTGGGGGGAGTGAATTTTTTTTTTTTTATAACTCCTCTGTTCAGAAGTATATTCATATTGAAATTTGGCATATTTAGGGGCGTGTCCTTTTGATTGACAGGTACCTGATATCCTGCTTCAAGTCAGAAGAATGTAGAACAATCGCGGTTTTTAGCCGGTTAACAACGTGACTTAGCTTTAGCCCGCTTAGCTCCATTAGCTGGTTAGCTCCTGTTATCGCCGGGTTAGCTCGGTTAGCTCTTAGCTACTGAAAGCTCAGAGTTCGCTCGATGTCAATCATCCACCATGACGCTCACAGCCCCCCTCTCAGCTCCACCTCTTTGCACATATTTATATTTTCCGGGTGAGACAAAGTGTGATACTGCCAAGATGGTGATGGTAGGAACCGCCCACCAAGCTTCAATTCAGCTCTTCAGAAACCTACGGGTGACGTCACGGAGGCTCCGCCCACCTTTTATAAGCAGTCTATGGCGGAGCCTCTGTGATGTCACCTGTGGGGTTCTGAAGAGGTCGGCCCACCGTTCCCTTTGTTTGTTCCCAACGCCATGCGTGTCATCACTCCAGGAACATACAAAAATTGGCAAAGAGGTGGAGCTGAGGGGTGTGTGTGTGTGTGTGTGTGTGGGGGGGGGGGGGGGGGGGGGGGGGCATATTGACACCCATCCTAATGTATCTCTGTTATTATCTTGTAAGGCAGAGCTGGCAAAGCAGCGCTGCACGGCCTAGGCTTAAGCTTGGTTCTGTATTACTCTTTTGTCATTAATGTTACATGTCTGTATGTCTGACCTTGGACCAGCTGGCTTGAACTCTGAATTTCCCCTCGGGGATGAATAAAGTATCTTTGATTTTGATTGATTTGATTTGATCAAACTCCAATCTACGTGTCGCTGAGAGCTAGATGAGCTAACCCAGAGCTAATGGGAGCTAACTGGCAGGCTAAGGCATGCTGCTAGTTGGTGGAGATACTCTATGTGCCTGCCGTTGAGGTAACACTATATGATTGGCTGGATGTTGGGTAGATGATTGTGATTGGTCCAGACAACTTACAGAAGTAGTTTACTGTCAAGTGGGTCTGTAATTCTTCGTAGGAAACATGGACGACTTTTACAAAGTAAATCCATCATTAGGCAATAAAGAGGACTCATCGCAGCCTGACCATCACCTCTAAAACTCCCGCAAGCAGAAAGGCCACCATGCGGAAGGCATCGGAAAATTACATGAGTTTAAAATAAGTAACAGTGTGACTTAACATGTTAGTGACGCCTACATGCACTCTAAAACATTGTTTTTCCTGTGGTATCAGATGGCATTACTATCAGGACAAGTTGCACTTCATGGAGTTTTAAGCACAAGTTTGCCAAGTTATTGATAATTTGCCATTGCAAAAACTTAAAAGGACTTTATTTGTATGCGATTTAAAAGTTTAGGATGTTTAGGTAAATAAAGGCAAAAATATCCATTGATAAGTCAGATAATCCCAATGCAATTTAGTGTGATGTCATCGGCAGGCAGAGTAGATCTGGTACCAACAAGGGTTAAAAACCACGTTTCCTACAGTCTGCCTTCGTTTGCCAGATGTCAGATACCTGTCAATCCAAAGAACACGCCCCTAATTATGCAAACCATCTTGAACATGGGACTCTATGGGAGTGACTCCCTTTTGGAGTCCCTAGTGGACGAGGGGGGAACTGCAGTTTCTGGCTTCCATTTGAAGTGCTGGAGGCTGCAGTCTGTTTACCGTGCATGAGGTTGAAATGTGATTTCCAGGACTGACAGGTATAACAGTCGCAGACATGCTGCCTAACAGACAGTGAAAGACATAACAAACATTACATTAATGGACTGATAACATGAAACTACTATGTGTTGTGATGTTGTGCAGTTGTGATGAGCTACTTGTGCGTGTGCAGCTCATCATTTGGCCTCAGCGATGCGATGTGTGCTGCTGGCTGACCCCCAGATGCTCGCTGGTGACATTTTACAAATCTGCCGTTTTGCATTAGTGAAAACCAAATGAGCACTTTTGTTTCCAAGCAACAATTAGATGACCTTCTCTGTCCTCCGTCTGAACATCTCATACATTTCAGAGTACAGTCTGCACCGGCTGCTCACAATACCAGAGGCTTCAACACGCTCTGACTGATGTCATGGACAAATAAACAGAGACAGGGAAGTCATCCTGGCTTCATTATGTGGACTTTCTGTTTGCTCTGCATTACAGAAAAATCCCTCCCTGCCTTGTGATTATTCTTATCAGGTTGTCTGGCTTACTGTTATTTACAGCTCTAATGGATTTCTTAATTGAGGTCAAGTTGAGGGATTTCTGCTCAGGAAGACTGAGAGCTCTCTGCCCTGTAATGGCATCGTTGCTGCATTAACCTTGTGAGGGACGAAGCAGCTGGCAAAGTTTGACAGCTAAGTGATGAATACTGTCTCCAAAGTGTCAAAACTTAACTCAATGTGTCACAAAGACAAGTTGTCTGTCCCTGTCTGTCAAATGTCACATCGCAGGTGAAACAGAACATATTGTGTTCAGGTCATCCAGCTGATTTATCCGATGGAGTCAGATTTAAAGGACATTCACAATAAAATAATAACTATACAAAGTAAATATCAGAACACAAAAAAATCTATACTGTGCCATAAGAGTATATATTTATTTCCCCTGACAACCAGAAGATTTAATTACTTTTCACCCTTTAAGTCTGTCTTTGAGCACTGAAAGCCCACCTGTGCAAAATGTAAATAAAAACAGAAAATGACCATTTGCAGATCTCATCAACTCATATTTCTAAGCCAGCAGAACATGGCAGGAAAGACCGCCAAATCTTTCTTGTTTTCCGGGAGTATAAGGAAGAAAGTGCAACATTTAACAGATAATTAGTGTTTTCTCCCCAACAAACTGTTAAAAGTGTTAGCTAGCAAGCATTATAGAAAAGTAGTTAGCAAGCTGTTAGCATGATTGGAAATGTATTAGGTTAGCAAACTGTTACCATGTTAAAACTGCTGACCAGTTAGCAAGTTGCTAGCCTAATTAATTCCTCCTCCGGGTGACTAATAAATGATTATCTTATCTTATATTATATATTATCTTATCTTATCTTAATGGTGAACTGTTAACAAGTCAGCTAACTGACGGTTAGCACATCCACAAATTGTTAGGATTATGAGAAACTGTTAGCATGTTGGCAAAATATTAGCAAGTTTAGAATCTGTTTGCATGAGAAAACTTTTAGTGTGACAGAACTGTTAAAAAGTTAGCAAACTGTTGCACAAAAGCAAACTGTTCGCTTATTGGCAAACTGTTAGCATAATAAAGTTCTTGCACATTTAAACATTGTAGCATCGTGAAACTGTTAGAATATCAGCAAACTTAACATTTATGCAAACTCCTGCCAGAGGATAAAACTGTTGGTTTACAATTTTAAAAGTATCAGCTTGCTAGCATTTAGCATGCTAGCAACGTAAAATTATTTGCAGTCCCACACAGATGGTAAACATTTAGTAAAAAATCATGTCCACAGCGTTAAAAACTTGACACTCTTCTATGTAATATAGCAGTTTTCTCTCTTTGAACAACCGTATCAGGACATGTGATCTGAGAAGGTGCAGATTTCTGAGACATTCATATATTTCTGTCTTTCACAGAGATGTTTAAGAAGCTCACAGTCACATCTCGCTCCCAAATCATGCAAATCTTAATCTGCTATGGAGCGACATATCTGTGCAGCTGTGTGGATTATCAGTGTGTCCATGGCGACGCCATTAGTTCACAACGTTGGCCTTCACACACAAACACAAACACAAGAGAAGAAATAGACTGAGCAGATTGATGCTTCAGAGGAGATTAACCCTTTTTGACTTTAACGACCCGATGCTCTGTGGAAAATTGCAGCCTGAGAGGCCACCGGGGGGCTTTAGATCTATAAGCTTGTTAAGTTGTAATCTTTTTCCACATGGTTGCTCTCGGTGACACTGGAGTGTACAAGATGCCCTTTTAACAGAAGCAAGCTTGCATTATTTGATGCAGCACAATGATAAGTTGTTTAATTAATGTTGACGAATGATGATGCACAAACAGTTTGGGTGGCTGGAAGAGATAAAATCACTAAACAAAACACGCTGACGTCTCTCTTTACTAGTTATATTTCCAGCTTTTCTCAGTGGGAATGCGAGGCTAAAGGACACAAACAGAGGCTACGATGAGCTCACCTGTCATGTTGCAGTATACCTGTGTGGGCCCCAGGGGACCACTCCCATCTGGATCAATGAAGTAGAAGCCCGAGGAGCTGCCGCTCAGCTTGTAGGCCTCGCAGGACGGCTCGTAGATGGCTGGAAAGACACAAATCAGTTATTCCTCCAGCAGAATCATCCCACGGCTTTCCGCTGAGTCATGACTACACAAACCCGTCCGTCTTTATTTATGAACTGTTATGAAGCTGTTGTTCTCTAGGAGGCTCGGTTTTGGTGAGATGTTTCTGCAGCCACTTCCAGACACAGATCAGGTATTACAACTGATGGATCTGACGTTAATATCCAGGATAAGAATGAATCGGACCCAAATCTAATTTTTCACCCAACTTTCAGGTGAAATATTTCTGCAGTGAAGTGCTGATGAAACTACAGGAAAAACTGACCTCTGACATGATCTGAGTGGAAATATACTTGCTTTTAAACCTGCACACGTTTGTCATGGCTGCCTCGCATGTCCTGCATCGTATAATGAAGCTGCAATGTAGGAGTAACCAATAGGGGGCAGTGTAGGAACCAGTTAAACCAGACGTAAAGTCATGTTTGCTTTAAAGGCTCTATGATACTGCTGCTGGTCTTTTTGCACCAAACACCAAATTGCTCCATCATCTACATGTTTGTTTTTCTTTCATGACACAGATTTAGCACCTCCACCTGCTCTGAGTTCTCTAACGCGCCCCCTGGTGGGCTCGTCTGGCAGCTAGCAACAAGAAGTCACGATGGAGCCAAAGGATTAAGTAAACACAAGATTAAGAAGCTAGTATCATGCAATTTTTAGATCAGGGATTCCCAACACTGGTCCTTGAGGGACAGTTTCCTGCAGGTTTTAGTAATTTCCCTGCTGCAACACATCAGACTCAAATCACTGGGTGACAGGGTTCTATCTGCTGGTCCCAATGACGATGGCGATGTTGTGGTTTAGTTTGACGTGATTTATTACCAACTCCTCCCAAGTGCAATAATATGTACAGTGGTCCCGAGCAATATGTACAATATCCACAATATTTACAATATTTACAGGGTTTCTCACTATACATTCACTAAACTCCAGCTCTGCAACTCAACCCAACCTACCCCCCCCCCTTTCTGCTCTGAATAAGTCCTTTATAAAAGCGAAGCTCCTCCCCTAACAGGAAGCTTCTCAATTAACCCAAAGAACATGGATTTTCCTTTCATTCCATTTTGTTCTGTACCCAAATGTTTAAACAGAGACATTCCACACAGAATATACATTTAAACATCGTCAACATCACAATGATCAACCCTATATAACAGGAATAAACCTCACAAAACACCGTGATGCAGCGTTTCAGGGAGTCACCTAACAGTAATGTCACTGACGCATTGCGGCATCCATCCGCATCTTAAGCGCGGCCTGAAGTGGCCTTGGGTTACCCCAGCGAACATGGCAACATGCGGTAAGTTAACAACCCCCTTGTATCTCTGTAACAAGCCCACATAAGTGCACACCCCTAAGAATCCGCTACCTCTAAGGATGAACTCAGAAATGCGGCGCTACGCAGTGTTGCGGGGTTCTTTGTGACATCTCGGGAAAAAAACGACGGGAATGTCCCTGAGTGTGTCTGTGTAGTGACGTCGGTCGACAGCCAATGTGACGAAGCCGCTTTGTCACACACTGGGTCATCAGCTGACACGTAAAGATCTTCACATTCAGTCAGAGTCCGAGGCAGACGTGTTGCAGCAGGAAAACGGCTGAAGCCTTCAGGACAACAGCCTTCAAGAACCAGGATTGGGGATCCCTGATCTAAAACCTGCAGGACAGTGGGTCTGAGAAACACTGCCACTTTAACATGCAGTTACATACACGGCCACTAGGGGTCACTAATTTAAGTCATGTTTGTTGTTAGTTAAGGAAACATAAACCCAAAACCAGGTAAAGGACGCAGCCTCTCCAGGTGTTTGGTCATATTCAGAGAATTAAAAATGTGAGACGAATGAATTTTTGAGCTTAAACCAATTAAACTGATAAGAAAGAAGAAAAAGAGCAGAATAGAAAAACTTCAGGAATATTAAGCTGTAAAAGCAACAGCAGGAGGCGGCGGTGGCGAGCGTGGTGGTCCACGTATGAGCTGACCTCACAAACACTACAGAGAAAAATGTCTCTTTGTTCTGCAGTGAAGCCACTTAGTATCAGTATCAGAGACAAGAGGAAAAAGGGAAGATGAGCGTCGTATTTCATGGTAATCTAACAGCGTTTGTCTCTTTCATTCCTGCAGGAAGGAGTTTAGATTCATGCCTCGGAGGAATTACGGCATCACCGCCGTAAAAACTGATCCTGTTTGTCATTCAATGAAGCTTCAAAAACCCCCATTTATGTTCGTCTAATAATCACCGCTTGAATCAAAGTTAGATTTCTTATTTTATTAGTAAAAGAATTTACGCTTCATCATAAATTCATGTATTTAGGGCTGAAATCATACATCAGCTTCTTCTTCTGTGCTTCTCAATCTGGCAGTGTCCTAAATTTCCATGTCAGCCAAGTCCCGACGTTGGACATTTAATTGTCCAAACAACATTTAACAACAAACTTCTGCAGCCCAGAGAGTGATGAAACCTTCAGAGAGCAGAACACCTCCCATTAAAAAACCCCGAACAGAAAACTGAGGCGCCGAGGACGATCCTGCAGGAGCTGCTGCTCTGCGTCACATTCAGGAGATTCAGGATATCACACAAGCTAATGTGACCTAAATAAACCTAAACATGAATCTAAACCGGAATGTAAACCAAAACCTAAATTGGAATGTAAACTTAAACATGAACCTAAACTGGAATGTAAACCAAAACCTAAATCGGAATGTAAACCTAAACCTAAACCGGAATGTAAACTTAAACATGAACCTAAACTGGAATGTAAACCAAAACCTAAATCGGAATGTAAACCTAAACCTAAACCGGAATGTAAACTTAAACATGAACCTAAACTGGAATGTAAACCAAAACCTAAATCGGAATGTAAACCTAAACCTAAACCGGAATGTAAACTTAAACATGAACCTAAACTGGAATGTAAACCTAAACCTAAACCGGAATGTAAACTTAAACATGAACCTAAACTGGAATGTAAAACTAAACCTAAACCGGAACGTAAACCTAAACCTATATCGGAATGTAAACCTAAACCTAAACCGGAATGTAAACCTAAACATGAACCTAAACCGGAACGTAAACCTAAACCTAAACTGGAATGTACACCTAAACCTAAACTGGAATGTAAACCTAAAGCTAAACCAGACGTTTCGATTTGTTTTTAGGATGTTGGTCGTCACATTTTTAAGCTGATGTGGATTCCTGACGTCAACTTCCTGAGTGTCCTTTAAAAATATGGTTGTTTTTAGAAGCTCTGATCCTAAATTCTCAAAAGTCTGGTCACCATTCGCAGACCATGTCATGTCTCTTACTCTTGAGAATGCCCCATGAACACAGCCTCTTTATTTTTTCAGCATGCCCTTGCATAATAAACCCATACACTCTGTAATTTTGGTAGTAGCACATATTTCTTTGTTGTCACTTTTTTTTCGTCTGGTTTTTGTTTTATTTTTGGTTTCACTCTTGTCTCAATTTTCATTTTATTTTGTTTTAATATATATGTAGAAATATATATATTTTTTTAAATCTTGTTTTCTTTCTCTTTTGTTGTCCTGATGTATGTATCAGATGTGTATGATAATACTTAGTATGTGCAGCTATGCGCCCCATGACTTCTTCTGATACTGTCATTGTCTTTCATTGTTTCATATTTGTACTTAGAAAAAATTATAACTAAATCATACATAAAAAAAAAAGAATGGTTGTTTTAAAATAATTCATGCATCAGATGGGAAAACTACGGTGGCCCTGAAGTCCCAACCACATCTGAAAAAATGACGGAGGGAACGGAGGGATAAACGGGTTAGTTCACCCTGTTTTATTAATAAATACACGATCAAACTAATTTCACTCCATTTTCATGTTCACCCCTTCAGAAAAATAGACAAATCTGATCTGATTCGACATGAAACATGACGTGTTGTTCGGCCATTACGTCCAGCCTGCGGTCATGTGACTGCTCTGAGACACGAGGATGACTTGCATCAACCCGCGGCACCATGCAAAATGCTATTATCGGCGTATGCCTCAGTTTTTCTGCACAAATATCAGATATAAAGCTTAAACTATGAGTTTGAGACGTGTTTTATGTGAGAAACTTAAATCCCTGGGTTGTAATTGTTGTATTTTTGCTGTTAAACTGCTAGAGCAGCTGAATCCCGACTTCTGAGCAGCATTTGTGGACATTAGGCAGCTTTGCTGCTGAGATAAAAGCATTTCAGGAAGCAGCATCATCATGCAGAGACGATAGTAGCGCCGACACCTGAGGATGATACCTGCTGTCCCACAGGCACATCTGCAACAAGCTAATATCCGTCCTGAGGACACGCAGCATGGGCAAACAGACACAACAAGGTCAAGTTGCTTTCATGATTCAACATATAAAAATGCAGAAATTAGCCAGAGAAAGAGAAAGAGGCAATCAAGGAAGCGTTATGTGGGATTTTTCAGCCTTCAGAGAAGCAAACATCTTGTCTTTGTTTATTATCAATGCAATTTTCTAATATTTCCAGATAAACTTCCACAATAATGTACTGACACTGATAACAAGATAATTTAGAAGTTTCTAAAGCTTTTACCAACATTTACCGCTGTAGAATAATTTCTAACCAATAAACCCCCATAAACCTAAACCTGATGTAAACCTAAACATAATATAAACCTAAACCTGATTGTAAACCTAAACCTGAATGTAAACCTAAACCTGATGTAAACCTAAACATAATATAAACCTAAACCTGATTGTAAACCTAAACCTGAATGTAAACCTAAACCTGATGTAAACCTGAACATAATATAAACCTAAACCTGATTGTAAACCTAAACCTGAATGTAAACCTAAACCTGATGTAAACCTAAACATAATATAAACCTAAACCTGATTGTAAACCTAAACCTGAATGTAAACCTAAACCTGATGTAAACCTGAACATAATATAAACCTAAACCTGATTGTAAACCTAAACCTGAATGTAAACCTAAACCTGATTGTAAACCTAAACCTGAATGTAAACCTAAACCTGATGTAAACTTCAACCTAAATATAAAGCTAAACCTGATTGTAAACATAAACCTTAAAGTAAACATAAACCTGAATGTAAACCTAATAGTGTTGCAAACCTAAACCTAATGTAACCCTAACCTGAGCCTTAACCTAAACCTGAATGTAAATCTAAACTTGATTTAAAGCGAAACCTAAATATAAACCTAATGTTGATTGAAACCTATATCTGAATATAAACCTAAACCTGACGTGGATCTAAACCTTAAAATAAACCTAAATCTGAATGTAAACCAAATACTGATGTAAACCTAAACCTGTAATAAACCTAAACCAAACCAGAATGTAAATCTAAACCCTTAATATGAACCTAAACCAAACCTGAATATAACCTGAATCTGATTGTAAACCTAAACCGAACCCTTAATGTAAACCTAAACATAAACCTGAATGCAAACCTAAACCTGAACCTGAATGTAAACCTCAACCTGAACCTTATTATAAACCCAAATCTAAACCTGAACGTAAACCTAAAACTAGACCTTAATGTAAACATAAACATGAACCTGAATGTAAACCTAAACCTAAACACAAACTTAAACCTGAACTAACCAAACCCAGAAACCAGCAGAAGTGGAATTCCAGGTATCTGCGAGTGAAAAGTCCAGAATTCATATGATTATCAGTTTTTTTATAATAAAATCTGGGATTATTTAATAAAAATTTATTGTTTTTACTGAATTATTTTCCACAGCATGAAACGTTTCTGTTTTCACTGCTCAGAATACAGTAAAGATTTAATTTAGATTTGGAGTGTTTTGGTGAACAATAACATCAAAGTGAATCTTTAGCTTATTGGATGTATTGTCGATAATTTACTAACATTTTCTAATTTATTTTTGGGGTTTTTTGTCACATAATTTCTTATTTAGTTTTTTTAAAGTTGTTTCTTTTCAATTTATTTTTATTTTATTTTATGTTATTTTAATTTAATTTCAGCAGTCCCTATGATGGTCCTGTTTGGCTGCAAAGGGGTTTGTGGGTTAATTCAGTGTCAGCTGGGAGCAGAAAAACATTCTTATGAATGCATTTTCCTGACGATCTGTCTGGAGCGCTTCAGGTTTCAGGGAAGCAGCCTTCGAGTTTGAGCCTATTTTTAATTCAGCTGATGCTCTTATCTGCCATGTTTCCTCCAACAGTCAAACACGGCGAGCAGCTGCATTAAAAACAACATATCAGCATTCCGGGGCGGAAAGTTTTCACACTTCCCTACAGCACTCCGCCGCTGATATCAACGCAACGTCAAAAAACATGACATCCGGAAGGAAAAAAAACCCTGCAGACGCAGTCACATCGAGTCAGAACGAGTCAGAACGAGTCAGACCGAGTCAGACAGAGTCAGACCGAGTCAGATGGAGTCACACCGAGTCAGATGGAGTCAGATGGAGTCACACCGAGTCAGACCGAATCAGACCGAGTCAGACAGAGTCAGACAGAGTCAGATGGAGTCACACCAAGTCAGACGGAGTCAGAGCAAGTCAGACGGAGTCAGATGGAGTCAGACCGAGTCAGACCGAGTCAGAACGAGTCAGATGGAGTCAGAACGAGTCAGACCGAGTCAGATGGAGTCAGAAAGAGTCAGATGGAGTCAGACGGAGTCAGATGGAGTCAGACGGAGTCAGATGGAGTCAGACCAAGTCAGATGGAGTCAGACCGAGTCAGATGGAGTCAGACCAAGTCAGATGGAGTCAGACCGAGTCAGATGGAGTCAGAGAGAGTCACATCAAGTCAGACTGCATCACACATAGTCAGATGGAGTCAGACTGAGTCAGACCGAGTCACACCGAGTCAGATGGAGTCAGAATGAGTCAGATCGAGTCCCACCGAGTCAGATGGAGTCCGACAAATTAGATGGAGCCAGATGGAGTCAGAACGAGTCAGATGGAGTCAGAACGAGTCAGATGGAGTCACACCGAGTCAGATGGAATCAGACCGAGTCAGATGGAGTCAGAACGAGTCAGATGGAGTCAAGACCGAGTCAGACCGAGTCAGATGGAGTCAGACCGAGTCAGATGGAGTCAGAGAAGTCAGAGAGAGTCACACCAAGTCAGACTGCATCAGACATAGTCAGATGGAGTCAGACGGAGTCAGATCGAGTTAAACCGAGTCAGATGGAGTCCGACAAATTAGACGGAGTCAGATGGAGTCAGACCGAGTCAGATGGAGTCAGACCGAGTCAGATGGAGTCAGACGGAGTCAGATGGAGTCAGACGGAGTCAGAACGAGTCAGTGGAGTCAGACCGAGTCAGATGGAGTCAGACCGAGTCAGATGGAGTCAGACCGAGTCAGATGGAGTCAGACGGAGTCAGATGGAGTCAGACGGAGTCAGAACGAGTCAGTGGAGTCAGACCGAGTCAGATGGAGTCAGACGGAGTCAGATTGAGTCAGACAGAGTCAGACGGAGTTAGATGGAGTCAGACGGAGTCAGATTGAGTCAGACAGAGTCAGATGGAGTCAGAGAAGTCAGAGAGAGTCACATCAAGTCAGACTGCATCACACATAGTCAGATGGAGTCAGACTGAGTCAGACCGAGTCAGATGGAGTCAGAATGAGTCAGATGGAGTCACACCGAGTCAGATGGAGTCAGAACGATTCAGATGGAGTCAGAACGAGTTAGATGGAGTCAGAACGAGTTAGATGGAGTCAGACCGAGTCAGTGGAGTCAGACCGAGTCAGATGGAGTCAGAATGAGTCAGACGGAGTCACACCAAGTCAGACTGCATCAGACATAGTCAGATGGAGTCAGACTGAGTCAGACCGAGTCACACCGAGTCAGATGGAGTCCGACAATTTAGACGGAGTCAGATGGAGTCAGACCGAGTCAGATGGAGTCAGAACCGAGTCAGATGGAGTCACACCGAGTCAGATGGAGTCAGACCAAGTCAGATGGAGTCAGACCGAGTCAGATGGAGTCAGAGAAGTGAGAGAGAGTCACACCAAGTCAGACTGTATCAGACATAGTCAGATGGAGTCAGACTGAGTCAGACCGAGTCACACCGAGTCAGATGGAGTCCAACAAATTAGACGGAGTCAGATGGAGTCAGACCGAGTCAGATGGAGTCAGAACGAGTCAGATGGAGTCACACCGAGTCAGATGGAGTTAGACCGAGTCAGATGGAGTCAGAACGAGTCAGATGGAGTCAAGACCGAGTCAGATGGAGTCAGACAAATTAGACAGAGTCAGATGGAGTCAGACTGAGTCAGACCGAGTCACACCGAGTCAGATGGAGTTAGACCGAGTCAGATGGAGTCAGAACGAGTCAGATGGAGTCAAGACCGAGTCAGATGGAGTCAGACTTAGTCAGACCAGTCAGATGAGTCAGGGATATTTCAGGATACCACCAACACAAACGTGATGATGATGAGATCATGTCAAGCTGAAGCAGGACAACACTCGGAGGCAGACGGCACGGAGCAGGAGAAGACAAACTAAAGTGCTCACAGTTGTGACAAGTCGCTCCGGAGTATCCTGATCCCGAACAGTCGCAGGAGAAGGAGCTCCAGGTCTGGGAGCAGCGGGCGCCATGTTCGCACAGGTTGGGAAGACATCTGCGGGAGAACACAGCAGCTGATTAAAGAAAAAACTCAATTCACACGTAGAAAAACCTGCGTTTAACTTCATATTTAGACAAAAGGACAAGTTTATTTCAACATGTTTAATCATCAATATAAATGCAGCAGCTGGACCAGTCGGTCCAGTTCTACAGAGCTGGTTTTACTTTTCATCCCAGTCTGAACCCTCTTACAGAGGATTCCTGTCTTTCAGTCGTCTCCAGGAAAGGTTTTCCAGGATCCTTGAAAGAGTTTCCAGGAATAGTTCTCCAGGATCCGAGTGTGAAGCGGCTGGGATGGGAATCAGCACCTCCAAATCTGAGACCATGGTTCTCAGCCGGAATAGGGTGGATTGTCCTCTCCAGGTCGGGAGTCAGGTCCTGCCTCAAGTGGAGGAGTTTAAATATCTCGGGGTCTTGTTCACGAGTGAGGGAAGGATGGAGCGTGAGATGGACAGACTAATCGGTGCGGCGTCTGCAGTAATGCGGACTCTGCGCAGGTCTGTCGTGTTTCCACTGATATTCAGTCCAGTTCTTGGGTCATGCAATCTCAGTCTTTTCTGGCTTTTTGACAGTAAGACAATGCTAAGCTAAACACATTATTAGCCTAAACTACACGACTGTAGCAGCTATGTTCACCAAAACATTATAGTGTTAGCACAAAGTGAGCTGTTTTAAACAGTTTCATAAGAGTTAGCATGTTAGCTCCTACATTAGCTATCACACTATCAGCTGAATTAGCTTTGCCAATGCTATTTTAGTTTCAGCATTAGCTTAAACACCCTCCGTAGTGTTAGTCTTGGCTGCTTTACTCTTCACAAAGTGACATTAGATGTCGTTTGTCCAAAAACATATCTTTAACCTCAACAAAGTTAAAATTAGCTACCATGTTAGCTTAGCAAACTCCTGTTTGCTAAAATGATTTACTGGTCAGTGCTAAGATGCTTAACAAGGACAAACATTCCTCTGAAGATTGTGAGGAAGGAGGAAAGCATCAGCGAGCTGCAGAACTTTCTGTTCTAATTACAAATGTGAATTATAATCCAATAAAAACTAAAGACGGACGAGTTATCGCATGTAAAAGCTGCAAACTGAGAATGTTTGACTTCATTGTTTGTAATGAATTGATTATTAGTGGTTTCTAATTAATTTCCCCGTCAGCTGACAAATTGAAAAATCTCCAGTTTTCTCCTGACTCACTTTTATCTCCATTTTCCAGACTTCATTTGCTTTGGGGGGGATCAGCAGAAAACGATCATTTATTCATGATTAACCTGCGCTTATTTCCAGCAGAAATAATGAAACGCTGATTCTTTCCAGTCTGTCAGGTAATAAAACTATCCCTCACCCTCCGCCAGCTTTTCTGCTGTTTGGTGACTTGAAATTAAAAATCCCAAACAAGCATGAAGCTCCCGAGCGTCCTGCACACGCGTCCCGACGTGAAAAAGCAGAAAACAAAAGCCCGGCTGTCACCTTCAGAGATGCCTGTTAATGGGATTTCAACACAGAAAATTTAAACCCTGCTTTTCTGATTAATAGCCCCTTCCCCGAGCCTCCTTCAGTTTCACATAATTGCCGTCCTTTCAAGCATGCATCTATAATTTCATACATTTTATCTTTCACCTATTAACTGCAGCGCAGCGGGCCAGCCGCAACACGGATAAGGTTGCAGCCATCGCTTTAATTACCATCAAGCTATTTTCTGTTGTGGTGTCCACGGCTGCCCTTACAGGACATGAAATTACAGTAGGCAGCACACTTAAGTGCATGCTAGTCGTAAACCGATGTGTAATTAGACTCAGAGACGGAGATTAGGTCTGATAAAAGTTCATTTTCTCCTGCACTCGAGGGCCGTTCAGCAGAGCGATGACAGCTAATATCAGAGCTGCAATCAGGCCGACACACAGACCCTAAAAGATGGGCGGAGCCTCCATGATGAATCGCAGTGGAAGGGGTTCTCCTGTCGCCATTTTGACTAAAGCTTAGGTGTGCTGTTAGCTCAGAGCTAACCAAGTTAACCTAAGGCTAACAGAGGCTAACCAGCTAATGGCTTTACATGGGCTAAAGCTAAGGCACTCTGTTAGATGAGAGTTGCCAGTAGCTAAGACCTAACAGACCTAACCTGGAGCTATCGCTAACTAGCTAATGGCTTTATATGGGCTAAAGTTAAGGTGCTGTTAGCTCTGAGTTGCCTGTAGCTAAGACCCAACAGAGCTAATCTGGAGCTATCGCTAACCAGCTAATGGCTTAACGTGGACTAAAGCTAAGGCTCTGTTAGCTCCGAGTTGCCTATCGCTAAGACCCTACAGAGCTAACCTGGAGTCAAAAGGCCACGCTCCTAATTATGCAGAACCCATCCCCCACAGTTGTCATGAAGGTAAACTTAACTTGTTGAGCTAAGCTAAAATGTTTTTAACATGGAACTCTATAGGATTGACTCCCCTAGTGGATGAGGGAGAACTGCACTGCAGGTATCCTTTCGGTATGGCAACACATCAGTTTTCCAGATTCCTGTTGCCTTCAGGTACCAGCGGCTTCGTTTGAAGGAACATACTGTTAACATTTGTAAAGATGAATCCCTCTCCAGCCTGGAGGCCTCCGAGCCGGGACCACCACGCTGCATGTGTTATTAAAATGACATTTGCAGCAGGATGCTGAGCGCGGCACATTCGGCGAAGAGGCCTCCTGGTGCTGCCGTCGTTAAAATAGACACATTGGGTCCAGTAGGAAGGGGCAGCCGACAACTTTCAGAACAGGTTTTAATGGCATCGGTGTTTCTTTGATTCATTGCCGTGTCTTTTCAGACATGAGCCCTTTTCAGACATGAGATCGGCGATGTTAATGTCCTCATCAATCAGTGAGAAGGCTGCATTCAGGTGCGCCTGGTATTTACTGAAACTGGGCCGGACGTCACCTCGGTGGTTCTGCTATCATAACGGATCACACCAACAGTGGACGTGTAAAACTAAACAAATATCACGTTTCTGCAGGAAGAAATGTCTGCTGCTGGAAAACTGGGCCAAAAGTCTGACATTTTATCTTTTCCTAACTTTGCAGGAACGTTGCTGCGTCAGCAACGTCGAATCACGGCGTCTGACTTTCATTCAGATGGGAGAAGACGCGCTCCGGCAGGACAAAGGGATCTGGGGAGCCGATTGTTTTGTTAAGAAGTGAACCATTTTACTGACAAAGACTTAAAAAACTCTCAATATTCTGCAATTTTGCTTCTTTCATTGATCACCTTTTGTGAGTCTTTCAGGATAAATGTGCTGAGAGAACAAAAGGGAAGAAAGTCGCATGACGGCGTCTCTTTTAGCTCTCTGCTTGTCAGACTTGGTGATTTAGCGTCGTGTCAGATGAGGTATTTAGAGAAAGAATAAAGAACGTAGTTCAGGAGAAATTTGGTCCAAAAGGAACCTACCTTGTATTCAATTAACCTAAATTAACTTCATTTATTTTAAATTGAATTAAATTAAATAAAAAATATTTAAATTTTTGTTTAGAACAAAAGTAAAAAAAGGAGAACTACTTTAATTTCATGTTATTTTTTAAAATATACTTATTTAATTTTATTTACTTTACTTTTTTTTTTTTTACTTATTATTTTTCATTTTATTTTACTATTTAATCTTGTAAAATATTCTAAAGACATTTTATTTGTTACCATTTTTATTTTCTTTTGTAATTTTATTTTTCTGGTATTTTATTTTATCATTTAATTTTTGTAATTTTTTTATTTTATTTGTTTCATTATTTTATTTATTTATTATTATCTTATCTAATTTAATTTCATTACTCAGTCCTGACTTTGCCGTCTGTCTCCATCATGATGATAGTTTGGGAACGATCCGGATCACCGTCTGGATCCAGGAACGGTTTAAAGGATTCGTTACTATGACAACATGAAGCAGCATCCTGCACCTTTAAAATGACAAACTCTTAATAAAAACATTTTAGCTGATATTTTGTTGTTTGCTCATTTAATTCTTTTACGTTTAAAAGAAAACTTAAGCTCCACCAGCTCAGCGTCCTGTCCAACCAGCCAATCACACGCTGGCGTTCCTGCGCATCAGAAAGAGACGGTGGCGGGCAGAGTGGGACCAGGGTGCAGCGGAGATCCAGACAGCAACTCTGGCTGGATGCTGATGCCAGCCCACGTGCACGCTGCCAGCTCTCTCTGTGCACGCTGACCTGGAATTCTGTACCAGTAATTATCCAGAGCTTCCAGCAGCGTGCGGAAGGGCAGCCAAACTGGAAAACAGCGTGTTTAAGATAACTGGGAGGAGGATGAGGATGACTGGGGGAGGGGGCTTCCCTGCAGGGCTTGGGAGACCGGGCGCCTCCAGGTCCAGGACTCGGCGCTGAGGGGGGCTTTTCTGCTCCCGGCTGTTAGACTCTGTAATGGCTCCTGTTTCTGTATTCCAGCTGGAGGACGCAGCAGAGACGGAGGAAAAAAAGCCGACCGCGTTGCCGTTGGAGACGATTTTATGAATTTTATTGGTCGTTTTCTTTGTTTTGGGACTCTCGGCGTCAACATGCTGAAAAATCATGAACTCGATTCTTCGTCTTCTTCAGTTTCATGCAAATGTTCACAATGTGATCATTTTTCTATTTTACAACTGTGTTTTATTTAAAGGAACATTTTTCTATTTATGATATAATTTCATTGTTTTTCTCAATTATATATTATTCATATATTATCATTATTATATCATACTGTATCATATCGCATCATTGTACGATATTGTAACATTGTATGGTATCATATTATCATATGGTATCATAACATTGTATAGTATTGAATCATTGTACTTTATCGTACCATTGCATGTTATACCATTTTACAGTATCGTATCCTTGTCCGGTACGGTAACATTGTACAATATCATATCTTTGCATGGTATCATAGCATTGCACGGTATCATATTTTTGTATCATATCAAAACATTGTATGGTCTTGTATAATTTTATGGTATCATATTGTTGTACGGTATCGTATTATCGTAAGAAATCATAGCATTGTATGGTATCGTATCATTTAACAGTATATCAACGTACGATACCGTGACATCGTACGATACCGTGACATCGTACGATACCGTGACATCGTACGATACCGTGACATCGTACGATACCGTGACATCGTACGATACCGTGACATCGTACGATACCGTGACATCGTACGGTATCGTATGATATAATGTCTGCAGGCATTTATTATATCTTTTAAAGCTTTTTTTCCGGGCTGAAACTTTTTGTTTCCAAACTCAGCCAGTGATTTAAGTTCCTAGAAAACCAGTCACATCATCTGTATGCAGCTCTTTAACAGTCTCTCTCCTTCATTGTTTCCTGTCATCCCTTCAGGCTACGGGGTGGAAACTGGAGGAAAACGGATCCTCCAGAGAGGTAACCCCGCTCTCATCTCTCCAGTACATTAGATGTGATGAAAGAAGAAGTGAAACAACATCATCCTGGTGCAGCAGTGGTAAAGACAACACCTCCCTCCATCATCCTGTCTTCTCCTATGGTGCTTCCCTTTACCCGCTGACTAACAGACTGGCAGCGCTGTTGTGTTTGCATTTCCTCCAACTGTGAACAACCTGTGCTGGAAAGCAGGTAGTCTGAAATCTGACAAAGGACAGATTCTCCCCGAGGCCAAACATGGGGGAAAGCGGCGGTTTGCATGTCCGCCCCGTTCGTCTAAACGTTCACCTCCGCGTGCAGACGTTCACGGAGGTCTGCCGGGGTCCACAGCTGTGCAGGATAATGAGGGGGGAGCAGCTTGTTAGCATAGCCCTCTGCCAGAGAAGGTGCTGCCGACTCTCTGCTGCACTTTAATTGGCCGATCCAGTCGGCTTGTTTGTGTCTGCAGGACAGGATGTCAGCGACTCTCCGGCAGCAAACTGCCGTCCGCACACAAAGAGGCGAGCATGGCGGCGACGGCGCTGCCGGCTCAGATGATGTTTGACAATCAGCTGTCAGGTTGGGAGAAAACCGTCCTCCTTTTAATTAATAGAAAGGTAGAAGCAAGTCAAAGCTCTTTACCTGTCCTTCATGTTGCACGTGTCAAACTGGAGCTCATTATAATTTCCCAGCATCCCTTGCTGCACATGACTGAGATTCAGCGGCTGGTTGTTGATGAATATGAGCTGCATGCAGCCCTGGAAGGCCGGAGTCTGGACCTGGCAGTCCAGAGGACGGCAGCCTGCAGGGACAAACCACAAACGTTTTACTTCATCGCGGCTGAGATGGCGGACGGCGGCGTGGAGAGCGAAGAGCCGCTCGCTGACCTCCGAAGAAGAAGCTGCCTCTCGACTCCACTTCCTCCCAGAGTTCGATGCTGGAGGACGGCTCGCCGTCCACGGTCAGAGAGATCTGGAGGTTCCGGGAGTCCAGACTCACCGAGTGCCACAGTCCATCGTTGACCCGGCGACCTGAAGGACACAACGTCAGCTTGAAGATCGTTGGATGAAGAAGATCATCAATAACGAAGAATTAATCAACCAAACGGATAAATTAGAGTCAAACATAAAAACATAACGAGGAAGGCAGGATGTCCTGGTCACATCCCGGGAACTGGATCAGGGTCCCATAGTGTCCCTAAACATGACCCCGCTACGCGATCAATCAGACTTTATTTAATAATAAAATATAGAAATATGAATAGAATAAAATCATTTCAGTATTTCAGAAAACCAAAGTCAGATGGAGAAACCAAATATGAAATGAAACCTGAGCAACTCTAAGACATTAAATTCGGGTTCGGATCAGAACCCGTGCAGCTGGTTCTAATAAAGTCAGCTCTACTCGGGTTAACCTCAGATGTCAGAGTGTCAGTGAATGCAGCATGTCAGGGAAATAAAACTTTATTTAACTGCCAGCTAACGATTAATATCCCAAAGTGCTTCATAAAGATGTCGAAGTCAAATTTTCAGCTGCGTGATGAGTCCGCGGATCTCCCGTTGCAGCGTCACGCGCTAGCAAGCGGACATAAACACGCCGGCTGGTCAGAACGTGCATCGTGGCAAATTCAGTACAGAAACACTAGAAGACGTGAACAGAGGAGAAGAACTGGAGGAAGATTTAAAACGGACTTTTAGTAGCTGGAGGTCTCTGAGAAGAGACAGGATGAAGATGATGCTGGATCGATGGGAGGACAACATCTGGTGACGTGAAGGCTCATTTATGTGACATAAATACGTACATCAGTTCCAGACGCCAGTACTTTTTCGTTCATCCCGTATGTTAGCATGGTTTGTTAGTTCAGCTCTGAGTTCAGATCCCAATGATAACACACGATGATGATGAAGAAATCATGATGAAGAGGCAGCGCAGAGAGGACTTAAAGACATCGCAGCTTCTCCTTCTCTGGTCCTTTCACAGCAACACTGCTCAACACTGCCCCTGTGGTTTACAGAGGTACTACGCCGTTTGCCAAGTCAGGGATCTGCCCCGAAAACAAACCAAAGTATGTCCAGAGATTAAGCTGATGACAGACAAAATGCACCTTTAGTCTTTAACCATGTTTGCTGTGTGACCATCTGCCCCGATCACATGACCTCAGGGGTCGATCACATGACCTCAGGGGTCGATCACATGACCTCAGGGGTCTGCTGACCCGATCACATGACCTCAGGGGTCGATCACATGACCTCAGGGGTCTGCTGACCCGATCACATGACCTCAGGGGTCGATCACATGACCTCAGGGGTCTGCTGACCCGATCACATGACCTCAGGGGTCGATCACATGACCTCAGGGACATGCTTAGTAAAGACATAAACAAAATAATATCTAAACTTGCTGCTATTATTCATCTTTCAGCTTCTTGAGATGTGAGCTGGGTTCAACCAGCCCAAAGTGGGTCAGCACCAGCAGCCTGAAACACTCCAAAAACAGCTAATCTGGCTTCAGCCTTCATCCTGTCTCTTCTCTGGGATCTCTTCACCCAGTAAAAGTCAGTATAATGCTGACTCCTGTCCAATCTCCTGCTCTTTTTTTTTTTATTTTCCCTTCTTCCTTCAGTCATCCTCTCTTTCTTTGTTAAATCAGCCATGACACTCTTTGAAACGCACAGCGTGTTGATATCCAGTAGCTAAAATCAGCCATGATGCTTTTTAAAACACGCAACATGTTGATATCCAGTTGCTGGTGTCCTCAGGACATTCCAGGACAACGAAAGCAGGAATGTGTTTAATCGCTCAGCTTCCTCTGCAGCCACAGCTGCACCTGATCACCAGATGAACAGCTGCCTGCATTAACCAGCATCTCCATGAAGCCAGCTCCCTCCTCCAGCATTCTGTCGTGGAATATTTGTCGAATAGAAAAGCTCTGGAATACCTATACTGTCTGCAGCGAGAGTCCTTCATTAAAAACATGACACCTTTCAGTATCCAGGTAAGCTGTGGTGGTTGAGCCTGATTGGCTGCTGTGTAACAGGAAGGTGGAGCTGATGAAGAGGAGGGTGGTGAAGATGGAACCTTTCTGGTTGCTTCTGTTTGACTGGAAAGCTCCACATCTCATACGGTTGAAGTCACCTCAGAGCCTCCTGATCTGAATCGTGTTTCTGTGTTCACATGAATTCCTTCTTCTGACAGCCGTGAACCCACCAGGACCCGCCGCCACAGCGCTCTGTTGGCAGAAGCGTTTGATAAAACTGGAACCTGGAGGTTGAGTTTAGAAGAAAAGACATGAACTGTAACGTCGCCGTGAGCCCAGAAGCTGTTTAATGATGTTTCAGTTTGCAGTTCTGTCACAACGCTGCCGCAGACCAAGGCGAGAATTAAAGTCTTCACATCTCTGCAAGCGGCGGCGCAGAAGGAACGCATCATGGTTTCACAGCTGGGATTGGACGAGATAATGGGACACATTTCTGATGCTGCAGCAACACGTCTGCTTTTCAGCTGGCAGTCTCCTCAAGTCCTCGTCCTGCCTGTCTCCATGCCCCGCAGGAGACGAGCAGGTTTATACGTGGTGTTTCTTACCGAAACCCGAAATCCACACGTCCAATCCCACGTCCACACGTCCACTCCTCTGTCCACACGTCCACTCCCACGTCCACATGTCCAGTTTAACGTCCACATGTCCACTCCTACGTCCACATGTCCAGTTTAACGTCCACACATCCACTCCTCTGTCCACACGTCCACTCCCACGTCCACATGTCCAGTTTAACGTCCACATGTCCACTCCTCTGTCCACACGTCCACTCCCACGTCCACATGTCCAGTTTAACGTCCACATGTCCACTCCTACGTCCACACGTCCACTCCTCTGTCCACATGTCCAGTTTAACGTCCACACGTCCACTCCTCTGTCCACACGTCCACTCCCACGTCCACATGTCCAGTTTAACGTCCACACGTCCACTCCTCTGTCCACACGTCCACTCCCACGTCCACATGTCCAGTTTAACGTCCACATGTCCACTCCTACGTCCACACGTCCACTCCTCTGTCCACACGTCCAATCCTACGTCCACACGTCCACTCCTACGTCCACACGTCCACTCCTACGTCCACACGTCCACTCCCACGTCCACATGTCCAGTTTAACGTCCACTCCTCTGTCCACACGTCCACTCCCACGTCCACATGTCTTGTTTAACGTCCACATGTCCACTCCTACGTCCACACGTCCACTCCCACGTCCACTTGTCCAGTTTAACGTCCACATGTCCACTCCTACGTCCACACGTCCACTTCCACGTCCACATGTCCAGTTTAACGTCCACACGTCCACTCCTACGTCCACACGTCCAATCCTCCGTCCACACGTCCAATCCTACGTCCACACGTCCAATCCCACATCCATACGTCCACTCCTCTGTCCACACGTCCACTCCCACGTCCACATGTCCAGTTTAACGTCCACACGTCCACTCCTCCGTCCACACGTCCAATCCCACGTCCACATGTCCACTCCTACGTCCACACGTCCAATCCTACGTCCACACGTCCAATCCTACGTCCACACGTCCAATCCCACGTCCACACGTCCACTCCTACGTCCACACGTCCAATCCTACGTCCACACGTCCAATCCCACGTCCACACGTCCAATCCCACGTCCACACGTCCACTCCTACGTCCACACGTCCACTCCTACGTCCATACGTCCAATCCAACGTCCACATGTTCACTCCTACGTCCACACATCCAATCCCATGTCCACACGTCCACACGTCCAATCCTACGTCCACACGTCCAATCCCACGTCCATACGTCCAATCCTCCGTCCACACGTCCAATCCAACGTCCACATGTCCACTCCTACGTCCATACGTCCAATCCAACGTCCACATGTCCACTCCTACGTCCACACATCCAATCCCACGTCCACACGTCCAATCCCACGTCCACACGTCCAATCCTACGTCCACACGTCCAATCCCACGTCCAGACGTCCAATCCCACGTCCACACATCCAATCCTACGTCCACACGTCCAATCCTACGTCCACATGTCCACTCCCACATCCACACATCCACTCCTACGTCCACACATCCAATCCAACGTCCACATGTCCACTCCTACGTCCACACATCCAATCCCACGTCCACACGTCCAATCCCACGTCCACACGTCCAATCCTACGTCCACACGTCCAATCCCACGTCCACACGTCCACTCCCACGTCCACATGTCCAGTTTAACGTCCACATGTCCACTCCTACGTCCACACGTCCACTCCTCTGTCCACACGTCCAATCCTACGTCCACACGTCCACTCCTACGTCCACACGTCCACTCCCACGTCCACATGTCCAGTTTAACGTCCACACGTCCACTCCTCTGTCCACACGTCCACTCCCACGTCCACATGTCCAGTTTAACGTCCACATGTCCACTCCTACGTCCACACGTCCACTCCTCTGTCCACACGTCCACTCCCACGTCCACATGTCCAGTTTAACGTCCACACGTCCACTCCTCTGTCCACACGTCCACTCCCACGTCCACATGTCCAGATTAACGTCCACATGTCCACTCCTACGTCCACACGTCCACTCCCACGTCCACTTGTCCAGTTTAACGTCCACATGTCCACTCCTACGTCCACACGTCCACTTCCACGTCCACATGTCCAGTTTAACGTCCACACGTCCACTCCTCCGTCCACACGTCCAATCCCACGTCCACATGTCCACTCCTACGTCCACACGTCCAATCCTACGTCCACACGTCCAATCCTACGTCCACACGTCCAATCCCACGTCCACACGTCCACTCCTACGTCCACACGTCCAATCCTACGTCCACACGTCCAATCCCACGTCCACACGTCCAATCCCACGTCCACACGTCCACTCCTACGTCCACAAGTCCAATCCAACGTCCACAAGTCCACTCCTACGTCCATACGTCCAATCCAACGTCCACATGTCCACTCCTACGTCCACACATCCAATCCCATGTCCACACGTCCACACGTCCAATCCTACGTCCACACGTCCAATCCCACGTCCATACGTCCAATCCTCCGTCCACACGTCCAATCCAACGTCCACATGTCCACTCCTACGTCCATACGTCCAATCCAACGTCCACATGTCCACTCCTACGTCCACACATCCAATCCCACGTCCACACGTCCAATCCCACGTCCACACGTCCAATCCTACGTCCACACGTCCAATCCCACGTACACACGTCCAATCCCACGTCCAGACGTCCAATCCCACGTCCACACATCCAATCCTACGTCCACACGTCCAATCCTACGTCCACATGTCCACTCCCACATCCACACATCCACTCCTACGTCCACACATCCAATCCAATGTCCACATGTCCACTCCTACGTCCACACATCCAATCCCACGTCCACACGTCCAATCCCACGTCCACACGTCCAATCCCACGTCCACACGTCCAATCCTACGTCCACACGTCCAATCCCACGTCCACACGTCCACTCCCACGTCCACATATCCAGTTTAACGTCCACATGTCCACTCCTACGTCCACACGTCCACTCCTCTGTCCACACGTCCAATCCTACGTCCACACGTCCACTCCTACGTCCACACGTCCACTCCTCTGTCCACACGTCCACTCCCACGTCCACATGTCCAGTTTAACGTCCACACGTCCACTCCTCTGTCCACACGTCCACTCCCACGTCCACATGTCCAGTTTAACGTCCACATGTCCACTCCTACGTCCACACATCCACTCCTCTGTCCACACGTCCACTCCCACGTCCACATGTCCAGTTTAACGTCCACTCCTACGTCCACACGTTCAATCCTCCGTCCACATGTCCAGTTTAACGTCCACACGTCCACTCCTACGTCCACACGTTCAATCCTCCGTCCACACGTCCAATCCTACATCCACACGTCCACTCCTCTGTCCACACGTCCACTCCCACGTCCACATGTCCAGTTTAACGTCCACACATCCACTCCTCCGTCCACACGTCCAATCCCACGTCCACATGTCCACTCCTACGTCCACACGTCCAGTCCTACGTCCACATGTCCACTCCTACGTCCACACGTCCAATCCCACGTCCACATGTCCACTCCTACGTCCACACGTCCAGTCCTACGTCCACATGTCCACTCCTACGTCCACACGTCCAGTCCTACGTCCACACGTCCAATCCCACGTCCACACATCCACTCCTACGTCCACATGTACAATCCCACGTCCACACGTCCAATCCCACGTCCACACATCCACTCCTACGTCCATACGTCCAATCCAGGGTCCACATGTCCACTCCTACGTCCACACATCCACTCCTCTGTCCACACGTCCACTCCCACGTCCACAAGTCCAGTTTAACGTCCACTCCTACGTCCACACGTTCAATTCTCCGTCCACATGTCCAGTTTAACGTCCACACGTCCACTCCTACGTCCACACGTCCACTCCTACGTCCACACGTCCAATCCAACGTCCACATGTCCACTCCTACGTCCACACATCCAATCCCACGTCCACACATCCAATCCCACGTCCACACGTCCAATCCAACGTCCACACGTCCAATCCAACGTCCACACATCCAATCCCACGTCCACACATCCAATCCCACGTCCACACGTCCACTCCTACGTCCACACATCCAATCCCACGTCCACACGTCCAATCCCACGTCCACATGTCCACTCCTACGTCCACACATCCAATCCCACGTCCACACGTCCAATCCCACGTCCACACGTCCACTCCTACGTCCACACATCCAATCCAACGTCCACACGTCCACTCCTACGTCCACACATCCAATCCCACGTCCACACGTCCAATCCCACGTCCACATGTCCACTCCTACGTCCACACATCCAATCCCACGTCCACACATCCAATCCCACGTCCACACGTCCACTCCTACGTCCACACGTCCAATCCCACGTCCACACGTCCAATCCCACGTCCACACGTCCAATCCCACGTCCACACGTCCAATCCCACGTCCAGACGTCCAATCCCACGTCCACACATTCAATCCTACGTCCACACGTCCAATCCCACGTCCACATGTCCACTCCCACATCCACACATCCAATCCTACGTCCACACATCCAATCCAACGTCCACATGTCCACTCCTACGTCCACACGTCCAATCCCACGTCCACACGTCCAATCCCACGTCCAATCCTACGTCCACACGTCCAATCCCACGTCCACACGTCCACTCCCACGTCCACATGTCCAGTTTAACGTCCACACGTCCACTCCTACGTCCACACGTCCACTCCTCTGTCCACACGTCCAATCCTACGTCCACACGTCCACTCCTACGTCCACACGTCCACTCCTCTGTCCACACGTCCACTCCCACGTCCACATGTCCAGTTTAACGTCCACACGTCCACTCCTCTGTCCACACGTCCACTCCCACGTCCACATGTCCAGTTTAACGTCCACATGTCCACTCCTACGTCCACACGTCCACTCCTCTGTCCACACGTCCACTCCCACGTCCACATGTCCAGTTTAACGTCCACACGTCCACTCCTCTGTCCACACGTCCACTCCCACGTCCACATGTCCAGTTTAACGTCCACATGTCCACTCCTACGTCCACACATCCACTCCTCTGTCCACACGTCCAGTCCCACGTCCACATGTCCAGTTTAACGTCCACACATCCACTCCTCCGTCCACACGTCCAATCCTACGTCCACACGTCCACTCCTCTGTCCACACGTCCACTCCCACGTCCACATGTCCAGTTTAACGTCCACACGTCCACTCCTCCGTCCGCATGTCCAATCCCACGTCCACATGTCCAGTTTAACGTCCACATGTCCAGTTTAACGTCCACACATCCACTCCTCCGTCCACACGTCCAATCCCACGTCCACATGTCCACTCCTACGTCCACACGTCCAGTCCTACGTCCACACGTCCAATCCCACGTCCACACGTCCAATCCTACGTCCACACGTCCAATCCCACGTCCACACGTCCAATCCCACGTCCACACGTCCACTCCTACGTCCATACGTCCAATCCAGCGTCCACATGTCCACTCCTACGTCCACACATCCAATCCCACGTCCACACGTCCAATCCCACGTCCACACGTCCAATCCCACGTCCACACGTCCACTCCTACGTCCACACGTCCACTCCTACGTCCACACGTCCAATCCAACGTCCACATGTCCACTCCTACGTCCACACATCCAATCCCACGTCCACACGTCCAATCCCACGTCCACACATCCAATCCCACGTCCACACGTCCAATCCAACGTCCACACGTCCAATCCCACGTCCACACGTCCACTCCTACGTCCACACATCCAATCCCACGTCCACACGTCCAATCCAACGTCCACATGTCCACTCCTACGTCCACACATCCAATCCCACGTCCACACATCCAATCCCACGTCCACACGTCCACTCCTACGTCCACACATCCAATCCCACGTCCACATGTCCAGTTTAACGTCCACACATCCACTCCTCCGTCCACACATCCAATCCCACGTCCACATGTCCACTCCTACGTCCACACGTCCAGTCCTACGTCCACACGTCCAATCCCACGTCCACACGTCCACTCCTACGTCCACACGTCCAATCCTACGTCCACACGTCCAACCCCACGTCCACACGTCCAATCCCACGTCCACACGTCCACTCCTACGTCCATACGTCCAATCCAGCGTCCACATGTCCACTCCTACGTCCACACATCCAATCCCACGTCCACACGTCCAATCCTACGTCCACACGTCCAATCCCACGTCCATACGTCCAATCCTCCGTCCACATGTCCAATCCCACGTCCACACGTCCACTCCTACGTCCACACGTCCACTCCTACGTCCACACGTCCAATCCAATGTCCACATGTCCACTCCTACGTCCACACATCCAATCCCACGTCCACAGATCCAATCCCACGTCCACACGTCCAATCCAACGTCCACACGTCCAATCCCACGTCCACACGTCCACTCCTACGTCCACACATCCAATCCTACGTCCACACATCCAATCCCACGTCCACACATCCAATCCCACGTCCACACGTCCACTCCTACGTCCACACATCCAATCCAACGTCCACACGTCCACTCCTACGTCCACACATCCAATCCCACGTCCACACGTCCAATCCAACGTCCACATGTCCACTCCTACGTCCACACGTCCAATCCCACGTCCACACGTCCACTCCTACGTCCACACATCCAATCCCACGTCCACACGTCCAATCCCACGTCCACACGTCCAATCCCACGTCCACACGTCCAATCCTACGTCCACACGTCCAATCCAACGTCCACACGTCCACACATCCAATCCAACGTCCACACATCCAATCCTACGTCCACACGTCCAATCCCACGTCCACACGTCCAATCCCACGTCCACACGTCCAATCCTCCGTCCACACGTCCAATCCCACGTCCACACGTCCAATCCTCCGTCCACACGTCCAATCCCACGTCCACACATCCAATCCTACGTCCACACGTCCAATCCCACGTCCACACGTCCAATCCCACGTCCACACGTCCAATCCTACGTCCACACGTCCAATCCCACGTCCACACGTCCAATCCTCCGTCCACACGTCCAATCCTCCGTCCACACGTCCACACGTCCAATCCTCCGTCCACACGTCCAATCCCACGTCCACACATCCAATCCTACGTCCACACGTCCAATCCCACGTCCACACGTCCAATCCTCCTTCCACACGTCCAATCCCACGTCCACACGTCCAATCCTCCTTCCACACGTCCAATCCTCCGTCCACACGTCCAATCCCACGTCCACACGTCCAATCCCACGTCCACATGTCCAATCCAACGTCCACATGTCCACTCCTACGTCCACATGTCCAATCCCACGTCCACACGTCCAATCCCACGTCCACATGTCCACTCCGACGTCCACATGTCCAATCCCACGTCCACACGTCCAATCCCACGTCCACATGTCCACTCCTACGTCTACATGTCCTTCTCTGACCGGTCCCGTGTCCCTGCGTGGGTCCAGTGGTGTATTTGCCTCCCAGGTCTGAGCGGGAACCTGTTGTAGCCGGACCAGGTGGATCCACAGACCAGATCCTGGAGGGGTCTGGCTCTGCTGGACATGAAAACTCTTCTAGACGTCCAACAGATTCTATCGGAGCTTCGGCTCGATAATAATTTCAGCTCTGACCTCCAAAACTCCACCCGAGGAATCCTGATGAAATAATTGACAGATTATGTAGAAGTCGATTCATCCGAAGCCGATATCAGATTCCGTCTTTCCTTCTGCGGAGACGTCTGCGTTGCCGAGGACGTCCTGCTGCAGACAGATAATCTAATGCTGCTTCAGGTAAATGATATAAAAGGGAATTTGTCCCTCAGCCGTGCTCGTCCTCTCCGTCTATATTTCCCTGCAGACCAGCAGCTCCGGAAAGTTCCACGTCCCCAAACAATCAGCTGAGCGTCGCTGGTCCGGTGGACCACGTGGCGGTTTCCAGCGGAAAATAAACTTTACGGAGGACAAGAGGTGAAATGACTCGATGCTGTTTGTCTCTGAGCGTCACCTGGAGCTCCACGCCGCCCGACCGGCTGAAACAAACGGAGGGAAGGTGGAGGTCTAACTGGGTTCTGGGAAACCCAACATGTCCGACGGCCCGGGATAACGGCGCCCGCCGCCGGCTCTGTTTGCTGAAAAACAACGTCTCGTTTCTCCATGACGATGAACCGCAGAGAAACCGTCTGATGTGGAAATGAAGCCAATGGGATTGTGGGATCGTCGCCATGGAAACGCAGGAAGAAGTTCCCAGTTTTCTCCTCGACAGTTTCTCCTTTCATCATAAAGATCCGTTTGACCTTCATGTCATAAATTAATCATTAAAATAAAATTCCTGTTAAAGATATTAAATAAATAAAATTATAATTTAATAACTGAATTTATTAATCAATGAAATGAATGAATTGATTTATTTATGAATAAAGGAAATAATAAATAAAATCAAATCAATTAGAAATTCATCAAACTGATGGAAACATGAAATGAAAAGAAAATGAATGAAAAATGAAATGAAGGAAAAAGGATGTGAAGTAAACGATCAGCTGATGAGGAAACAACAAACAGCTGCAGGTTGCAGTAAACCCAGAGACGTGGAGCTCCTGCAGGTCTGACCTCTGACCTCTGAGACGTGGAGCTCCTGCAGGTCTGACCTCTGACCTCTGAGACGTGGAGCTCCTGCAGGTCTGACCTCTGACCTCTGAGACGTGGAGCTCCTGCAGGTCTGACCTCTGAGACGTGGAGCGTACGCCTGCGGGGAGGACCTCAGGTTGTGTGTTTGGACTCACCAGCGGAGAGCTCGGATCTCTGCCGCCCGGCGCCGTGGAGGCTCACATGCAGCCAGCTGCTGCGGATCTGCAGATCCACCTTCTGGGGACCCGGGCTGAGCTGCACAGACAGCAGGAGCCCCTCCGGGTTCCAGGTCCTAAACTGGAAGCGGACGGAGAATCCCCCTGCGGTGGGCGCGGCCGGCGGCAGCGACAGGAAGCTGCTGCTGGAGCTCAGGAAGGTGCAGGCCACCAGCTGTGGCTGTGAACACGAGAAGGTCACGTTGCCCTGCGGGAAGAAAGCGGAATTCACTCTGCTATATATATATATATATATATATATATATATATATATATATATATATATATATATATATATATATATATATATATATATGATTGATATATATATATATATATATATATATATATATATATATATATATATATATATATATATATGATTGATATATATATATATATATATATATATATATATATATATATATATATATATATATATATGATTGATATATATATATATATATATATATATATATATATATATGTATATATATATATATATATGATTGATATATATATATATATATATATATATATATATATATATATATATATATATATATATATATATATATATATATATACATGTATATAGGGGCTGCACGGTGGGGCAGTGGTTAGCCCCACCGTATATATATATATATATATATATATATATATATATGATTGATATATATATATATATATATATATATATATATATATATATATATATATATATATGTATATATATATATATATGATTGATATATATATATATATATATATATATATATATATATATATATATATATATATATATATATATATATATATATATATATATATATATATATATATACATGTATATAGGGGCTGCACGGTGGGGCAGTGGTTAGCACTGTGGCCTCACAGCACGGTCGCTGGTTCGATCCTTGGCTGGTTTGGTCAGTGGCCTTTCTGTGTGGAGTTTGCATGTTCTCCCCGTGTATGCGTGGGTTCTCTCCGGGTACTCCGGCTTCCTCCCACCATCCAAAGACATGCATGTTAGGTTAATTGGTCACTCTAAATTGCCCCTAGGAGTGAGTGTGAGTGTGAGTGGTTGTTCGTCTCTCTCTGTGTGGCCCTGCGATGGACTGGCGAGCTGTCCAGGGTGTACCCTGCCTGTCGCCCAAAGCCAGCTGGGATAGGCTCCAGCTTCCCCGCGACCCTGAATTGGAATAAGCAGTTCGGAAAATGAATGAATGAATGATACGTGTATCATTGTATCTATATATATATAGATACACATACATATATATATATATATGTATGTGTATCTATATATATATATATATATATATACATGTTTAACATAGAACTTGTTTTGTTCGCATTAACGTTTATTTCATGTGCTTTGGATCGAATGTTACATCTGAGTCTTCTGACGATATGAAACACTGTAGATGGGGAATGGATGGAAGTTATCATCAGTAACGGCAGATGTTAGCTTTTTTTTTTAATCACACCAGCATTCCCAGCTGTTTCTGTTGGGAGGAAGCAGGTTTGGGCGTGTGATTGTGTTTCACGGAAGAGGAAAAGAAATGTCTGCAGTGTTGTTGTTTTTTTTACTGTCTAGAACAGATGGAGTCTGTTCTAGGAGGGTACATAGAAAAGCCACCATCCAGAGGTCAGCAAACAGTGGTGGGAAGCTAACGATGCTAACTTTCATTTTGTCATTATCTTAAACCTGAATTTGTGTCGTAACAACAGTATTTCAGATGGTAAATCCTAAATGTTTCCACAACTTTTAGACCCAGTTTGTCTCAGATTGGTGACGTTTGTCCATCTTACCGTGTGAGAGACTCTGCCTCTCTGAAATGCTCTTTATTAAAGCCAGACCTGTTGACAGTTAACCCGATTAGTTGCCAGATAATCTTCCAGTTATTCCTGACTTGTATCAGTTACTTTTCCAGCCTGTTGTTGCTCCTGTTCCAACTTTTTCCAGCTGCATCAGCATCACGATGAGCCGTAAAATCTGTCAAACGGTGAAATGTCTCCGGTGTTTTTTTCTGTAAATATGAGCTGCGTCCAGCCTTGTCCTCCTCGCATACAGAGATTCCTTCTGATATTCTGGTGAGGTTTGGGGAGATTTTTGAACAGGAGCAACATGTGGGGGCTCCGATTGTCTTTCTGAATGTGTTTCCAAACTGGAATGGTGACAAACTTTGCCCTCAGCTGCAGTTTTATTTAATGCAAAGTTTAAATTTAATCTTAATTGCGAAGCGGCTGCAGTGGAACCGGAGCGGTGGCAGCAGCTGAGGTCAGAGTCCTATCAGTCCTGCAGCCTGCAGGGCAGCAATCACACCTCCCTGACTCTCCGTGTGATTCCCTCCCGCCAGCCTCGGGGAGATTGTCCCATTGAAATTCCATTACTGCCTCCATGGTGCCTGTCTCCTCCGCCTCTGCCTCTGTTGTCAGTAAAGGCCTTTTAATGCAGCAGTTAAAGGCGGCGGCTGTCTCAGATGAGATGTGGCTTGTGGCTCTTTGGCCGACCCTTCTGATTGGTGGGGGAGGAGACATGAAATGTGCGCAGACTCCATCATATCACAGCACAGATCGCAATAGATGCAGCCGTTGTTTTTTTCCCCTTCGTTTCAGCAGCTGCGAGGAATAATTTAAATTCTAGTGAGTTAAATGTCATTCAGGCAGCAGAGTGTGACGTTCCAGCCTAACAGAACGTCTTCCAGGCGAAGTCACATTTATTATCTACCAGAGCTGTGACGATACGCTTTTGTCCTGATTCAATTCCGATTTTTTGGTGCTGATTCAATTTAAATAGCGATTCTCACAATTCTTCCATATTGCTGATATTTGAAGGTTAAAAACAAAAAAATGGAGTAAACTTTTTTTTTTGTTTGTCATTTTTCTTGATTTCAATGCGGAAAAAAACAACAGTAGCCAGACCATCATTCTGCTGCTATAATGCCCAAGAAAACAAGTAAAAAGATCCATAAAAACTATAACACTGATCAATTTAAAAATGGATTATTTTTATTTATTTGAAAAAAAAAGAATGGATTTTTTTCACAAAAAAAAAAAAAATTAAATTGTGAAGCACAAACTTCTAATTTTTCGATTAGATTTTTCCATCCTATTATCTACATTTCTGGAGCCGTCGTTTTTGCTTGTGAGGCTCCGCTTCATGTTGCATCACACACTAGCAACTGGTTATCAACACTGAAGATGGCAAAATGATGGCTGATTCAGCAAAGCCTTATCGCAGAAGGAGACAAAAAGAAAGCCACAAGAAGAATGACTTTTACTGACTGGAGAGATCTCTGAGAGGAGACGGGACGAAGGCGAAGGTGGACAAAGTTCAGTAGAGCTTCGATAAAACGGGCAAAATGTGAAGCAGTCCAATTTTAATCAGGAACGAGCATCTAAAAGGACGACCAACAACACTTCTGAGAGCTGCTAACATGCTAAAGCATTAGCTAACATGCTAACACATAGCTAACATGCTAATCTGAAGCCATTTAGAATGAATCATGCTCCATCCCGGCCACATCGGTTCTTAGTGTGTTGCTTTCATTTTTTACGTCACAGCTTCCTTATTTTCTTTGCGGATGATGATAAAACTCATCTTTCTGTTAATATGGAAGGTAAAGTTTCATTCCGCCTTTTTTAAGAAAAACCTGCGGTGATTTTTCTTTCTGTCTGGTGAAGCTCAGCAGGACCGCCGTCCTTCCAGTCAGCTGTTCTCTCTGACAGGAAACCATTTTCCATCTTCACATTTCTACAGATTTATGAGCTTCAGGTCATTTTATTTTGAAACCGAGCTCAAATCTTCCTGGTGTGGACCTCGTGGATCTCAGACCTTTGCAAGGCACGTGTCGCTGCAGGTTAATGTGTGCTTGTGTCGGCGCTGCAGCTGCGAGCTGCAGCATGTGATTACCAATTTAAACTGTTAGTAGTTTGATTTTTCATCGCCCACTTCCTCCCGCTCGCCTACGCTTGTGCTCGTTCTGTATTTTCCTCCCCTCTCTGCTATCATTACATCAGTTTCTCCTCCTAATGGAGATGCTCAGCGCTGAGAGATAAAGCTTCAAGTGGCCATATTTCACATTTCACAGCTTTTAAAGCCACTAAATGTTTCCTGGAAGAGAAGCAACAAGAAACCAACCCAGTTCTGGGACTAAGTAGCAGTTTCCTGTTGGTTTGGTACCAAAAAATACATCCTGGTTCCTTTTAAACCTGCTCAAACACACTGATCTCCAGGACCAATAAAATTGCAACATAATAAATAATAAATCATAAAAACTGTTGTTTACTCTCTTTTTAGAAAATAATCTGGATGAAAATAATTTGTTACAACTATATTCAGCCTTAGTTACACATTCACGTTATATTTCAGCATTTGATTTATTTGTACTTATTTGATATTTCTTATGACATTTTAGCAATGTAAAATATGTTTATGATTTAAATTTGTTTTTAAATTTAAATATAGCTAATATATTTTTTAATGTTATTTGAGTAAATGTGCATATTAAAAAATGTAGATTAAAAAAAACCAAATGAAGGTTTTTTATTTATTTAAATTTTATTAGTAAAATTATGCTTATTGCCTAAATTCAATTTCAGTTTTAAATCTTTTTAAAACATTTCGACATTTTAAATTTATTTTTAATTTATTATATACATTATATTCTTTTTTAATTTTGGTTACTTTTTATTTTTAAAAAAAATTTCTTTAAAATTTCAGCTTGTTTTTTTAAATCTGATTTTATTGCTTCGTAATGCTACCTTTATTAGCTTTTATTTTTATGTACAGAACTAGAATCTACTGTGTTTGTTTTAAAGCACTTTGTAAATAAAGTTGGATTGGTTTGAAGTATCTATGGCAACCGGATGACAGCAAACAAATATGGCGTCTGCAGCTGTTATCGTCCCAGCTGCCTGGGTTGTCAACATGTTTCACGCAAACCAAGTTATGCTAATAAATGTTAGCTACATTAGCCAACACTAGCTAACATGAACAGCGGTCTGATGAGGTGTAAATAAATGGCCACCCGTCGGAAAACAATAGTAAAACCATCTTTACATCCTTATTGGAGGGCTCTCTTAGCCCCACCCCCTTAAGCCTGTTCCATACTCCACGAGAAGCAAGAACTGAGTTCTTGTTCTCGAGGCTGCAAGAACAAGAAAAAACGTCTTGTTCGGCAGGTCCATACTACACGAGAAGCAGGTCTGCAGCGGGGAGGGATCACTGCGGGGGGGGCGATGTCTGCTTTAGGTGCAATGAACCCGGTTGTTACCTCCGCCGCTGAGGTTGTTTTCCCCTGCGTCTTTTTGCTCAAGATAACTTAAAAGGTTACGGAGGGATTTTATAAATATTTCAAGAGTTGTTGCAAATGTGAAAATGAAGAACTGATTAAATTCTGGTGGTGATCAGGATCACCGTGTGGATCCAGGAATGTTTTAAAAGGATTCTTAAACGTTGTGCTTGGTGGAGGTTTCCGCTCTCCCGAGTTTCTAGTTTCATATTTAACGAGCAGCTTCGTCCGCGGCAGGGCGGGTCGTGCACGCGGCAGGGCGGGTCGTGCACGCGGCTGGGTCCGAGTGTTTTATTGCCACATGTTAAAATGTTCGTACTTTCTCACCACCTCGATAAGCTGTTTTATCAAAACACTTTTGCCGTGTGTTTGCCGGCAACAGCAAACAATGTCCACTGTCCGACCAATCACACGGTACTTCTCGCAGCCCCGCAAGAAAAAAGTTCTGCCAGCCCGGTGTGTCAAGAACTGTCCTCAAACACGTCCGCGAGAACAAAATGACATAATTTTCTTCTCGGAGCCTCGAGAACAAGAAAAAAGTTCTCGCTTCTCGTGGAGGATGTAACAGGCTTTAGTCTAAAACAGGCTTGAGATAGCGCCGCCCTTAACGTGAGTGTGTAGAACGAAGGGGGAGGGGCTAAAAGGTACAAAGGTGATTCAGAGATGATGTGTTCATCTTGTGGACCAGTTCGGATCCCGTAGTGGGTCCGGTTCTGTCCCCCGGACCGTATGTTTGACCCCGTGTTAGAACCTAAAAGGCAAGGTGTGACGTACCACGCTGTGGATCTGCGGCTTGCGTCTCTTGGCGAGGTCGATGATGTTGATGCCGTTGTAGTAGAGGTTCTCCATGCAGCCGTGGAAGTTCTTCCTCAGGAAGGTTCCGGGTTTTCCGGGCAGAGGGATTCCTCCGAAGCTCAGCTGAGGTCAAAACAAAACAGAAGACCGCTTTAACTCATGTGCGCTTCGTGCAGGATGGCGTGATTTATCGAGCTTTATTGGTACACTTCAGTAAACGTTCGTGGCGTAGAACTGTCACGGTGATCTGCGCAAGAAAACCTGAGAATTAAAAGAATTTAAACCATCAGACGTCCATAAAGCGCTGAGTCAGCAGCTGTAAAGCCAGCGGTGATGGTGCCGCACGCCGCAGCCGCTCCTCCCATTGTCAGGCCGCCCCCCGTTGCAGGGGCTCCCCGTCGTCAGACTGCTCCCTGTCATCAGGCCGCCCCCCGTTGTCAGGCCACCCCCCGTCGTCAGACCGCCCCTTGCCGTCAGGCCGCCCCCCGTCGTCAGACCGCCCCTTGCCGTCAGGCTACCCCTCCATCGTCAGACCGCCCCTTGCCGTCAGGCCGCCCCCCGTCGTCAGACCGCCCCTTGCCGTCAGGCCGCCCCCCGTCGTCAGACCGCCCCTTGCCGTCAGGCCGCCCCCCGTCGTCAGACCGCCCCTTGCCGTCAGGCTACCCCTCCATCGTCAGACCGCCCCTTGCCGTCAGGCCGCCCCCCGTCGTCAGACCGCCCCTTGCCGTCAGGCTACCCCTCCATCGTCAGACCGCCCCTTGCCGTCAGGCCGCCCCCCGTCGTCAGACCGCCCCTTGCCGTCAGGCCGCCCCCCGTCGTCAGACCGCCCCTTGCCGTCAGGCCGCCCCCCCGTCGTCAGACCGCCCCTTGCCGTCAGGCCGCCCCCCGTCGTCAGACCGCCCCTTGCCGTCAGACCGCCCCCCGTCGTCAGACCGCCCCTTGCCGTCAGGCCGCCCCCCGTCGTCAGACCGCCCCTTGCCGTCAGGCCGCCCCCCGTCGTCAGACCGCCCCTTGCCGTCAGGCCGCCCCCCGTCGTCAGACCGCCCCTTGCCGTCAGGCCGCCCCCCGTCGTCAGACCGCCCCTTGCCGTCAGGCCGCCCCCCGTCGTCAGACCGCCCCTTGCCGTCAGGCCGCCCCCCGTCGTCAGACCGCCCCTTGCCGTCAGGCCGCCCCCCGTCGTCAGACCGCCCCTTGCCGTCAGGCCGCCCCCCGTCGTCAGGCCGCCCCCCGTCGTCAGGCCGCCCCCCGTCGTCAGGCCACCCCTTGCCGTCAGGCCGCCCCCCGTCGTCAGGCCGCCCCCCGTCGTCAGGCTGCCCCCCCGTCGTCAGACCGCCCCCCGTCGTCAGGCCACCCCCCGTCGTCAGACCGCCCCTTGCCGTCAGGCCACCCCCCGTCGTCAGACCGCCCCTTGCCGTCAGGCCGCCCCCCGTTGTCAGACCGCCCCTTGCCGTCAGGCCGCCCCCCGTCGTCAGACCGCCCCTTGCCGTCAGGCCACCCCCCGTCGTCAGACCGCCCCTTGCCGTCAGGCCGCCCCCCGTTGTCAGACCGCCCCTTGCCGTCAGGCCGCCCCCCGTCGTCAGACCGCCCCTTGCCGTCAGGCCGCCCCCCGTCGTCAGACCGCCCCTTGCCGTCAGGCCGCCCCCCGTCGTCAGACCGCCCCTTGCCGTAGGGCCACCCCCCGTCGTCAGACCGCCCCTTGCCGTCAGGCCACCCCCCGTCGTCAGACCGCCCCTTGCCGTCAGGCCGCCCCCCGTCGTCAGACCGCCCCTTGCCGTCAGGCCGCCCCCCGTTGTCAGACCGCCGCCCATCGTCAGCCCCCCCCCCCCCCCCCGTCGTCAGGCTACCCCTCCATCGTCAGGCCGCCCCCCATGGTCAGGCCGCCCCCCGTCGTCAGGCTACCCCCGTCGTCAGACCGCCCCTTGTCGTCAGGCCCCTCCCTGTCGTCAGGCCGCCGCCCATCGTCAGGCCGCCGCCCATCGTCAGCCCCCCCCGTCGTCAGACCGCCCCTTGTCGTCAGGCCGCCCGCCGTCGTCAGACCGCCCGCCGTCGTCAGGCCGCCCCCCGTCGTCAGGCTACCCCTCCATCGTCAGGCCGCCCCCCGTCGTCAGACCCCCCCCCCCCTCCATCGTCAGGCCGCCCCTTGTCGTCAGGCCGCCCCCCGTCATCAGACCGCCCGCCATCGTCACGCCGTCCCCCGTCGTCAGGCTACCCCTCCATCGTCAGGCCGCCCCCCGTCGTCAGGCCCCTCCCTTTCGTCAGGCCGCCGCCCATCGTCAGGCCGCCCCCCGTCATCAGGCCGCCCGCCATCGTCAGGCCGCCACCCGTCGTCAGGCCGCCCCTCCATCGTCAGGCCGGCCCCCGTCGTCAGGCCGCCCCCCGTCGTCAGGCCACCCCCCGTCGTCAGACCGCCCCTTGCCGTCAGGCCGCCCCCCGTTGTCAGGCCACCCCCCGTCGTCAGACCGCCCCTTGTCGTCAGGCCGCCCCCCGTTGTCAGGCCGCCCCCCGTCGTCAGGCTACCCCTCCATCGTCAGGCCGCCCCCCATGGTCAGGCCACCCCCCGTCGTCAGACCGCCCCTTGTCGTCAGGCCGCCCCCCGTTGTCAGGCCGCCCCCCGTCGTCAGGCTACCCCTCCATCGTCAGGCCGCCCCCCATGGTCAGGCCGCCCCTTGTCGTCAGGCCGCCCCCCATGGTCAGGCCGCCCCTTGTCGTCAGGCCACCCCTTGTCGTCAGGCCGCCCCTTGTCGTCAGGCCGCCCCCCGTCATCAGGCTACCCCTCCATCGTCAGGCCGCCCCCCGTCGTCAGGCCCCTCCCCGTCGTCAGGCCGCCGCCCATCGTCAGCCCCCCCCCCGTCGTCAGACCCCCCTCCCCCCCCGTCGTCAGGCCGCCCCTTGTCGTCAGGCCACTCCCTGTCGTCAGGCCACCCCCCGTCACCAGGCCGCCCGCCATCGTCAGGCCGCCACCCGTCGTCAGGCCGCCCCTCCATCGTCAGGCCGCCCCCCGTCGTCAGGCCCCTCCCTGTCGTCAGGCCGCCGCCCATCGTCAGCCCCCCCCCCCCATCGTCAGACCGCCCCTTGTCGTCAGGCCGCCCCCCGTCATCAGACCGCCCGCCGTCGTCAGACCGCCCCCCGTCATCAGGCTACCCCTCCATCGTCAGGCCGCCCCCCGTCGTCAGACCCCCCCCCGTCATCAGGCCGCCCGCCATCGTCAGGCCGCCACCCGTCGTCAGGCCGCCCCTCCATCGTCAGGCCGCCCCCCGTCGTCAGGCTGCCCCTCCATCGTCAGGCCGCCACCCGTCGTCAGGCCGCCCCTCCATCGTCAGGCCGCCCCCCGTCGTCAGGCTGCCCCTCCATCGTCAGGCCGCCACCCGTCGTCAGGCCGCCCCTCCATCGTCAGGCCGCCCCCCCGTCGTCAGGCTGCCCCTCCATCGTCAGGCCGCCCCCCATTGTCAGGCCGCCCCCCGTCGCCCTCTGCCCGTGAGGGTAAATATTTGCCTGCAGGTTGTCGACTCACCTCGTAGTCCACCTCCAGAGAGTGACCCTCCCCCCCCGGTGTGGAAGTGCTGCGTGTGGGCGTCCACGCTCAGGTTGACCTGTTTGTTGAAGCGCTCGATGTGGACCGAGTGCCAGTGCTGGTCGTCCAGCAGGCTGCCCACCGTCACGGCCACCCGGCGGCTGCTGAACCTCGGCCGGCTGTCGTCTGTACAAACATCATCATCATCATCATCATCGTTAGTGAGGCTGCAGAAAGATGGAGGCTCTGACAGGATGAAGCAGGTGATTTATGAATGAATCGTTCCTCCATGAAGGAGAGGAAGCATCGTCTCTCTGCTGCTTTGTCTTCTCATTCAGCCGTCTGGCCTGATAACTGCGCCCCGCTGTATGTTGTGAAAAAGCTGGAAATGAAATGTCAACTCAATCATGGATGAATCCTTCGAAAACACAGCTCTCATATCCCCTCAATCACACCAATCTCTGGCTGCATCTCGGCCCATGATGGCCACGGCGAGCAGAAAGAAAACACAGAAATGAGGAAAAGGCATCTCACCCAGGTTCAGGTAGAGGTCCAGCCGTCCTCGATGTAGCTCCAGGGTGATGTAATCTCCTCTCTGGCCCTCTCCATGCAGCAAAACGCCCTCGGCCTGATGGCTCTTGAAGCGCAGAGAAATCACGTCCTTCACCGTGGACATGGACTTCTGGTTGAACCGATACAGCAGCGAGCTCCTGCCGTCGAAGTCAGCCACGTACGACTCTGCGGGACAAAAAGGGAGTCTGGATTCATCGCACTCAGCCATTATGCCTGATTCTCATCACCCAACCATGTGGGGGGGTTGCACTGGAGTTGTTCGACCTGATCTGGCAACCCGTCAGAGTACAATTCAATTCAATTCAACTTTATTTATATAGCGTCAAATCACGGCAATGCCATCTTAAGACGCTTTACAGACAGAGAAGAAAACATCATGAAAGCCAATTCATAATAGTCTATATAAGGAAACCAACAGATTGAGTTGAGTCCAACTCAATCTCCCATCCTGAGCAAGCACACTGGCGACAGTGGGAAGGAAAAAACTCCCTTTTAACAGGAAGGAAACCTCCGGCAGAACCCGGCTCAAGGACAGGCAGCCATCTGCCTCTGCTGTGTGGGGGGAAGAGGACAGAAAGACAACAGACAACAGGAACTGCTACTCCCGGCCAGGGAGACCTGCTGAGACAGGAGACATACATGTTAATGATGCAACACTGTTATTGGGCGGGGGGGGGGGGGATAAAAGAGAGAGATAAAGAGAAAGAAGCTCAGTGTATCAGGAAATGTCCCTCTGCAGTCTAAACCTATAGCAGCATAATTAAGGGATGCTAACCATCCCTAGCTATAGGAATTATCAAAAAGATAAGTCTTCAGCCTAGTCTTAAAGGTGGGGAGGGTGTCTGCTTCCCTAACACTAACTGGGAGCTTATTCCATAAGAGAGGGGCCTGATAACCAAAGGCTCTGCCTCCTGCTCGGCTCTTTGAGACTCTAGGAACCACAAGTAAGCCTGCAGTCTGCGAACGAAGTACTCTGCTTGGTATATAAGGAACTATGAGGTCTTTGATATATAGTGGTGCCTGGTTGTGGAGGGCTTTATATGTAAGGAGAAGGATTTTAAATTCTATTCTAGATTCAACAGGCAGCCAATGAAGAGAGGCTAAAACTGGAGAAATATGATCTCTCCTGCTGGTTCTGGTCAGGACTCTGGCTGCAGAATTCTGGATCAGCTGAAGGCTTTTCAGGGCATATTTAGGACAGCCCAGTAATAGAGAGTTACAGTAATCTAGTCTCGAAGTAACAAAAGCGTGAACCAGTTTTTCTGCATCACTCTGAGACAGAATGTCCCTAATTTTGGCTATATTACGTAAATGAAAGAAGGCTGTTTTAGTAACCTGCTTAATATGTGGGCCAAAGGACAGGTCAGGGTCAAATATTACTCCAAGGTTTCTCACTGTAGCACTGGAAGCTAAAGTAATGCCATCCAGGTTCATTACAAAACCGGAAAATTTAGCTCTGAGTTTTTCAGATCCAACGAGAATTACTTCAGTCTTATCTGAGTTTAAGAGGAGAAAATTTCTAGACATCCAAGTCTTTATGTCTATGAGACAATTTTGTAGCCTATTGGGCTGATTTGTTTCATCTGGTTTAAAGGATAAGTATAGTTGAGTATCGTCTGCATAACAATGAAAGTTTATTCCATGCTGTCTAATAATTTTGCCTAAAGGGAGCATATATAGCGTGAAGAGTACTGGTCCAAGTACAGAACCTTGAGGAACTCCATGACTTACTGTAGTTTGTGAGGAGGACTTGTCATTTACATGAACGAACTGAAGTCTATCAGATAAATATGATTTAAACCAGCTTAACGCTGTACCTGTAATTCCAACCACCTGTTCTAGTCTCTGTAACAGAATGTTATGATCGACTGTATCAAATGCAGCACTAAGATCAAGCAAGATAAGTACGGACACAAGTCCTTTCTCTGAGGCCATAAGAAGGTCATTAGTAACTTTCACCAATGCCGTCTCAGTACTATGATGAGCTCTAAATCCTGACTGAAACTCCTCGCATAAATTATTTCTGCTCAGGTGGGCATGTAGCTGAGCTGAAACTATTTTCTCCAGAATTTTGGACATAAACGGGAGGTTAGATATAGGTCTATAATTTGCTATCACCTCTGGATCCAGAGATTGCTTTTTAAGTAAAGGCTTGATTACAGCAGTTTTAAATGATTGTGGTACATATCCTGTCACTAAAGACATATTGATAAGATTTAGTAGTGATGTATCAATTAAAGGGATGTATCAATTGGATCAGATGAATCTACGGAAGCCTTGTTGGTCTGAACCCTCCCTACCTGCCTGTGCATGTCCAGTAGCCTGAAGCTCGGGAAATAAATACGTCCTCCATCCTCGTGTTGGAGGGAAATGTGCTTCTCAGGATCTAACACCCTCATGTTAAAACAGTGTTCATCACTGCATGTCATATTGGGGCTTTTTGCCCGCTGTCGTCTGATGGGCTCTCTTGTTTTGTCCTTAAAAAAGAGATCTGTGTGACTTTCTGCTATAAAGATAAATATTTGTACAATGCCTCTGAAGCATTGCGGTGCATCTAAAACGCACCATTTTTCCACCCTGTAGCCAAAAACCGCGGTCGTGCTACACACTACCTTGTCGCCACCGGATATCAGATACCTTTCAGTCAAAGGGACACGCCCCTAATTATGCAGATTTTCTTCTTTTTTTTTTGTCTTGTCCAGCATTTAGGCAAGCAGAATGATGGTCTGGATGCTGTGTTCTGCTGAGCAAATTTTCTCTGCCAAGGGAAGCTTTATAGATATAATGATCCCCTTGACTTTCTGAATTTTTATTTTATTTCTATGTTTATTTTGTATTGTTGTTTGAATTGTAGAGTTTGTACTGCTGGACCAGAGAGGACAGACAAAAGACAGAAAGAGAAAGGAGAAGAAACACCTCATAAGAAAAGGGAAAGAGATAAAGGGAGAGAAAAGGGAGAGAAAAAAACAACAACTAAAAAATAACCCAAAAACAAAAAGAAAGAAAACAACCTACAGATGTATACATACACACATACAGGCACACACATACATATACACACACATACACACGCATACATACACATACATATACACACACGTATACACACATAATATATATATATACACATATATATACATATGTACACATATACATATACACATACATACATATACACACACACCTCTATGCACACACATACACACACATACATACGTACAAACATATACGCACTTGCCAGTATCAACACATATACATACACATACAAGCCAACTTTAGATAACTAAAGTAACTAAACTATGAATCTAAAAAGTTAAATATAAATGAGAAACAAACAGAAATGAGAAAACTAGCTGCTGTTAGTGAATACAACTGCGTGACGACTCGGTGACTGTGTCACATGCAGAACATGCAGAGTGGAACGTGTTCCGGAAAAGGTGATCATGCCAGTGTGACCCCTCCCACACAAAGGCAAGAAGCACGCCAGGAGTACCCCCGAGACCCGGGCCATCGGCAGCCACCCCCAGGCGCAGACCCCAACCGCCCCACCCCGGAGCCAACCATGCACCGACCCAGGAGGAGGCAGAGGGGGGTCCCAGCCAGAGTCCCCCCGCAGTCAGGGGGAACAGGCCCCAGCAGGCCCGGACCAGCGAGGACCGGCCCCGCCGGGCACCGGCCCCCCAGGGCAGACAGAGCGCGGGCCCCCCGGCCCCAAGAGCCCAGAAGCAACCCCCCACCCCCGCAGGCAGAGGGCCCAGCCCACACCGACGGAGGGCCGGGATCCCCAGACCGCCACCGAGCGGCAGCCAGGCCGCACCCCAGCGCACCAGCAGCGCTCCCCGAGCACCAAGACCCTCCACGCACACAAACACACACACGTGCACACACACACACACACACACACACACACACACACACACACACACACACACATGCACCCACCCACCTACCCCCACCCACACGCATCCACACTTCCTCCTTAAACACACCCTATACACCCATTCTCTTACACACGCTCAAACTCACACTCTCCTACCCCCGTTCTTTATACACACACACCCCCTCACACACACATCCCTGCTCCCTCTATAATCACCCATTCTTCCATACACGCATACCCCACTCTACACACACACATACCTCCCTACACCCCTCTATCCACATTCACACTCCTCATTGTACACCCACCCCATCACTTCCCCGTACCACCAACATAACCCCACATACGCACCCCCACCCATCTGCATACACCCCCCCTTCCTCCTATCCCAGCGGCCACCCACTTTCCTAAATTCTTACACCCTGATCCCCCCCCCCACCCTAACATTCGTTCACCACTTCATCCATTGGCTCCTGCACGCCCTCACCTTTCTTTCCCAACGTGTCCCCTGTGAGATACCCCCGGGGGAGCAGGGGATAGGAGGGCCCCGATCAGGGCCCCACAACTACCCCCCACCCCTGTCAATGCCCCCCCACCACTCCACACATGCAGCCGATCCAGCACCACCCAGGGCCAGCAGCAGTCCCACCCCTGCCAGGCCAGCCCAGACCCAGGCCCCCTGAACAGCACCACTCCCCCGCCCAAACCCCCCCGGCACAGCCCCGGAAATAGGGGCGTGGCAGGACCCCATTGTCACCCCCTCCCTCCCAGCTTATGAATGATTGTGAAGTGTGTGTTGTTTGCAACTAAAACTGGGAAGAAGTAACCACATCATGTTGGGAGCGGGACCACCAAAGCAGCCCCGCCCACCGCACACTGCATGTCCCGCCCCCCAAAATATGTCCATGTGTTGTCAGTGTGTGTTTTTTGTGTTATGTTGACTAAGTGTAATTAAAACTGGGAGGTGAACCGATGCTGGGTGCAGCGATGGAGACCACCTTGATGGCCTCTCTCACCATCCAGATCAACGTGTCCACCTCCCAACGCCCTGCCTGTGTAGTGGAAGAAGGGAAGGAGGGGGGTCCGGGGATTTAGGTCCCGAGGGAAGCACGCCTCCCTCAAGAAGATGAGCCACCTGCGGCACGAGGCACGTCCCCCATTCCCGGGGCCCCCGAAGGCCAGGACAGGCCAAGGGCAGCTGCCCCAACAACCAGGGCCCTCAGCAACCCCAATAAAGGAGCCGCCACCGGCCCCAGAAGGCACCAACGAACCACATGCAGAAGTGGGGGGGGGGGGGGCAAAGAAGAGGAGGGGCGGGAGAAGGAGAGACAGACCAAGGGCCCACCGCCCCCACACCCCTAGGAGACGCCCCCACCCAGAGACACGTTGCATTCCCTTCTCCTTTACACACCAACACATTCACACCCCCTCACCATCAGCCTGGTATACACACACATCTACACACACACACACACACCTACACACCCACACATACATCTATACACATACACACCCATTCTAACAGATACACGGCCAAAAGTTTAGTCCACCTCCAAAACCCTACATCCCACTCACCTCCCTGCCCGTCACAAAACACCCCTTCTCATTCTACCTACCCTAGAACAAACCACCACAACTCCCCACTTCTCTCACTGAAGTCCTACCCCCTTCATAATCATGACCCTTCACCCCCCTATACACCTACATACACATGCACCCCCCCCACTCCCCCCTACACACGGGCCAGTACCCCCCATACACATGCATCTCAATACTCCTCTATATACACACCCCTATCTCCCATGCATTTAACACTAGATTATCCACACACAAGCCCTTACCCCTTCCCATACACACACACACACACACACACACACACACACACACACACACACACACACACACACACCCACCCACCACCCACTCCCTCATTCACAACCCCAACCCCCCACACAATCATGTACTATCACACGCCCCAAAACCTCCACCCCCACACCTACATGCCCTAACACACTCCCCCTTACACACAACCCTACCCCCCACAAACTCAAGTATGGCAGGGCCCTATTGTTGTTGAAATGTTTATTTTATTTGTTTGTTTTAACCAAAATTTGTTCTTTTAAAAGTCCTTTTTTTAGTTCCAAATAAATAAATTAAAAAAATTCCCTCCAGAGATTCTACAAGTTTTTCTTTTTCCAACTCAGGTGAATTTTTCATCATATTCTCATCAGACAGAATGGACCAATCAGAGAAGACATGTTGACAGCCGGTCGCGAGCTATACAAGTGTCACTTTGTTGCTGCCGCTTTATTCAGACTTTATATCACCATGGCAACCATGGTCGACCATCTTAGTGTCTGATTTTTCTCTGCCTTTTTAAGCTAGCAGCTAAGCGGCTAGCAGCTAGCTGCAGAAGCAGATTCTTAGACTGTCCCACTGACGTCCTGAAGTCCTCCTGAAACGTCAACATTTCACCTCCAAATTATTCTTAGCTTCATGTTGTTTCTGACTGAAACATGAGGATGTTCTTAAAAAATCAAAATGATCCACTTTGAAGCTTCTGAGGGCGGATTAGCGGGACGCAGAGGAGGGATACGCAGACAGCTTCGTTCGCGTCGGTTACACGTTCAAGGCGCTTTAATATCCGTCACCTGGCGCAGAAAATGAAGCAATACCGCCTGAAATCGTAGGGGCAGCATTGAGTTGTGTAGCTGACACACAACCAGAGAAGAAGAAGAAGACAACGCAGAAACTGTTAATTAAATGTACCTGAAGAAGTGGAAAAGAAATGACTAAAAACAGTTTGGGTTTTCTTCTTCTGGTGTTTTTGTACGGTTGTACGTTCGCGCTACCAGCTGGTGTCCACACGCCGAACTCAGCGCTGCCCACTAGTGGACTGACTGAACAACCACGGCGACGTAAAAACACACGGAAGGATGGAGACGCTTTTAACGGTGCATTTACGTACGGACGGGAGCAGAAATGAACGTTTAGATCCAGACATGCCGTTTCTGCCGCCGCATTTCAACAAATCGCTGCGACTGTTTGCTGTTTTGCTGGACATGCAGAGAGAAACGGGGCGGAACCATTCGGGAATGAGGCGGGAAGCTCCCGGACAAGCAGCCGTACAGACACACAACTTGCAGTGAGTATTGACGGTGGTTTCCTGTAAGCAACGCTCCGGCTGCAAAGTGGGGCTGAAGCCTCGTTTCACGGCAGAAGAAGCACCAGCTGGATGGTTTCTGTAAGTGAGTCACTTCCAGGCTTTTATATTGTGCACACTCATGGAACGGAGACACCTTTAATTATTCAGACCGGCAGTTTTCCAGCTCTGACGCGTCAGAGTGCTTCAGTCTGTCCAGGTGTGTCAGCTGACCGTCTGAGCCTATCAGCACACACCGGGAGGGCGGCTCGGCGACGGCTCGGCGACGGCTCAGGACAGCGACCTGCAGGACGGCGTGGGGCCCCATAAAACCACCGGCTGTGGCGTCTGACAGACCTGCAGCATGCAGTAATCCTCCGGCTCATCTAGTTAGCGCTGCCTGGCAGTGCGTGGGCGAGGCGAGCGCGTTATTTGCTCCCTTCTGAGGAAGGCTCGCCCTCCATGTTTGCTCCTTCATCAGCTCTCATTACCAGCAGTCTGGACTTATTTCACTCACTTATCCTGTTAAATGAAATATTTTACATCCTTAACTAGGACTTGCTGCGTGTTGCATCATGTGAGACGGTTCCGTGCAACATTACGGCTTCATGCGGCGTTTTCAGGGCAAAGCGCCGCTGTCTGCATGAGTCATGGCAGGAAGATGCACAGGGAGAGCAGCCATTTGCATACCAGCTCTCAGGAGCTGCACGTCGGTGACTTCTGCCCGCCGGCCGCCGCAGCTTCCAGTGACATTCATCACCCGACTGGAGCTGCTTCCTGACTGCCAGCCCTGCACGATGCGGCCCATTTAGCTGGTCTTTCCGCTGCAGTGGGAGCGAGTAAAGCTGCAGCGTCAACACGCTGAAGAGGTTCGTTCTGAGGGTTCTGATGCACGTGAAGCTCTGCAGACGCCGGCGTCCAACCAGAGCAAGTTGTCTGAAACGCTTCACCTGTTTTTATCCTGCAGGCAGTGACGTTGTCATGAAACACATCTGCATCACATTTACACACAACCGTCAGAAAATGCTGCATGTTTTAGTTTTACTGGGACATTTTAACGTAAACCAGAAACCAGTTCCAGCCAGTCTGCTGCTACAGACCTGCTGATGGACTTTATGTGGTTTTAATGTTCTGTTTTATTTCTGCTTGGAATATTTACATCAAACTGTTTCTGCAGATACTTTATGAAAATAAAACAAAATAAAAATAAAGAACAAAACAAATACAAATAAATTAAAACAAAATATTTAAAATGAAATGAGATAAAATAAAACAACAAAACACTTAGAAAATCAGATAAAATATGGAGAAATATTTTTGTTGCTCTGTATGATTTCTAAAAATGTTTTTTAAAGATCCAAACTGAAACCAAACGTGATTTTTAGAAGGAAAATCTGAAAACTGCAACGTTTTTATGAACCGGTTGTTTAAATAAAGTTGTGATTTACAACGATTTCAGTAAAATAAAATGTCGGATAATCTGCGGAGAAAACAGAACAATGCATCGAGTAAAAGAAGAAGAAGAAGAAGAGAAGGGTGGAAAACCAGAAGGAGAAGAAGATGCAGAGGAAGAGGAGGGTGAAAACACAGGTGAAGAAGATGAAGAGAAACAATGAAGAATCAGAGAAAAGTCCAGCAGGAGGAAGAGGAAGAAAGGGATGAAGATGAAGAGGAAGACTAGGAAGAGGAGACGATGAAGACGAGGTGAAAGAGGAAATATAAGACTTCGTCTCTGATCAGCTGCTTGGAGACGAGCTCGGCGAGGATCCGCCTTCATCGAGAACGAAGAGATGAAGGTTCAAACTAGGGATGCACGGATACCGATACTGGTATCGATACCAAGCGTGTGTCCTCGTACCTGGTTTTAATAAAACTGTACCGATACCACACGAGTCAAGCTAACCAATAGAATATGCTAAGATAGGAGGAACCCCCCCCAAACAAAGTGTTGCTAGGCAACGTATCCTGCTACGTTGCCAAATCAGTAACATTCAGCTTTTTAGCAAGGAATGGTTGTCCTACATATTACACAGAGTAATGGCTTCTTATGCAACAGTATCTGGTGAAAATACAATAATACCTCCAGAATGTGGGCGTTTCTTTTTCATGATATATACGGAGCTACCGACGGAGCAGCTCTTTGGTGGAGTTCGCTGCAGCTGAAATCAGTCAAACCTGGCAACTCTGACAGGGTCAGTTAGGGCCGTTAGGACAGTTTCTGCAAGCAGCCTGCAGCTCTTGTTTGTGGAGAGAACTGCAGCGTTGAGGATCATTATGACTTGTTTAGATGCATTTTCAGACAGCCAGAGGCTGCTTCACGAGCCGCAAGGCAAGAGTCAGAGAGCCGCATGCGATGAGGAACACGGCACTAAAAGCTGGATCTTTGTTCCAAAACCACACATTTATAGTTGTATTTAGGTAAAATGTGCCAAATCAGAATAAAACTTGTTGAAATATTTAGATCTGTAATGTTATTATATTTGTATTGATGAGGTAACTTCAGAAAGGATGGGTCATTTATTACAACCTGATGAAATCTGACACAGTTATAACTGTGTAATAACCATAAAAATGTTCACATAAACAGATCTGGTATCGGCAGATATTCAGGTTTCAGATATCGGTATCGGATCAGAACTCCCAAAAACTGGATCGCTGCATTTCTAGTATAAACAGAGCTGAGATCACGTGCACCAGGATGTGGGCCGGTTTCCTGGAGGAAACGGCGTTCCTCAGAAACCTCAGAGTTTCTCTGGAGGTGGTGCTGAGTGGGGTGTGTGTGTGTGTGTGCATATGTTTCACGCTGCAGCTGTTTGGCGCCGGTTCTGTCACTTCGCCGCTGTGCAGAGAATCAAACATGGTGTTAAAGCAGCAGAGCCGAGCGGGTGAGACGTGGGAGGAGTGTGTGTTACTCACTGTAGGAGCATCCCAGCACCTCCACCCGGAGCCCCATCCAGCCGCTGGGGTTCCAGTCCAGGGGGACGAGGCGCAGGAAGCGCGTCCTCACCGGGTGGGACAGCTTGTTCTGGACCACGGCGTCCGAGTTCACGTTGCCGACGAACCTCTGCAGGAGGAGAGAGGAGAAGCTTTCAGCTGCCTGAACAACAGCAGGACTGCTGACGGGGCGAAAGCCAGGCCCCCTCTGCCCCCCTCTTCATGTAAAGCGATAAGAATCATGGTGGGGAGGAGAAATATGAGAATATCCGTGGCGGCCTGGGGGCCAAATGAAGGCTCTCATATTGAGTTTTTCTCCCTGCAGAGCTAAAAAACACAAAGCTCCGAGTACGACTGTGAGATGTCATTCTTCTTCTCCTTTTGCGCACCCCCCCCCCCCCCAACGCCAGACAACGCCAGAGGACATCAGCAGGGAAGCAGAGTGATGGAGGCTGAAGCAGAGAAATGACTGATCACTGGCTCGGCCGTTCTGCATCCGATCAATGAGCAGAGAGAAGACGGATCTTTCACACGGGGGTTCTGCCAGCGGTTCTGCACCCAGACAGGAAAAAGTCTGCTTTTTACTCGCTTTGGCAACAACAGAAGCAACGCAGCAGCGCTGGAAGCCGGTGGAAGGCTGCAGAACACAGGCTTCATTAAACACAGCAGCACCGGGCTTGTTGCTGGATAATCAAAGCTGCAGCGAGCGCGAGGCTGATTTATGCCCCCCCCCCCCCCCAGTCCGAAGCGGAGCCCAGTGACTTCCAGCACAAGCACCAGGCCCATTAAAGCGTGCACAATAAGTCACATCAGCACATCAGGGATTAACTAATAGCACCCAAGTTTGCTGGTGTGGTTAAAGCTCACACATTAGCTCAGCGCTGCAGCTTCCGGGGAAATTAAACAGGGAACGCACGGCACATGGTTACCAGGAAACACACCAAGCTGCAGCTGAAACATCGCTTTCCTGGACGAAACCAGACTGGAAGTACGTTCAAATCAAATATTCATGAGCAACAATAAGAGAAAAGGGAAGGCGAGGAAAACGCAGGCAGTCTGAGGAATAATTTATAAGCAAAAAACGTGGAACATTTTCTTCATTAGGACCTCCTGGGTGTGGACTCATCACGTCTGACTGACAACGCAGCAGACGGGACATCACTCGTCCTGATCTGAGAGCTGTAAGTAAGACCTGTTCCAGTCCAACCGAGACGCTTTATTTCATGTAAATAACCCAGAATTTCTGAACCTTTTTTTCAGGTCACATTTTCAAGATAAACAACATAGAAACAGATTGAAACGGTGAAGTAAATGACGATCCACCATCTGTTTATTATATCATCAGAAGATTCACAGAAGCAGAAGGAATCTCTGTAAGTTCAGGACAAAGCTGGATGCTGGTGATCATCACGATTCTCCTCAGAAAATTGCTTCACACACTCAGGACGACTCCTAAAAATTACTGTCTGTAAACAAGTTAAAAATCACCAACACCCAGAAATCTGGGTGTTGTCATGAACTTCAACCTAAGACAACCAACTGGGACAGAAATCTGGGTGTAGTCATGAACTTCAACCTAAGACAACCAACTGGGACAGAAATCTGGGTGTAGTCATGAACTTCAACCTAAGACAACCAACTGGGACAGAAATCTGGGTGTAGTCATGGACTTCAACCTAAGACAACCAACTGGGACAGAAATCTGGGTGTAGTCATGAACTTCAACCTAAGACAACCAACTGGGACAGAAATCTGGGTGTAGTCATGAACTTCAACCTAAGACAACCAACTGGGACAGAAATCTGGGTGTAGTCATGAACTTCAACCTAAGACAACCAACTGGGACAGAAATCTGGGTGTAGTCATGAACTTCAACCTAAGACAACCAACTGGGACAGAAATCTGGGTGTAGTCATGGACTCGGACCGAAAACCACATAATGGGCCAGAAATCTGGGTGTAGTGAAGGACTCCTGCCAAAAACTCGTCAGCCAGGTCGGAAATATGGGTGTAGCGATGGACTCGACCCAAAAACCACTAACCAGGACAGAAATTCGGGTGTAGTTATGAACTCCAACCTAAGACAACTAACTGGGCCAGAAATCTAGGTGTAGTGATGGACTCAGACCTAAAACCACCAACCAGGCCAGAAATGTGGGTGTACCAATGGACTCGGACCTAAAACCACCAACTCGGACACAAATCTGTGTGTAGCGATGTACTCAAACTGAAAAACCACCAACCAGACCAGAAATTTTGGTGTAGTCATGGACTCGGACCAAAAATAAAACCACCAACCAGACCAGAAATGTGGGTGTACCAATGGACTCAGACCTAAAACCACCAACTAGGACACAAATCTGGGTGTAGCGATGTACTCAAACTGAAAAACCACCAACCAGACCAGAAATTTTGGTGTAGTCATGGACTCGGACCAAAAATAAAACCACCAACCAGACCAGAAATTTTGGTGTAGTCATGGACTCGGACCAAAAATAAAACCACCAACCAGACCAGAAATTTGGGCCTGTCATGGACTCGGACCAAAAAAAAACACCAACAAGGACAGAAATCTGGGTGTAATCATGGACTCGGACCAATAAGACACGAACCAGGACAGAAATCTGGGTGTAGCAAAGGACGCCGACCAAAATAAAAAACACCGACAAGGACAGAAATCGGGTTGTAGTCAAGGACTCTGAGTCAAAAACCACCAACCAGGACAGATATTTTCTAATTTGTTGTTAAGGAAGAGATGCTATTTTATTCCGTCTCACCTGAAGTCATCAAGGTGTCTGTTCAGTTCTTGTAATGGACTACGTTTCCATGGTTACACCTTCCGAAGGCCTGCTGAGTATAATTATCTCCTAATTGTGAAAGAAGCAGAAGGCGGGTTCACATTCATACGGTTCCGACCATATCCCACGTCTGACGGTTCCGACGTTATCTCGCGTCTCTGACGGTTCCAACCATATCCCACGTCTGACGGTTCCGACGTTATCTCGCGTCTCTGACGGTTCCAACCATATCCCACGTCTGACGGTTCCGACGTTATCTCACGTCTCTGACGGTTCCGACCATATCCGACGTCTCTGACGGTTCCGACCATATCTCACGTCTCTGACGGTTCCGACCATATCCCACGTCTGATGGTTCCGACGTTATCTCACGTCTCTGACGGTTCCGACCATATCCCACGTCTGACGGTTCCGACGTTATCTCACGTCTCTGACGGTTCCGACCATATCTCACGTCTCTGACGGTTCCGACCATATCTCACGTCTCTGACGGTTCCGACCATATCCCACGTCTCTGACGGTTCCGACCATATCTCACGTCTCTGACGGTTCCAACGTTATTCCACGTCTATGACGGTTCCGACGTTATTCCACGTCTCTGATGGTTCCGACCTTATCTCATGTCTCTGACGGATCCGACCATATCTCACGTCTCTGACGGTTCCGACGTTATTCCACGTCTATGACGGTTCCGACCGTATCCCACGTCTCTGACGGTTCCGACGTTATTCCACGTCTATGACGGTTCCGACCGTATCCCACGTCTCTGACGGTTCCGACCGTATCCCACGTCTCTGACGGTTCCGACCTTATCTCACGTCTCTGACGGTTCCGACCGTATCCCACGTCTCTGACGGTTCCGACCGTATCCCACGTCTCTGACGGTTCCGACCGTATCCCACGTCTCTGACGGTTCCGACCGTATCCCACGTCTCTGACGGTTCCGACCTTATCTCACGTCTCTGACGGTTCCGACCGTATCTCACGTCTCTGACGGTTCCGACCGTATCTCACGTCTCTGACGGTTCCGACCATATTCCACGTCTCTGACGGTTCCGACCATATCCCACGTCTCTGACGGTTCCGACCGTATCCCACGTCTCTGACGGTTCCGACCTTATCTCACGTCTCTGACGGTTCCGACCGTATCTCACGTCTCTGACGGTTCCGACCGTATCTCACGTCTCTGACGGTTCCGACCATATTCCACGTCTCTGACGGTTCCGACCATATCCCACGTCTCTGACGGTTCCGACCATATCCCACGTCTCTGACGGTTCCGACCATATCTCACGTCTCTGACGGTTCCGACCATATCCCACGTCTCTGACGGTTCCGACCATATCTCACGTCTCTGACGGTTCCGACCATATCTCACGTCTCTGACGGTTCCGACCATATCCCACGTCTGACGGTTCCGACGTTATCTCACGTCTCTGACGGTTCCGACCATATCCCACGTCTGACGGTTCCGACGTTATCTCACGTCTCTGACGGTTCCGACCATATCTCACGTCTCTGACGGTTCCGACCATATCTCACGTCTCTGACGGTTCCGACCATATCCCACGTCTGACGGTTCCGACCATATCCGACGTCTCTGACGGTTCCGACCATATCTCACGTCTCTGACGGTTCCGACCATATCCCACGTCTGACGGTTCCGACGTTATCTCACGTCTCTGACGGTTCCGACCATATCTCACGTCTCTGACGGTTCCGACCATATCTCACGTCTCTGACGGTTCCGACCATATCCGACGTCTCTGACGGTTCCGACCATATCTCACGTCTCTGACGGTTCCGACCATATCCCACGTCTGACGGTTCCGACGTTATCTCACGTCTCTGACGGTTCCGACCATATCTCACGTCTCTGACGGTTCCGACCATATCTCACGTCTCTGACGGTTCCGACCATATCCCACGTCTCTGACGGTTCCGACCATATCTCACGTGTCTGACGGTTCCGACGTTATCTCACGTCTCTGACGGTTCCGACCATATCCCACGTCTCTGACGGTTCCGACCATATCTCACGTCTCTGACGGTTCTGACCATATCTCACGTCTCTGACGGTTCCGACGTTATTCCACGTCTATGACGGTTCCGACGTTATTCCACGTCTCTGATGGTTCCGACCTTATCTCACGTCTATGACGGTTCCGACCATATCTCACGTCTCTGACGGTTCCGACGTTATTCCACGTCTCTGACGGTTCCAACGTTATTCCACGTCTATGATGGTTCCGACCTTATCTCACGTCTCTGACGGTTCCGACCATATCTCACGTCTCTGACGGTTCCGACGTTATTCCACGTCTATGACGGTTCCGACGTTATTCCACGTCTATGACGGTTCCAACGTTATTCCACGTCCATGATGGTTCCGACCATATCTCACGTCTCTGGCGGTTCCGACCATATCTCACGTCTCTGGCGGTTCCGACCATATCTCACGTCTCTGACGGTTCTGACCATATTCCACGTCTCTGACGGTTCCGACCATATTCCACGTCTCTGACGGTTCCGACCATATCCCACGTCTCTGACGGTTCCGGCCATATCTCACGTCTCTGACGGTTCCAACGTTATTCCACGTCTATGACGGTTCCGACCATATTCCACGTCTCTGACGGTTCCGACCATATCTCACGTCTCTGACGGTTCCGACGTTATTCCACGTCTATGACGGTTCCGACCGTATCCCACGTCTCTGACGGTTCCGACGTTATTCCACGTCTATGACGGTTCCGACCGTATCCCACGTCTCTGACGGTTCCGACCTTATCTCACGTCTCTGACGGTTCCGACCGTATCCCACGTCTCTGACGGTTCCGACCTTATCTCACGTCTCTGACGGTTCCGACCGTATCCCACGTCTCTGACGGTTCCGACCGTATCCCACGTCTCTGACGGTTCCGACCTTATCTCACGTCTCTGACGGTTCCGACCGTATCTCACGTCTCTGACGGTTCCGACCGTATCTCACGTCTCTGACGGTTCCGACCGTATCTCACGTCTCTGACGGTTCCGACCGTATCTCACGTCTCTGACGGTTCCGACCGTATCCCACGTCTCTGACGGTTCCGACCTTATCTCACGTCTCTGACGGTTCCGACCGTATCTCACGTCTCTGACGGTTCCGACCGTATCTCACGTCTCTGACGGTTCCGACCATATTCCACGTCTCTGACGGTTCCGACCGTATCCCACGTCTCTGACGGTTCCGACCGTATCCCACGTCTCTGACGGTTCCGACCGTATCCCACGTCTCTGACGGTTCCGACCTTATCTCACGTCTCTGACGGTTCCGACCATATCTCACGTCTCTGACGGTTCCGACCATATCCCACGTCTCTGACGGTTCCGACCATATCTCACGTCTCTGACGGTTCCGACCATATCTCACGTCTCTGACAGTTCCGACCATATCTCACGTCTCTGACGGTTCCGACCGTATCCCACGTCTCTGACGGTTCCGACCATATCTCACGTCTCTGACGGTTCCGACCATATCTCACGTCTCTGACGGTTCCGAGTGTTAACAGGAGATTACCACTGAGAAACTTGTTGGCTCCACATCAAAGATCTTGTACGCCGACTGGATGCGGAGGTGTTGCAGTTCAAGTGTTCTGGATGAATCTGAGCTGAATTTATGTTAAGACGTCTGAATACATATGAAAACGCTGACGTCCCGATCAGGAGATCAATGAAAACACGTTTAATCTGTCTGTTAACATGTTTAAAATGAGCTCATTACACCTCACATGACCAAGACAAAGCCAAGGAGGAAAGACACCAGCAGACAGAGAGAAACTGATGGAGGTTTTTCTCCTGGTTCTGGTTCTGATGGAGGTTTTCCTTCCTGGTTCTGGTCCTGATGGAGGTTTTCCTTCCTGGTTCCGGTCCAGATGAAGGTTTTTCTTCCTGGTTCTGGTCCAGATGGAGGTTTTCCTCCTGGTTCTGGTCCAGATGGAGGTTTTCCTCCTGGTTTTGGTCCAGATGGAGGTTTTCCTCCTGGTTCTGGTCCAGATGGAGGTTTTCCTCCTGGTTTTGGTCCAGATGGAGGTTTTCCTCCTGGTTCTGGTCCAGATGGAGGTTTTCCTACCTGGTTCTGGTCCAGATGGAGGGTTTTCCTCCTGGTTCTGGTCCAGATGGAGGTTTTCCTCCCGGGTTCTGGTCCAGATGGAGGTTTTCCTCCTGGTTCTGGTCCAGATGGAGGTTTTCCTCCTGGTTCTGGTCCAGATGGAGGTTTTCCTCCTGGTTCTGGTCCAGATGGAGGTTTTCCTCCCGGGTTCTGGTCCAGATGGAGGTTTTCCCTCCTGGTTCTGGTCCAGATGGAGGTTTTCCCTCCTGGTTCTGGTCCAGATGGAGGTTTTCCCTCCTGGTTCTGGTCCAGATGGAGGTTTTCCTCCTGGTTCTGGTCCAGATGGAGGTTTTCCTCCTGGTTCTGGTCCAGATGGAGGTTAGAACCGGTCCATAATGAGCTGAATTGTAAACGTTGAGGTCTTAGTTGTGAATAAAGCTGTATTGACAGTTTGAGGTGAAACCTGCAGGAAGTGGACAACCGTCGTCTCCAGCCCTCTCTTTGTTTACCTGCTCCGACGACACCTGATGTTTTCCTCAGCAGAAGCATCTCTGTGACGTTCCAGCGGTGGAAAGTGTTGCGGCAGAGTCTCCATGCAGGGACCGAGTGCAGACGCTCCGAAGGGCCCGTGGGCTTCGGGTCGATCTGCAGACACGGTGACTTCATCTCTTCTATTTACGTGTCTGTCGCCGTGGAGCAGCTCCCTCCCCGTTAATTAAGCGTCTTTACGCTTCCTCTCCGGTGATGAGCTCCCTCGTGTCAGTTTTCCTTTGTGCTGCATGCAGAACAGGCACATACGTTTATTCTAATCAATCCGCTGGGGAGAGATCTTGCTGCTGGCGCTGAAGACGCTGCGGAACGATCCAGAAGGTTGCTGAGAAGTTAAACAGCCTGAGGGAAGATGGAGTTAAGACGGAGCTATGAGCGCATAACCTTGCTAGGAGGGAAGAGACTGTCAGCCGGAAGTCTCCGCTCTGGTCTCACGTTTCCAGCAGGAACCTTTCCCAGCCCGCCGGTTCTGGACTTGGTCCTGCTGATGAAGGTTGGCTGACCGATGAGCCTCATCATCTCCCAGTAGTCCCACAATATTCACCGGAGAACCATTATGAAGGATAATAAGTGCACACCTCAGGAAGCAGATCGTGGAGGATGGCGTAATGAAGACATAACTTTCCCCCCGCAGACCTGAGAGAAGCTTTCTCCTCTAAACTCTCATTTAGGAGCTGATGGCCACGGAAAGCAGAGAAATTCCAGCGTTCAGATTTACACATTCAGTCTGTTAAAGAGCGACCCAGTCCAGAACCTGGTCCAGGTCAGAACCACGATTATCCAGACCTGCTTAGAAGAGCTGCTCGATTATGGCAAAAACTATAATCACCATTATTTTGACTGAAATTGAGATTTTGATTATTTAACACAATTATCCTTTTATCTTTAACAACTTTTTAAAAAACGTCTTTAGGATTCCACATATTTCAGAAAACAAACAAATAAGATGAAGCTTTGTCTCGACAAAGTACAAATACTGAATATTAGTAAGGATTAAACAACGCTGCGCGTCGTGGTGTTCTAGACTCTGTGTCGTGCATTATAACCGTCTAATGTACGGTTACCAGTTGTTTAATCCGGTTATGCCACGGTGCCACACAGTAAATATTTTATAACAAATCTGTATTTATTTTCTACAACATTTGCTGAAGTATCGGAAACATTTTACGTTGGCCTGGATGTACGTTTTATGCCAAACAACCGCTGTCAGGCTGCAGCACGTTTCTCTCATCCACCTGTTAAAAGACGGCTGATCTGAACCAGCTGGTTAACGCGTTGCTATGGTAACGCCCCGTAACGGAGGGATATTACAGTGTTTAACTGGCTGAACTATGTATAGGAAAATAATGCAGCCAGTTGTCACTGACAATGGTATAAACTATGTTTAGGTGAACTTCCACAACCTACTGCAGTTATTCTACATGGACCTGCAGCCGGAGCCGACTGAGACTGGCCGCCTGGGAGTGCTTTAGGACGGGAGAGGCTCCCGCTGCTCCTTCCTTACAGTAACTGCAGAACAATATGTGCCTTCAAGTCAGTCGCCAAAACACCAGAAACGTCTCTAATAACTCCAGTAAAAGCTGCTAGATTTGTCGCTTTTAACAAAAAAAGTCTCCAGATTTAGTGAGAAAGTCTCCAAGTTGGCAACAGTGTCTGAATGAAAGCAAAGCGGCTGTGGGAGGAGTTTACAGCACAGCGCTGCAACGCCAGAGACGCTCGATTAGCAGCTGAAGACAGCAGGAGAGGAAACTGCAGAGAGAAAAATAATCACACCCTTTTAGTTTTATCATCGTTGGAAACCCAGATCGTACTGAGATTACAATCTGATTAATCGCCCAGACCTACTGCTTTGGTTCTGGCTCCAGGGAGGATCCGTCCCTCCTTCAGACTAATCTGCACTGATCTTCAGTCCAGTTTCTGTTAACCTGAATAGTTCAATGTTAAACTAAACGTGAATGAATGAATGAATCTATTTTCGTGTCTGGCTCTGTACACAGCCCGTCCCTTTTCTGTTGTATTTTAAAAACTTTGTTTAGATTACTAATATTTTATTTTACATTTAATTTTTATTTGATTTATTTAAATTTAAATAAATCAATTAGAAATTAAATGATTTATTTTTAATGAAAATCTTTTTACTTCATGTTTCAATTTTAAATTTTTTAATTTCACTTAAAACTATTTTTTTTCTATTTACTTTAATATTGTATTGAAATTTTACCCATTTTATGAAATTACTCCATTTAATTTAAATTAATTGATTTAAGTAATTCTTTTAATTAAATGATTTATTTTTTAAAATATTTGTTTCCATTTTAAACTAGCCATTTATTTATTTTTTCACATTTTATTTAGATAATTCAATTAATTGTTTCCAGACATTAAAATGAGCATCTTGTAATTCAACATCCATCAAGTCTCAATAAAGTCATAAATAGAAAAATAATAAACATTTAAATCTCCTAAATTGAGGTTATTTCAGAGTTATGGTTCATGTGTTTAAAGGAAAAACAACCGTAATGTAAAAACTTTGAGTGGAAATGAGTTAAAGTGTGTCGGACGTTTCCACACGCAGCTTATAATGATTATCATTTAAGCTCCGAACAGTTTTACGCATCAGTCATAAAACTCTTCACAAGTTTTTCCACCAAACTCCACTTTTCAAAGTTCATTGAGAAGAAAAAACCAGCAGGAAGACGTTTGCTTAAAACTGCTCTTAATACGATTAATTCTTCATGTATCCGCTTCCAGCAGCCAGATGAACATTCCCCTCACATACAGGGACAAATAAAGGAACGAGCAGATGCTGCTGGATGCAAACATTTTAATTCTTCCTCTGGGGATGAACTGTTCCAACATATCCAGCACAGCGTTGGCGCCATTCCTCCTCTGAGGACCAGGACCGGCTGTGTGACGCGATAAGAATCCGAGTCAGAACGCAGCTGCTTGATGATCCTACAAAGCTTTTATTGAGCCATCATCTCAGACATGGTGACCAAAGGCGAGTTTAAATTTCCTGTGCAACATTAGCTCAGTATGAAGTGCTATTACCGCGGCGTTGGAAGAAGAAAGGAAATTAGCAGCAGAAAATGAGTCTTTAGCGCTCATGCAAACACATTTTAATCCTCGTTAGATCCCCATCTACCTGAACTGTTAACATGCAGGAAAATTAATGTTTAAATATTCCCCTTAAGGAGGAGAATTTGTTTCACACATTTATTCACCGCTGCATTAAAAAGAGATTTTTAAATAAGGCTTTGCAAGGATAATGAAGGATAATATGGACTCCCTGCTGGAATACGTTCCTCTTCCCACCTATGAATATTTGCTGCTAATGAACTCTGGAGGAGATCGCAAACACACGGAGATTTAGGTTAAAGCAGGATTTAAAACTGGGGCGCTGCCGAGTTCCAGTCAGAGTAAATGGTTTTAATGGCAGAGAAAGTCCTGGAAACCCGGCGGCGGAGATGCCAACAACATGGCCGCAAGCTGAAAGCCGGAACTTTCAGCCAATCATGCGGCAGCATGCGCTCACGCAGACACGATGAAGTTCAACTGGGATGAGGAAGAACGAGGATTCCTAGCCTCGTTTCCAACGACGTCTCCTGGTTGCTACGCAGCTTTTTTTACTTTTCTACAAGAAAAAAACGGAAAGTTTCTGGAACATCCGATCCATCTGTTCCCGATCCGACCCTGAAGGGAGGAGCTTAACGTGCAGCTGTCCTCTGATTGGTTGAAAGAGTCTTCACTTCCTGCATGACTCAGCAGTCAGAAAAAAACGTTTAAACATTCGGAGGATTTATTGTTTAACAGGAACCTGCAGGCGCCTCGTATCCAGGCGGCTGAAATGAGTTTCCTCCGCAGGGTGGCCGGGCTCTCCCTTAGAGATAGGGTGAGGAGCTCGGTCATCCGGGAGGAGATCAGAGTAGAGCCACTGCTCCTCCGCATCGAGAGGAACCAGTTCTGGTGGCTCGGGCATCTGGTCAGGATGCCTCCTGGACCTCCCTGGTGAGGTGTTCCAGGCACGTCCCTCTGGGAGGAGACCCCGGGGAAGACCCAGGACACACTGGGATTATATCTCTCGGCTGGCCTGGGAACGCCTCGGGATCCCCCCCGCAGAGTTGGCAAATGTGGCTGGGGAGAGGGAAGTCTGTGCTTCCCTGCTTAGGCTGCTGCCCCCGCGACCCGACCCCGGATAAGCGGCAGAAGATGGATGGATGGATGGATGGATGGAGGAGCCTGCAGGAAGTCCACCCCCCTCCTCCGGTTCTTGGTCGTCTTCTGATGGCGTTGCCGTTGGTTCGAGGCCACGCCCACCCTTAGCCACGCCTCCATCAGCTGCATCTGTTAACTCGCTTCCTCAACATGAGCTGCGTTTCCGTCAGTTTTTCACTAAATAAAAACGATATTTATGAAACTTCGACAAACCACAGTTGCGATTTGCAGGAGTTTCCTTTAAACAGCATTTCGCGAACAAGCTGCGATTCTCGTAAAGTCTCGTACGAAAGAGTTACAGCTTATGCTACTTATCTACGAAACCAGGTTGCGTTGTTTCAGGATTTTCTGAATATGCTTTTAAAGCCTCATTTCTCTTTCTAATTCCGTCTTTCCATCTTCTTCGTCCACACACACTGCGCCATCTTTACCTGAAACTGGTCACGTGACCCTGTACGTCTTGTCTGGTGATGCGTACATGCGAAAAAGTCTTTCATGGTATACTTCTACATAAACCCGTCTGACAAACTTCATGAAAGAACCTTTTAGCAATATTTGAGAGGTTTTTAGGAATGCCGTGTTTTTGTTTAAAGTTTTTATTGCGATATTTAGGTTTTGCGTAAATCGGGGGGTGATGGCACCGCCGCTAGTGTCTGTTTCATTCTCTCAACGCCTCCCTTTCCCTCCTTCACATCTCATCTCTCAATCCCTCCTTCATCTTCCTCCTTCCATCTACCTTCATCCTTCTCTCTTTCTTGCTTTCCTCGGCTGCGTTTGTCCCTCTCATCCCTTTTCTCCAACTTGTTCTTCCTTTCTCTCCCTTCCTAACCCTAACCCCCCCGAGTGGAGGGGTCTATTCAGTGGAAGATCGGCACCCCCACCCTGAGCGACTGTGTGATGCTTCACATCAACATGGAGCAAAATCTCCTTTGTAGAGGTGGTTGGCCCCAAATGCAGGAACGGGAGGCAGGGATGCCGAATCAAGGTGTTTTATTCCAGAACTGAACCGAAGCGAAGCCGACGCAGGAGGCTAACAGAAGTACAAACACACTGGACCAGCAATGGGAACAGAAACCAAGGGGTAGAAATGCAGGGGAACTAAACAAGACACAGGTGTGATGAATCAACTAATGAGTCCAGGTGAAGCTAACGAACGGGAACAAAGACTAAACCAGAAACAAGACACAAGGGAGCTAAACATGGAAGACTACAAACTAAAACAGGAAACTGAAGATATAAAACACATCATGACAAGTTTCCACTTTGTTCTATCTGTGACACAGATAGAACAATTAATTAAAAAGGAGCCTTTTTGGCTTAGTTGCTTTAAAATTTCAGCTTTTCATCCTCCAGAAACTCCTCAGCGAACATTAGCTGTAAGCTAGGTCTGTGCTAACCTAGCATGCTAATCCTGAGCAGCAGGGAACTTCTCTCTCTGCCTGACACACCAGACTTTGTCATAAGACATGTTCAGGATGAACATTTAAAACTGTTTAAAACTGTAAACATGTTGGGGGAAAGTAAAATAAACAGCAGGAAGCTCCAACAGCGACTCTGAAGTCGTTAAACTGTTGTATTCTCACACTTTGTCTACTTTTTCTGGGTAATTATTCATAATTAGTGCATGAAAATGCTGCTTTTCCAGCAGAAGTCTGCTTGTGTAGGTGGAAACGCTGCAACCAGAAGATGATTACAGGTTGACACATACAGTCCTGAAGCGTCGTCATTACAGCATGTTTCGTGTTGCTGCGGATCTCAGGATAACGAAGACCTGAGTCTGCAGGACACGCAGGTGATGAGAGAGCTGGCGAGGCGAGCGGAGGAAAACCATCAACTTCCTGAACGTTGACAGAAAAGACGAAGAAACGGACGTAAAAAGAGGTGGACCGAGTCCCACAGTCCTGCAGGAAACGACTAAATAAAAACATTCAGATAAAATGATGAGAAAATTAGTCGTCCTCAGATGTCTTCGTCCCCTTTCATTAAAGAAAAGACTTTATTCCAGTCACTCGGATAACTGGAGACTGGAATAAGGAACAATAATTAAACGTGCTAAATTATAATTTAGTGAAATAAGACAGTTTTGTCATTTAATTGAGTTAAAAAACAAACAAACAAATGTGTCCTGGACAAATGAGAGACTTTTCTGTTGAACAGTGGGACAAAATACCTGTCAACAGGTGCAGAAGTCTGACTGAGAGGAACAGAAAACACCTGACTGGAGCGGAAACATTAAAGGATTCTTCAACTAAATATTACTTCATGACTGATGGAATATGGAATAAATTATCTTATATGTTTGCTTTTTAAAAAAAATATTTCTATTGAACCAGAATTAGAAAATAATGTAAAAATTGTAATAAAATTTTATATTTATTATTACTTTAGTCCACTCCATCCTATTTCCCAGGCAGCAGTTTTTCTCCTTGTTTACTGGGAGCGTATGAATACATATGTATGTCTGAACACGAGTCATTTCTTCTTTTGAACAAATGAAAACGTTTGTTTCATGAATGTTTAATTTTTCAGATTTATCTGACATTATTTTAATTGATATTTTTATATTCTACTCTTTTAATGAAGTCACTGAGAGAGTTTTAATCTGAGGTCGAAAGGAAAACCTCCAACCTGCATCTGAGCTTAGACAGAAGAAAACAAGCAGGCATGTTGGTTTAACACGGCATGGTCCAGGTCCGTCTGGATCACGCTACACGCATGGAACATGTGTGTGAAAGAACACACATATGATGGAGAACATGCAGACTCCACACAGGTTCCACCTGGAAACATTCATGCTAAGAAGTGTACCATACTGGTCTTTACTGAGTGTGTCTACTGGGAGCAGTACTGGTTTCCAGTCTGACTGCTGTAAGAATCAGTGACCTGCAGTTCCGTTATGCTGGGGATGCAGCAGCCTGTGTCTGAAGGAGCTCAGCTGGAGGGAAACTGTCCATCATCATGGATGTTACCTCCTCCACTGGTGGGTTCAAATGGTTTCCCAGTAAAGAGCTGATCTGCACTGGGATGTCCAGAAACGTCATCGTCATTATTGTGAACGATTAAAAAGAACAGTTGTTATCATTATTATTATTATAATTATCATTATTATTATTATTATCATTATTATTTTATTATTATCACTATTATTATTATTATAATTATCATTATTATTATTTTTATTATTATCACAGTTATTATCATTATTATTATTTTGATCATCATCATTCATTCATTTTCCGAACCACTTATTCCAATTCAGGGTCGCGGGGAAGCTGGAGCCTATCCCAGCTGGCTTTGGGCGACAGGCAAGGTACACCCTGGACAGCTCGCCAGTCCATTGCAGCATCATCATTCATATTGCAATAATAATAATAATAATGATAATAATAATTATTATCATTATTATTATAATGGTAATATTAATGATGATATTACCACCACTGAGCCTGTAAACTGAACGTACTCTCCATCACAACATGTGATCACGTCACCGCTGAATCCATCGTTGATGATGATGTTAAAAGTAAACGAAGCAAAACTCAGGAAGCTGGTCTGCTCCTCTCGTTTCCATGGTTACCTGCATCCGTCAGGATTTAAGATCTTAATTCTCACAGATGAGACTGTCGCTCAGTGTTTCACAATCACTTTACTTCACTCCAACAAGGGTCCTTCACAGAGAGGCTGCGATGAAGACCGAGACTCTGAACCGCCGGGGGGGTTCAGAGTCCCCCCCCCTCCCCGACGCCCCTGAACTGGCCCTCAGGAATGAATTCTGTGGTCTGCATTGGCAGAATGAAATTCTAACTAGAAGCAGGTAAAACACACTGAGTGGGGATGAAATATGATTGTAAACGATGAGAGGATTCCCGAGCAGGTGTGTAAAGGATGAATAAACACACACACACACACACACACACGCAGCATCACTGAGCTACTTTGCATCGTGACAATCCCCTTGTGAAGGCATCATTCCTGCAGGTTAAAGTGCTTTAACGTTGTAGAATCTGATTCAGGAGCTCCGCTCTTTACTTAGAAACACAATAAGCAGGATTTAATTCATCTCTCTGCAACCTGCAGGCCTCTCACAGCTCCGTGGAGCCGTCTATGTATATTTTAATCATTTCTTTGTGGAGCTAATTTGGCTTTGGCTTCAGCTGCGAGGGCCGAAAGCGGCGGTAATGTCTGCAGCCGCCGCTCGCTCATTAGTTCCCCTCAGCTCGGTTTCTGACAGCGAGACGTCACCTTTGAGCCTGCAGACGGGTGTGAGGTGGGAACCGCCAAAAGGTCTGGGTGAAAGCTGAAGTCAGCTGGGTTTGAGCTTCATTAGAGGCTGCAGCCGACCCGGCTGAAGGAGCGTTTGTCCGTACAAATGTGCGTTTAGTGCGGTGGATATGAAGGCCGTTCACGTCGCGCTGCAGGTGTTCTGAAAGGCTGCAGGATGGATGCCTTTCTGAAAGGAAGCCGGCGTCGTGCGAGTCGCTGACAAAGGCTGATGGCTGCAGGTCACGCCGCTCATGTTTACACGGATCTGCTCGTCTCGTCTGCAGCTCCGTTTCTTCTGTCAGAGATAATGAAACGGACTGCATGTCGAGTCATGAATCTCACATAAATCTCACCGCTTCACCTTCTGAAGGCCGGAGAATAGGAGAAACTCTCATGTTTAAACTGAAGGCTTTATTTTGCCTTTCAACAGGATGAAAACAGTTTTGGTTTCTTCTGCATTTATCACTTTGTAATTCGTCATAATGCTTGTAGTTCCTAATGTGTCCCCCAGGGGGCAGACGACTGATGGCGTTCTACCGCTTTTGACAAAGTTTTAACCATGAAGTGACACCAAAGGTCTCAGAAATGATAAAAGACATTAAAGAGTTGATCTTACAATTAATCAGGTTATTAAACACAACAATTAGTCAATTGTAACTATTCCTCATTTTCGGTAGAAGATGGTGTCTGAACGACGATATATCCGACGGCTCATCGGCTACACGTCAGGCTAGAAAACTTCAGAAATAAGCAGGATGAAGTGGATTTTAGCCGGATTCTGTCAGCTGGGAGATTCCCCAACAGAAATCCAAATCCAGTGCAACAGTTTCGCTATTCGGAGGCTGAAATCCTGGATAAAAACAACAGAAATTAGCCGAAGATTAATAATTATTCATTATTTAAAAATAGCATTAAGCAATCCCAGATAGGAAAACCTGTTTGGCCCATATGTGGACTACAAGTCCCAACGAACCCAGTTCATAACGGGGTCCAGACCAACTGGTTCTGACATCTGGTCCACTTCTGGCCCATGTAACACCTGCCATAAGAGCGGAAGGGGGGCCGGATCCGGGCCAAAACATGTCCGGAACCCCCAACGGTTGACGTTTCCCATCATGTGTGTTTGATCCTGTCATTAGCAACTCGTTGCAACTGCTTCATGTAAATACTGTTTATTCTGGTATCTATGTCGTACGGTATCGTCTCTGTATCATCCTGACATGTATAACGTTGTCTCATGTCAGTATTTCCCAATCCTGGTCCATAGCCAGCATGTGCTCCTGCTCCAACACACCTGATTCGCTTTCACGGACTTCCTCATTAGGTTCTTCCAAGCAGGTTAACAAGATGATTGTTCTGTTCAGGTACGTTGAGGAACGAGGCTCCAAGAACTGGAAACCAAGAACCAGGAACCAAAAACTAGAAACCAAGAACCAGAAACCAAAAACTAGAAACCAAGAACCAGGAGCCAAAAACTAGAAACCAAGAACCAGGAACCAAAAACTAGAAACCAAGAACCAGGAACCAAGAACTGGAAAGCAAGAACCAGGAACCAAAAACTAGAAACCAAGAACCAGAAACCAAAAACTAGAAACCAAGAACCAGGAGCCAAAAACTAGAAACCAAGAACCAGGAACCAAAAACTAGAAACCAAGGACCAGGAACCAAAAACTAGAAACCAAGAACCAGAAACCAAAAACTAGAAACCAAGAACCAGGAACCAAAAACTAGAAACCAAGAACCAGAAACCAAAAACTAGAAACCAAGAACCAGGAGCCAAAAACTAGAAACCAAGAACCAGGAACCAAAAACTAGAAACCAAGAACCAGGAACCAAGAACTGGAAAGCAAGAACCAGGAACCAAAAACTAGAAACCAAGAACCAGAAACCAAAAACTAGAAACCAAGAACCAGGAGCCAAAAACTAGAAACCAAGAACCAGGAACCAAAAACTAGAAACCAAGAACCAGGAACCAAAAACTAGAAACCAAGAACCAGAAACCAAAAACTAGAAACCAAGAACCAGGAACCAAAAACTAGAAACCAAGAACCAGAAACCAAAAACTAGAAACCAAGAACCAGGAGCCAAAAACTAGAAACCAAGAACCAGGAACCAAGAACTGGAAACCAAGAACCAGGAACCAAAAACTAGAAACCAAGAACCAGAAACCAAAAACTAGAAACCAAGAACCAGGAACCAAAAACTAGAAACCAAGAACCAGGAACCAAAAACTAGAAACCAAGAACCAGAAACCAAAAACTAGAAACCAAGAACCAGAAACCAAAAACTAGAAACCAAGAACCAGGAACCAAAAACTAGAAACCAAGAACCAGAAACCAAAAACTAGAAACCAAGAACCAGGAGCCAAAAACTAGAAACCAAGAACCAGGAACCAAAAACTAGAAACCAAGAACCAGGAACCAAAAACTAGAAACCAAGAACCAGAAACCAAAAACTAGAAACCAAGAACCAGGAACCAAAAACTAGAAACCAAGAACCAGAAACCAAAAACTAGAAACCAAGAACCAGGAGCCAAAAACTAGAAACCAAGAACCAGGAACCAAAAACTAGAAACCAAGAACCAGGAACCAAAAACTAGAAACCAAGAACCAGGAGCCAAAAACTAGAAACCAAGAACCAGGAGCCAAAAACTAGAAACCAAGAACCTGGAACCAAAAACTAGAAACCAAGAACCAGGAGCCAAAAACTAGAAACCAAGAACCAGGAACCAAAAACTAGAAACCAAGAACCAGGAGCCAAAAACTAGAAACCAAGAACCAGGAACCAAAAACTAGAAACCAAGAACCAGGAGCCAAAAACTAGAAACCAAGAACCAGGAACCAAAAACTAGAAACCAAGAACCAGGAACCAAAAACTAGAAACCAAGAACCAGGAACCAAAAACTAGAAACCAAGAACCAGGAGCCAAAAACTAGAAACCAAGAACCAGGAACCAAAAACTAGAAACCAAGAACCAGGAACCAAAAACTAGAAACCAAGAACCAGGAACCAAAAACTAGAAACCAAGAACCAGGAGCCAAAAACTAGAAACCAAGAACCAGGAACCAGAACCATCATAGATTTTTACTGCTTTTACACCCATCAGCCTGCCAAGGATCCAACGAAGGATCATTTTGCAAATTTATGAGAAAACCTACATTTAAATACGTAGTCCATTCTCTGTAATGAATAAATGAATTAATTAGATCTAAACAAACTAATAAATCAATAAATATTGATTTATTAGTTAGTTAAACAGTAACGTCCGGTTAAACTAAAGTCGGACAAACAGAAGTTTTGGAATTACGAGACTGAAATGTAAATGAGTGTTTGACGGCGTCCAGGAGGTCTCACAGTGATGATTAACCTGAAATATTCGGTGATTGACCTGTTTGACGCCTCCGTCGCCTGCTGTTCCTCCTCCTTCTCGCATGTGTCCCTTCCAGGTGTGTTTCTGCACATGTATGACTGGTTACGCCTCCACACGCCGGCTACGCTGGCTCGCAGCAGTGCAGGGCAGCTGGTGTGGCCTAAGTGTGAGAACCTTCCTATTTTAGCCTCCTGCTGTCTGATTCCTACATTTAAATGCATTTCAGATTATCTATTTTTAAATAGGTGAGGCAGGATAAATAATTCACACCAGCACATAAGTCTGCATATTGTTCAGCTTCACATGTGTGCAGCTTTAATTCCAGCACAATAAAAAAAAGATCACTTTGCAGTGGTGACGTGCCACCGGGCAATTACACACTCTGCTAATTGGACTGCCAAGTAGAAAAACACTCTGAAATACAGTTCAGCATCTTGCTGGCAGCCTTTGACATAACTGGGGCAAACACAATAAAGAATTAATGACATGCGCCAGCATGGGGCTATTTTCTTAGCCCCCGTGAACCGGCTGTTGGGAGTTTACACGGAGGACAAAAAGAAGCAGCATAATAATTGTGTTGACGCCAGACACTTCCCACACCTTGAAAGGTGTCGGAGAAAGTGAGAAGATGTTATTTGACACTGACCTACCATGCCATCAATACTGCAGAGGGTCCACAGAGCACAGAGCAGAGATGCTTGTCATGGGACTGACATGAAGGTAAGACTTACGATCATGTTTATAATCCGAGCCTGAAAACACCAAGATAAAACCTGAGAGGAGATAACTAAATTAAATGTCACAATTAGCTTCCATAGAACCATCAGTCTGGGAAGGTTAGAAGGTCCTTTCCAAGCTCGAGTCTATCGTTCTACACAGGAGCAGACGTTCCTGCAGGTTCAACCCAACAACAGACCTTGTGATGCTCAGAGAAACTGTAGAAACTCCAGACGTCCATGTCAGACTCTTCAGGCCTCAATTAGCATCTTACATGTTAAAGATCTAACAATCCAGGTAGTTAAAGACTAAAGCAGCATGGCTTGTTGGGAAGGTAGCTTCCTTGTTTCTGGACTTCTAACATTCAACTGTTTGGTTTTCATTTTCTTTGTTTCTATGATGAACTTTGACCTGAGACGTCCAAACTGATGTTTTTATGCTGCCAGATGCTCTAAAATCCTGCTGTTTTCATGTAAGCACTACAAAATGTTAGCATTAGCATGCTCAGCTGGCCGTTTACAGACTATATTCTAAAATCGTGCTATTTTTTATGTTAGTTTTAGCATTAGCATTCACAGGGATTAGTGCACATGTATTAGCAAGTTAGCTCTGTTGAAGCTCACTAGCTGATTCCAGACTATATTCCAAAATCGTGCCGGTTATTATGTCAGTGTTAGCATTAGCATTCACAGGCATTAGTGCACATGTATTGGCAAGTTAGCCCCGTTTAAGCTAGTTAGCTGTTTCCAGACTATATTCCAAAATCATGCTGTTTTTTATGATAGTAGTTAGCATTAGCATGGTCAGCCACTATACATATATTAGCTAGTTAGCATCAGTAAAACAGTCTTTCTCAAACTGGGGTTCCCGTCCCCCACTGATGTCCCCAGGATAATTTTAGGGGGTCTCTAGATAATTGTAAAAATATAGCCAGCATATATCAAAGAAACGTTTTTATTTTATTTTTTAATGAAGGCTAATTAACTAATTAACACGTAAATAGAAGAGATCAATTTGTGGAGTTATGGTGTTTTTTTTTTAACACATTAATGTGTAAAAAACAAAGTTGCCATGTTAAAAATCAGAATTTGGTATTATTTTAAAAAGACAAACGGCTTGTGAACACACTGATGCTTTGTCACAGTGGTGAACTGAGAATCCTGGAGAACCACAATCCCTGATATTTCCCTGCTCCAACGCACCTGATCCAACAGCTTTTTACAACTTTTTCACAATGGCCCATTAACTTCAGTCAGGTGCGTTGGAGCAGAAAAACATGCTTCTTCACACCTAGATGAAATGAAGGCAGAAATTCAGTGAATCTGAATCAGGTGTGATGGAGCAGGGAAACATCTACAACGAGCTTCCACAGCTCAACAAGCAAGCAGTCCTACAACACCAATGAGGGTTGGAGATATTTTCCAAACGGCTTCCTGAATGAAATCACAAACTTTAAAGACGAAGCAGCCAATAAGACGTTTGTACGTCATTAAACTCCTCACGGTCGGCGTCAGCAGCGCAGATGTGCGTTTATAATCCAACACTCTGACTTTGTTTCATGCTCTTTGCCATTTCTTCAGTCGAAGGTCTTAAATGTGATCAGAGGGGCTTTAAAAAAGGCCTTCAAAGGTCTCAGATCTGGTTCTTTCAACCCGCAGATCCCCTGACTCAAGGTGCTGACGTGGTCCCGAGTCCAGACCGCATCCTGCTCAGGTCGGCCCTCTGAAAACAGAGCCAACAGCTGCTGTGCTCAGACAAGCGTGGCGCCTGCACATGCCGCCTGCAAAACCACAGCTTGACATTTCCCAATTTTTGTTCTTACACAGATTACACAAACAGTTAGTGACCTTTTAAACTCGCCTCCCTTCGCCTCCTGCTCCCAGAGCTGATGCTAATTTATTCTAATCAACTCTGCAGCGCCACACTTACTGAGCACAGACAAAGTGGTATCGACCTTCTTTTCTACACCGCAATGAAACAGCACAGAAGCATTTTTTACCCCCAAATGAACCTCTGTCTTCAACCACAAAGATCCAAAAACCCACACCTGAACTCTCCCACATGATGGCTTTCATAGAGAAGCCAAACATCCGTGCAGTCGTGTTTGGTTGTAAACCCAGCAGAGCTGAATGCTGTGAAGAGGAAAGCCTTCAGCGTGGCTCACCTCCATCCCGTCCTCCTGCCTGTACTGTTTCCAGACCCGGCCGGTGTCGCTGTAGAGCAGCAGGTAGCTGCTGACCCAGTCCCAGCTGTCGTAACGCCCCTGCGTGGCCACGCCCGTCACCTCCATCTGCTCCCGGAGGTCCACCTGGAGCCAGGGGTCTTGGTCCGTCACCATGGGAGACCAGCCTCCTGCTCCTGAGGGAGGAGAGGAAACATGGAAAGTGAATTGATGTTTGGAAAGGCTGGAAGCGACTGCTGTACGGTCGAACCTCTGGGGAGCTGCTGAATGTCATTTCACCAGCAGCAGCTCCACTCCACCTCAGGTCACAGTCATGTCCTGACTTTTTCCTCTTCCCTGACAGAAAACATGAGCAGGAGTTCATCAGGAAGAGAATCCAGCCGATCAGATGCCTCCGGTGTGTTTAATTCAGGCTGAACAAAGAGGAAAACTGGCTGAAAGGCTGCAAGAGGCGGCTCTAATGGTGGGACAGCGATACTTTCCTAACGTCTTCACCTCTGTCCACGTTTTCATTAAAACAGCTAAAATCCCATTTCTTTCTTTATCTATTTATTTTTTAAATTCACAACTTAAATATTTAAATTATATAACATACACAGTCCTAAGACATTCAATAAACACAATATTTATATGTATGTTTATACATATACAGACACATTCATCCATCCATCCATACATATATACACATACGTAACCATATATAAATATACATATGCACACACATACATACACATCACAAAATATATATATATGTCTGCATACAGATATACACACATATAACCACTTTAATGTATGTACATGCACACAAAGAAACATTTCCATTATAAATAAACCATTATTAACTACCAGTCACGTGACTACGGATGGGTGAACATGGCGTTCTAGTGTTGGTTCCCTCAGCTGATAGGAGAAAATATATATTTCAAAACTGCTTAAATCAATCAAAACTGGTCAAGATCAGAAAGTAAAGTATTTGCCAAACGAATGTCTCAAGATTGGGTAACAAGACAATAAAGCCCAAATATCTGCAAAAGCTTAATATCACAGTAAAAGCTGCAAATGACAAAAAACAATTTACAAAAACCTCTGAAATGTCACCAAAACGTTCTGTCATAAGGGGGTTTTTCAGGTGTTTCTATATGGAGCTTTATTGCAAACATGTAATGGAAACACATTTACACATCATCAGACCTGACATAAGGGTCACGTGACCAGGGACAGCGCATGGCGTACTGTGTATGGACGGAGGACGACACAAAAATGTTTTTACAGATAATTAACAAGAAAAATATAACCTCCATCCTTTAAAATGAACAGTTTTACACAGAATTAGAACGAGAAATGATGGAGAAGGGCTTGGAAATGCCGTGGAGAATCCTCCACTGTAAGTGGAAAACCCTGAAACAATGCTACTTGGCTACCTGCTACATAGCTACATGGCTAACTGCTAAACAGCTACATGAGTACCTGCTACATAGCTACATGGCTAACTGCTAAACAGCTACATGAGTACCTGCTACATAGCTACATGGCTACCTGTTACATAGCTACATGACTATGTGCTACATAGCTACATGGCTACCTGTTACATAGCTACATGGCTACCTGTTACATAGCTACATGACTATGTGCTACATAGCTACATGGCTACCTGTTACATAGTTACATGACTACCTGTTACATAGCTACATGGCTACCTGTTACATAGCTACACGGCTACCTGTTACACAGCTAAATGACTACCTGTTACATAGCTACATGGCTACCTGTTACATAGCTACAAGACTACCTGTTACATAGCTATATGGCTAACTGCTAAACAGCCACATGCCAACCTGTTACACAGCTGGATCACTACTTGTCACAATAGCTACATGGCTACCTGATACATAGCTACATGGCTACCTGCTACATAGCTACATGGCTACCTGTTACATTGCTACATGGCTAACTGCTAAACAGCTACATGGCTACCTGTTACACAGCTACATGACTACCTGTCACATAGCTATATGGCTAACTGCTTAACAGCTACATGACTACCTGTTATATAGCTACATGACCACCTGCTACATAGCTACATGACTACCTGCTACATAGCTACATGGCTACCTGCTACATAGCTACATGGCTACCTGTTACATAACTGCATGACAACCTGTTACATGGACATCTGCTACCTGCTACCTGACCACATGCTACATAGCTACATGGCTACCTGCTACATGGTTATCTGCTACCTTCTACATAGCTACATGGCTACCTGTTACATAGCTACATGACTACCTGCTACATAGCTGCACGACAACCTGCTACATGGTTATCTGCTACCTGCCACATACCTACATGACTACCTGCTACATAGCTATATGGCTACCTGCAACACGGTTATCTGCTACCGGCTACATAGCTACCAGTTACAAAGCTACATGACTACTTGCTACATAGCTACATGGCTACCTGCAACATAGCTATATAGCTACCTTCTACATGGTTATCTGCTACCTGCTACATGACTACTTGCCACCATTCTTGTCAAATGAAACCCATTTAACCCATAAAGTCCCAGTTGATGAATAAATGTTAAAATAAGTCTAATTTCTAGAGTATCAGGATTATTTTGCTCCTTTATTTAACAAAAGGTAAAATAAAAAAGTACCAAATTTTTTAGGGATATTTACGATATATCACCATGTGATGTGCCAAAATGTTTACAACGTAATCTTCTGCTTTCTGATCTCCAATAAAACGCAAAAGAGGAAAATCAGATTGTGTTCCACAGCGTTTTCAGCTAAGTTTCTACCATAAAGTAATGCCAGATGTCTCAGAAGCTCCATGTATCACATATGTCACGCTGGAACACTTATGATGGGTTAAAGTGTTACTTTTAAAAATGAGAAGAATCATCTTCAATATTATTATTTTAGCATTATGTTTATTTTTCAGCATTTATCTGCAAAATAATCTGCAAATTAATTTCTTAAAACAAATGAAGATGATTTGTTTGACAGTGTTTGTTTAAAAAGGCCCAAAATTGATCAAGAAAAATCTTTTTATAATTTGGATCTAAAATCTGTCCAGCCTTACCTGGGCCGATCAGGCTCTGAGTTAGAGGATGATGGAGAGCGTCCAACAGCTCTCATCACGGCTGTTGGTCATTTCACCCATTTAAGTAAAACTGCACCAGACGGACCTGAGATAAAGCGAAGACATCCCTGAATGGCTGCACAGTTCACGTCGCTTCCTGTTTCTGTTTTTCCAGCTTCAGTCCAACCGTTTACTCTGACATCTGCCACCTTTTAGCAGATTTTTACCACTGAAACCATCTGATTTGTTAATGATCACCGAGGCTGTTTCTGTGGGTCCCACAGGGGCTTGTGTCTCCATGACAACAGAGAATGAAACAGACTGAGTCAGTGTTGTTGATGTGTTTTACACGGATTCAGTCTGTCAGCAACACACACATTCCTGTAAATGTTTCTACAGAAAGCTGCAAAAAACAAAGAAATTAAATACTGTCATCTTGTTAGTTTGCAGCCAGATTGTTAAAATAATGCGACTCAGTGGAAAACATAATAAAATAGACAGAAAATTCAGAGTTTTAATGGCCAATGAGAGGAAAGAAAACATGAACCCATTATTTCTGACGATGGGCGTCTTCATTACGAGTACCTGTCTGCTCCTGAATCCTCCTTGAAACCTTCCTAGCTCCTTTAATCAGCCTTTCTCTACCTGGTTACCATAGTAACCACACCAAGCACAAAGACAGATGAGTTGTTTTCCTTGTAGAAACATTAAAAGTTTGCATTCTCCTCCAGAATACATGACTACCTTGTCATTATGCTACTTGGCTACCTGTTAATTCAGCCAACTGGCTACCTGGTTAGTTAGCTATCTGGCTACCTGGTTAGTTAGCTATCTGGCTACCGGGTTAGTTAGCTACCTGGCTACCTGGTTAGTTTGTTATCTGGGTACCTGGATTATTTAACTACTTGGCTACTTGTTTATTCAGCCACTTGGCTACCTGGTTATTCGGCTACCTGGCTACCTGGTTATTCGGATACCTGGTTACCTGTTTAGTTAGCTACCTGGCTAGATGGTTATTCAGCCTCCTGGTTAATCAGCTACCTGGCTAGCTGGTTATTCGGCTACCTGGCTACCTGGTTACCTGGTTATTCGGCTACCTGGTTACCTGTTTAGTTAGCTACCTGGCTAGATGGTTATTCAGCCTCCTGGTTAATCAGCTACCTGGCTAGCTGGTTATTCAGCTACCTGGCAACCTGGTTATTCAGCTACCTGGTTACGTGGTTGGTTAGTTAGCTATCTGGCTACCTGGGTTATTTAGCTACTTGGCTACTTGTTTATTCAACCACCTGGCAACCTGGTTATTCAGCTACCTGGTTACCTGGTTAGTTAGCTATCTGGCTATCATGGTTATTTAGCTACCTGGCTACTTGTTTATTCAGCCACCTGGCTACCTGGTTAGTTAGCTACCTGGCTACATAGTTATTCAGCCTCCTGGTTATTCAGCTACCTGGCTACCTGGTTAGTTAGCTATCTGGCTACCTGTTTATTTAGCTATTTTGCTACCTGTTTGTTAAGCTACCTGGCTACCTTGGCTATTTATCTACCTAGTTACCTAGTTATCTAGGTATTTAGTTACTTGGCTACCTAGTTAGTAAACTACCTGACTACTTGGTTATATAGCTACTTGGCTACATGCAGTGTTGGGAGTAACTGTTACGCGTTACAGTAACAATATTACTTTATTTGGTAATGAAGTAATGGTTTACGTTTAAAATATCAGTAATGAAATTACTTTACCATACTGTAGTAACTTTCCTGTGTTACCTGAGCTGCCTTTGCCCTGTGTGTGACGTTCTGATCAGTTTAAGTGCCTTGTGCATGTCCTTGTCTGAAAAGGTCGCAAAAGAGATGGATGTGAGTGAGGTAACTGCTTGTGTCGCCGCTTATAGACTTCATAGAATAAAACAAGATGGTTTAGAATTAATTTTAGAGTTTTTATTCAACTGAAATTCTTTTGACTTTACAGATGAGTGGAAGGAAAATCTAGTCTGCTATATCAGCTGATCAGTGTGATCGATTTGCTGCTGTGCAAAATCATTCAGATGTCTGAGATCTGAAAACGCTGATGGCTACAAGATTATATTTCTAACAAATAAGATTTCCTTTAGTGCTCTTTGTAAAAAACCTGCAACAGACACCTGCGTTAGACGTTATATCTGAAGGGGGTGCGGTTCTCCATGAACGTGTAAACAAATCTAATTTACATTGATGAGCCAGGGACTTCAGCCTTATGAGCATCTTCTGCTGGCATGTGTCATCACAGCATGACATCATCACAGCCTTTATCCTGTTAGTGGGTTTTACAGCCTGTCATGCACCGGCGACATGTCCAGGTGTAACTGCCTCTCGCCAGCTGATTGCTGGGATAGATCTGAGCTTTCCCGTGACCTTGAACAGGATATAGTTGTACAGAAAATGGATAGATGGATTTTACAGGCAGCCATATTTCTTCCTGCAGACAGCGTATGTCTACAGGTGTATGTTCCATATATCTACATGGTAAATTAAAAAAAGTAAAGTGATAAGTGGTATGGCTACATGGCTACACAACTATGTAGCTACATGGTTATGTGGCAACATGGCTATATGGCTACCTTACTACACAGCTACATGGTTACCTAGCTACATGGCTACATGCTACATGGCTACACGGTTACATGGTTACCTGGCTACATGGCTACCTGGCTACATGGTTACATGGTTACCTGGCTACATGGCTTTATGGCTTCATGGCTACATGGTTACTTGGCTACATGGCTACGTGGTTACCTGGCTACATGGTTACCTGAGTACGTGGCTTCATGGTTACGTGGCTTCATGGCTACGTGGCTTCATGGCTACGTGGCTTCATGGCTATCTGGCTACATGGCTACATGGCTACACAGCTACACGGCTACATGGCTACATGATTACCTGGCTACAAGGTTACCTGGCTACATGGCTACCTGGCTAAACGGCTACCTGGCTACATGGCTACGTGGCTAAACGGCTACATGGCTACCTGGCTAAACGGCTACATGGTCACCTGGCTAAACGGCTACATGGCTACCTGGCTAAACGGCTACATGGTCACCTGGCTAAACGGCTACATGGCTACCTGGCTAAACGGCTACCTGGCTACATGGCTACGTGGCTACACGGCTACATGGTTACCTGGCTACAAGGTTACCTGGCTACATGGCTAACTGGCTACACGGCTACCTGGCTACATGGCTACCTGGTTACCTGGTTACCTGGCTACGTGGCTTCATGGCTACATGGCTACACTGCTACACAGCTACATGGCTACACGGCTACCTGGCTAAATGGATATATGTCTAGTTGGTATAAAAGCTCTCTGGCAGGAAAAGATTTGAGAATTCCTGCTTATGTGTTAAACACCAGTTGATGGAAGCACCTGCAAATTGCGGTTGTACTTTTTGAAATTTCAGAAATCTCGCTGAAATGGAATCAGAACTATTGTTGTACTGTTTCTTAACAGATCAGCCATGGTTCACATCTAGAATGGCTTGCTTGTTGATATCCATTAGCTAGCGTGAAAACCCAGCTTCAACGTGCGTCCTGTAGGAAAAAGTTGTGGTTTCTCATCCCCAGTACGTTGCAGGACGTTGTAACAGACGCCACTTTGGTATCAAACGAGTCCAGAACATAAAGGTGGCATTGTTCGGTAAAGTATCTGATAAACATGCAGATAATTAAAAACAAACATTTTCTGGACTCATCAGCTTGATTTTCGCCTGAAGGTTTATTTCCTCCCATCCAGACATAATCTCCTGCAGGGAAGAGACGCATTTTGCATCTCTGAAATGTCCAACAGAAGAAGAAATCAGCTGTGGAGCAGCTGGAAACATTTCCACTCTAAACTCCTCTGGCCTGTTAAAAGACGAGCTGATGCAACTCTCCTCCGTCTCGCATCTTTTCAAACATGTTCCTGAAAGCAAATGGAAGATGAGCAGTAAACTCACCGTCTCTTCTGTTGAGCTTGGCGTTGAACGCAGCGTGAGCGGCCGAGGACTGAGAGGAGCTCTGAAAGGAGGAGTGTGGTAACGCCGCCACCAGAGGACCGTTGCAATTATCTGCAAAAACACACAAAAACCCCATTTCAGCTGTTGTGTGTGTGTGTGTGTGTGTGTGTGTCTGAAGCTGGTTGCATGAGCTGGGGTTCATTCAGGAGGCAGTTATCACAGAAAGAAACATCATTTCAGTGCAAAGTGCTCGTCTACCTTTCAGCACTGCAGTTTTAAAGCAGTAAACAGGAAAATAACAGCTCTCAGACGTCTATTAACCCCTGCAGTGACCTGTAAACACTGCACCTTTCTCTTTATGAGTGCTTTTTAATCCCACATTGTGAGATTACATCACGTCCAGCCGGCAGACGGCGATCTGAAGCCGCCGGCTTCATCAGGACCTGATCCTCCAACAACCTCCTCTGCTGTTTGGGTCTGAAGTCTTAATAAAAACTGGCACCAGGCTGATGAGGAGGGGAAGGCTCTGCTGCTCGCAGCCCGGATGGATTCTGGTCACATCTGGAGCCGCCATCGCTCGTCCATCTGGTCAGAAAGAGCTCAGCAGAAGTGACAGCAAGACTTGTTTTCTTTCTGGGTGTCCGGCAGAATCTCCGCTGACCCGCTTTGACTGCTCTCAGATCTCTGGCCAAGAGATTTTTCTAATCCTGATTTCAAGTGTGACTAAAGTGGATCAAGCTGCTTTTGTCTAAGACAGAAAGTGTGGCTGCTGCAGATGTTGATCGGGGAAATGAGAGCTCCGGCTCGGCACCGCCACGAGGGGCCGGGTTGTTATGCAAGAACTGTTTTCTTAATCTGTGAAAAGTCTCCTTGATCCTGTGTTTGCTTCCCACAGAAAGGTGTTTTATCTCACCTTCCTCTCACTCCGAGCAGCCCCTCTCTTTGATGTGAGCTCAGCCGATTGGTTTGTTCCTTCATTCGGTCTGCTTTACACAATCAGACCTGCACAGCTTTGAAGATAAGGAACCAAGAGGCAAAAACTCCGCCTGGGTCCTGACCCCTGCGTGAATTAGCCCATGTGCATGTTGCTGTTTACAGATGTGCTCTGCAGCCAGATGCTCCGGCTGTCAGTCAGGACGACTCACGGACGGAGGATGAATTTGTCTGCAAAGCTGCTCCCAGGCCCGTAGGAGGACTGGAAATCCTCTGAAGCCGACTTCAGATCTATGCGCGAGCCTCGAGGGCTTGAATTTTATAGCCAAATGAAGGCAGACCTGCATCTGAATGCACGGACGTAAGCGCACGCACACGAGTGCCGGCGGAGAGGGAACACTTAATCTCTCTTGAAGTCAAAAAGGCATCAGCTGCCGGAGAGCTGCAGTCTCAGGAGTGATGGCGTTGTGCTGAGGACGCCATGTTGACACGTTGCAGCGGCGCGTCCTGCCTGCTGGGAGAAACACCAGGAGAACGTCGGATTCTGGCTTTTACTAAATAAAAAGTAAAACCAACAGTTCGTTCTTCCTCTGAAGGTTAAAACAACCTCTTTCCTCTAGTTCGATGCATTTTTATTAATCTTTTCATCCCAAGCAACCACTCGGGAGCCTGTTCAGTATCTTGTGCAGACACACTGGATGTGAACTGGGGACGCTGGGAATCGATCCAGCAACTTTCAGCAGTTTCATGCAGTACTCAAAGTTCTGGACGGATTTCCATGAAAGCTTTTTCATTTCGGAGCCAAGATTAGAAGTGAGGGATTTTCTATAAATCCTGGCAGCAAATTGCAGCCGGATGACAGTGAAACACGTCTGAACTGATCAATAAATACATAAAAAAGACAGAAGACGATTTATCGGATGTACTCGATGTGTCATGACTTGGTCCAAGTCTATGAAACAGTTAGCATGATACCTGGCAACCTGACTACATGGCTATCTGGCTAGCTTGACACTCAGTTACGTGGCGATCTGGCTACCTAGCTTCCAAGCTACATGGCTATCTGGCTAGCTAGCCACCTTACTACATGGCTATCTGGCTAACTTGACACTAAGCTACATAGCTATTTGGCTACCTAGCCTCTAAGCTACATGGCGATCTGGCTAGCTTGACACTCAGTTACATGGCGATCTGGCTACCTAGCTTCCAAGCTACATGGCTATCTGGCTAGCTAGCCACCTGACTACATAGCTATCTGGCTAGCTAGCCACCTTACTACATGGCTATCTGGCTAACTTGACACTAAGCTACATAGCTATTTGGCTACCTAGCCTCTAAGCTACATGGCTATCTGGCTAGCTTGACACTCAGTTACATGGCGATCTGGCTACCTAGCTTCCAAGCTACATGGCTATCTGGCTACCTAGCTTCCAAGCTACATGGCTATCTGGCTAGCTAGCCACCTGACTACATGGCTATCTGGCTAGCTAGCCACCTTACTACATGGCTATCTGGCTAGCTAGCCACCTTACTACATGGCTATCTGGCTAACTTGACACTAAGCTACATAGCTATTTGGCTACCTAGCCTCTAAGCTACATGGCTATCAGGCTAGCTAGCCACCTGACTACATGGCTATCTGGCAATTTTTGAAATGCTAACTAGTACTGGGCATAACCACTTCTTTCTCTACATAGTTTAATTAAATTAGATTTGATTAATCTTTAGATATTTATCTGTTTACAAAATACTGAGTTTACACGAGTGTCACATTCAAATATCTGGGAGTAATCAGATTACTGTAATAATCTGTAATACCACTTCTGATTGGGGGGAGGGGTGGATTTTATTCGACTCATCAGGATACAACACGGTGCCAGTTCAATCATAATTTATAAATGTTCCAAACTGATTATTTATTATGGTAATCAAATGACAGAAATTCAACAATAAAGTGAGGCAGGAACTTTAAAGAGTTGGGACGCTTTAGGGAGACCGACCAAAAGTCCGCCTTCCTAAAGCGTCCGGGCGGCAAACAGTAAAAACCAGAAAAAGCAGGAAGCGAGATTTCCTCATCGGGTCTGAAGGCAGCGTTTAGAAACATTCTGGTTTTCTAGATGTGAGAAGAGACGAGACCTGGACAAGACTTCCTGTATATGGAAGCTGTTTAACGCCAAAATAAAATCTTAAATTAAACTACAAACATGACGACTGGAAGCAGAATAAAATGTATGACCAGTGAAATAAACAAGAATATCAGCTGTAAGATGTTCAGACATCAGCTTTTCCTGCAATCCAAGACAAACTGTTCATTCTGCTGAGTTTTTGTCACCTGCTAGTGCTGAAACTGTATCTGTGCTGATAAATGTGAGGTTAGAACGCACACACAGCGTTATGAATATGCAGAACGTCTTCGGGTCAATCGGCTCATATTTTCCATTAAATGGTAAAATGTCTCATTTTCTCATTTCTGGGAATAAAACATGGCTTGACTGTTCAAAAACAATATGTAGATTACAACATAATAAAATTGCATTTTATGTAAGAAAATATATGCAATATAATTTAAACATTTTTAATTTGAAAATTGGAAAAAAATATTTTCTAAATGCAGTTGTAAGAAATTCTTACGGCAGTTTTTACTGAATGGAAGTTGGATAAATCTTCACATGGGGATTTATTTTTCTGATCCAGTTTCATTTAAATAAGTGCTTTTATATTTATAGACAGAGATTTATGCATGTAAGAAAGAATTAATAATGTGGTTAACTATTTGTAAAAAAAAAACAAAAAAAAAAAACAACCCATATTAAACTAAAATAAAATAACTACTTGTGTGTATTTATTTCCTCAATAAAACAACAATGGGGTTAATAATTACGGTCTGAACAGTCGCATAATATTTATGTTTTTTGACGACATGTCAGCTTATAACAATCGGATTTGATGCGGGTGAAGCTGTGTCCTCGTTTGTCCACATCCTCGCTTTAAATAAAGTTGTCTTCAGGCAGAAAACAGCCATGTTGTTCATTTTTCACGTGCAGGATTTTTTTTAAGGAGACGCTTTTCAGTGTTTTGTTTCCAGAAAATAAAAGACAGAAATGTGGCTTCATGCTTTGTATTTGTTTCTCTGCTGATCCGTCGCACCTCAGATATTTATAGAAGTCTCTCTCTGTGTGTGTGTGTGTGTGTGTGTGTGTGTGTGTGTGTGTGTGTGTGTGTGTGTGTGTGTGTGTCCTTCGTTATCTATCACGATGATAATGCCAGCACTCTGTGGCACAGAGGAATAAGCTCGGGAACATCAGGCTACACAGACAATCCTTGATAATAGGATCAATTCTTTCTCAGCATTTTCTGGCAATAAAAACATGAAATACTTCTGGGCTTATCTTAAATGTCTTTCAATAACCTTGCACCATTATTCTCTCCTTTCATTTTACAAATCAAACCTGTTCTTTCTTCTTTGTCTCTCAATCAATGACTGCAATCATGTTTGGATTCTGAGAGAGAATTCAGTCTCCTCTTTGTCCTGTTCTCCATCATTTAATCAATACGAGTCACGTGGAAGAAAATCTGTAATTAACTTTGTAGAAATTATCTACCCAGTTCAAGGGCGTGTGGCGAGGAGGAAAACGGGAACGCTGCAGGTTGAAATGAAACACGTCCTCGCTGTCTGCTCACCAAACATGCCAAGAAACCCCACAAACGCAACACAACAAAGTGACTCACTGGGTATTTTAAGCTGTGAAGCTGCACCTGAAACTCACAAAGCCTGAGCTCCCACTTGGATATCGAGCCTCCGGAAACTGTTGGAAATGAGAAAAATGCCAAAGGGATTTCCTAAAAATAGAAGCTATAATAGTTGTAGGCAGAAGGGGAAGAGCCGGCTTCCCGGTCTGGACTGATCCTCTTGGCTGGGTGGATGGATGAAAGCCATGTGATTAAAGCTGCTGCTTCCCAATTAGAGAGCAGGTCACAGCGGAGGCCGTGAGGACGCTCGGTCCGACATTTTATTCAAGTTTTCCACAGACAGCAGCAGGTGTCGCCCGGCAACTTCCTCATGTCGACAACTATCAGCTCTGGATTCTGCACCGCAACTTGCCTGCAAATCCGAGCAACCGCACAAGTAAAAGGCCAGATTTTTCAGCCACATTTATCCCCGTTTTTCACGTCTATCAGGGTTCTTTGCACTTCAGAAGTTTCATTTTATCTCTTCTATTCTGATCTGCAACCTGCTGTGGCCCCGAAGTGCAAAACACAGCGACAAATTAAACACGACAAATTAAAAACCACAGCGACAAATCAAGAAACGCAACAACAAAGTAAAAAACACAAAAAACTTTTTAAAAAGAACTTAAAAACCAGACAATTTAAAAAAAAAAAAAAAAAAAAAATTAAAAAACAAAACAACAGATTAAAAGACAATTAAAAAACAGCACAAATAAAAAAATTGAACAAATTACAAACCACAACGACAAATACGTAACGTAACAACAAATCAAAAAACGCAACAACAAAGTAAAGAACACAAAAAACTTAAAACCCAAACAAATATCAAAAACAACTAATTAAAAAACAAATGAAAACAAATGAAAAAACACGCCAAATTATAAACTACAGCGATAAATCAAAATACGCAACAAAGTAGAAAACACAAAAAACTTAAAAACCAGACATTTTCAAAAACGAACAAATAAAAAAAAAAAAGAAAATGAAAATAAATTAAAAAACAAAACAACAATGTAAAAAAACACAACAAATTAAAAAAACATGAGAAATGAAATAAAACATGACAAATTAAAAACACAGAAATTACAAATTGAAAATGAAAAGAAACACAAAACACAATGAAAAATTGTTAAACCGCAACATGAAACCTTTTCCAGGTTGAACATGTTTTTTAAATTTGTCGTTATTATTTTTTATTTGTTGTATTTTTCCTTTGTAGGGTTGCATAATAATTTGTTGTCTTTTAAATTTCAATCATTTTTGATTTGTTGTGCTTTTAATGTTTTTCATGTGTAGTTGTGGTTTGTCCTTTCAGGGCCACCATATCTGCAAATCAAACATGTCTCAGAAAAAGTAAAATTATGTTTTTTTATATTTAAAATGCAGTTTCACAGCAAATAAAAGAACTTTCCAACATACCGACTGGAAAAAAACCTGCTGGTGAATTAATGTGTTTAATGTACACGCTGATAACTGCAGCGGATTATTCTTTGCTTCAGGCAACATTGTCAGCTTGCATTAGCAGAGCAACTTGTCCTCATTCCCACAGCAACCATCACGTTGGAGCGTTTACTCATTAACAAGTGAGGAAGCTGAGGGGGAGAAAAGCCAGCACGAGATCCATAAACCTGGAATCTAAGACCAACGTTGGATAAAACGCTTCACTTCCTGTCATCATGAGGTTAGGTTTAGGAAAATATTTCCTCATATTTTACTTTGCAGTTGTTTTCCAGCTGAAGCTGCTCAATCCCACGTAGATGTTTCCAAAGCGTGAATTCTTCAAATTACCTTTAAACGTCATGAAAAGGAAGTAGAAAAGCGAAAAGGCCATGTCCGTCTTGAACTCTGCCTATAACCTTCCTGACTGTCTACTTTTAAACAATTATGTCCAAATCAACTCAGGTGTCTACATTACCATGAGGCAAAATAAGGAAAATACATGCATTAAACGTCAAATTAAGCTTACAACATAGAGCATAGGTCTACATTGAAAATGGGAGAAGAGAAAATCAGGTTATGTAACAGGCTGAAAGGAGAAAAAAGATGTTAAGATGGGACAAAAAGTTCATGTTGCACCATTACACCAGGAAAATTCCTAGTTTGTGAAACCTCTCACTGACAATGGCGATAAAACTATTTCTGACTCTGAATACGATGAACATGAATGAAAAAAAGTCTGTTGTTTCATAAATTTACAGTTAAAAATGTTCAGCAGCTCACAACAAAATCAGCTAGAAATTAAAATCTTTCACATTTGCTAAAGAGTAGTGGATCTATAGCAAATGTGAAAGATGACTGAACTGAAACTCACAGACACATAAAAAGCTGCCTTGTCATCTCAAAGCTACTTGGTAAGCTAATAAATTCTCCAAAAAAAATAAAATATCAAACTCTCTTTTCATCACTCACTTCTCTTTTCATCTCAATCTTCTGGTTTCTTTCCATTTATTTAGCTGCTAACAATCCTTATGCTAGCTAGTAGCTACAAGTGACTACACAAATTAGCAGCTACCATAGCTACATTTCTACAGCGTCTGTAGTCTAAATAACATGGAAAATCTTCACACTGAGAATTCTGGTTCTGTTCCATTTATTTAGCTAGCCTATAGCAGCTAACCCTCCTTTCACTAGCTGGTAGCCATGAATGAAGAGCTAATTAGCAACTACTGTACACTTTAACAGAGTCTGCAGTGTAAATGAAACAGCAAAGCTGTTGTTAAATATTTATAAGTTGTCTTTTTCAGCTTTTGGTTTTCAACTGTGAGTTATTGTTTGTTCAGTTAATTTAGCAAGCCCCATAGCTGCTAACCATTTTTATGCTCGTTGGCGGCGACTACAGCGAATTAGAAGCTATGTTCAAATGTGTCTGTACTATAAATGCGACAGCAAATCACGTCTTCTTCAACTTTTAACCTCAAACTGAGAATTGTTTTTTTTTCCAGTTTAATTAGCAAGCCCCATAGCTGCTAACCATTTTTATGCTAGGTAGTTGCTACACTAGAACTAACAATAAGTGAATTAGCAAACACTGTCGGTAGAAATGTACAGCCCCTGCAGACTATCAGATGGATAGAGCTGACGTTGCGTGTTTATTGAGGCATTTGTTTACAGTAAATGAAATTTCTCTAAAAACATGGCAGGTGGTAAAGTCCTCATGACTTATTAAACATGATGACATTTATGTTAAACATGTATTATTTAGTGTGCAGGATCCTCTGATATAAGGACGACTGTACTTCTACTGGAGTTTAGCATGAAATGCGGTTCTTCTGAAAATTTCATGGCTCATTAATTTTTCCAGTCCGGGTTTTATTAAATTAGCGCGTGAAATAACTGTGACAGAACAATGTCTTGCTATCGTTAATTAAGTTGACAAAATGAAATGAAAAATATGTTATTCCTCCCCAAAGGGTATTAAGGGTTTATTGTCTTTCTGTTTGCTTTTAAATTGGAAATCATTAGTTGTCAATCAAATTACTACTAATTACAAATAATTTATTTACATATTAATACATTAAGTAAAAGATATGTTAAATGCGCTGCAAACAATCCATGTTTCACCAAATAAAAAACTAAGAAGCATCCTGTAATGTCTCCATTAGGAGAGGGTCAATGTGTTGTGATCAGTTTGACTTTTTATCGTTGTCACTTATTTCAGTTTTTTAATTTAAATCAGTAAATAACAGCTCTCATGATTCATCAAACAAAAACAAGAAAAGAAGGTCAGACGAAGCTCTAGTCCAAAGATTCGAAGGAAAAACAAACCTGAGCAAATGGGAACCAGGAAGTGAAGCGAACAGCGACACCAGGATCTGAACTAGTCTCCGATTCCCAGTTTCCACGATCCGGCCAACACAGCCGCGACCAAGCAGCGACAACGTTGGTAACAACAGTGGTGGTCTGGAGCCCCCGGGGCTCGCCGCCACCCCTCGGCCTGGCGCTGCAGGTGACAGCGGGTTTGTCTGGACATGTGTTGTTCAGATCATCAGGTGTGCCCTGAGAAGTTATTCAGTTTTACCTAACTGGTCTAAAAAGCCGCTCTGTGTTCCTCCAAACAGACTGGTGGAAGATAATAAAGTTCCTTCCTCTTGTGTTCATCTGATTTCTATTCATGAGGCTTTGGCGAGATGGACTTTATATTAATAATATGGACTTTTTCTCTTAAATAAAAACTATTTTGGTTTGTTTTGTGCCTTGCGATTTGTCAGTGAAAGAAAGTGTGTCTTGGCTCGAAAAACGTTGAAAAACAAACGACGAGAAGCTGGTTGTCGAGGAAAGACGATGAAAAACTGAAGACGTAGAGTAGACGCAGCTCGGAGCGGCTCAGTTGCCGGGCGTCTCGTCGGGCGTCCAGCCGGGCGTCTCGTCGGGCGTCTCGTCCGGCGTCTCGTCCGGCGTCTCGTCGGGCGTCTTGTCGGGCGTCTCGTCGGGCGTCCTGCCGGGCGTCTCGTCCGGCGTCTCGTCCGGCGTCTCGTCCGGCGTCTCGTCCGGCGTCTCGTCCGGCGTCTCGTCCGGCGTCTCGTCCGGCGTCTCGTCGGGCGTCTCGTCGGGCGTCTCGTCGGGCGTCCTGCCGGGCGTCTCGTCGGGCGTCTCGTCCGGCGTCTCGTCCGGCGTCTCGTCGGGCGTCCAGTCGGGCGTCTCGTCCGGCGTCCAGCCGGGCGTCTCGTCGGGCGTCCAGCCGGGCGTCTCGTCGGGCGTCCAGCCGGGCGTCTCGTCCGGCGTCCAGCCGGGCGTCTCGTCGGGCGTCCTGCCGGGCGTCTCGTCGGGCGTCCAGCCGGGCGTCTCGTCGGGCGTCCAGCCGGGCGTCTCGTCGGGCGTCTCGTCCGGCGTCTCGTCCGGCGTCTCGTCGGGCGTCTTGTCGGGCGTCTCGTCGGGCGTCCTGCCGGGCGTCTCGTCCGGCGTCTCGTCCGGCGTCTCGTCCGGCGTCTCGTCCGGCGTCTCGTCGGGCGTCTTGTCGGGCGTCTCGTCGGGCGTCCTGCCGGGCGTCTCGTCCGGCGTCTCGTCCGGCGTCTCGTCCGGCGTCTCGTCGGGCGTCTCGTCGGGCGTCTCGTCGGGCGTCTCGTCGGGCGTCTCGTCGGGCGTCTCGTCCGGCGTCTCGTCCGGCGTCTCGTCCGGCGTCTCGTCGGGCGTCCAGTCGGGCGTCTCGTCCGGCGTCCAGCCGGGCGTCTCGTCGGGCGTCCTGCCGGGCGTCCCGTCGGGCGTCCTGCCGGGCGTCTCGTCGGGCGTCCAGCCGGGCGTCCCGTCGGGCGTCTCGTCGGGCGTCCAGCCGGGCGTCTCGTCGGGCGTCCAGCCGGGCGTCTCGTCCGGCGTCTCGTCCGGCGTCCAGCCGGGCGTCTCGTCGGGCGTCCTGCCGGGCGTCTCGTCGGGCGTCCAGCCGGGCGTCTCGTCGGGCGTCCTGCCGGGCGTCTCGTCGGGCGTCCAGCCGGGCGTCTCGTCGGGCGTCCAGCCGGGCGTCTCGTCCGGCGTCCAGCCGGGCGTCTCGTCGGGCGTCCAGCCGGGCGTCTCGTCCGGCGTCTCGTCCGGCGTCTCGTCCGGCGTCTCGTCCGGCGTCTCGTCCGGCGTCCTGCCGGGCGTCTCGTCCGGCGTCCAGCCGGGCGTCTCGTCGGGCGTCCTGCCGGGCGTCTCGTCGGGCGTCTCGTCGGGCGTCTCGTCGGGCTCAAGCAGTTCCAGGTCAAGCTACAACCCGATGATGTGAGCTGCACGTATGGCGCTGTGTGTTACCTCCCTCCCGTCCTGAAAACAGCGTTTATCTTTCCATGTATTTCCTCACGTCGTGCTTTTCGCTGCGAAGCGTGGAAATGCACGTCTCATCAAAGTCAGGAGAAGAGCAACGGGAGGAGGTTCATGCTTTAAACTCCTCTAATGCATCGTAACAATAAGGTAACAAAACAATGTTTCCATGTTTGGCCTATAAGTGTGTTTTATCTGCGTTTCCTGTCTGGTGTTGTGTTGTCCATGTTGTACAGCAGGAATCCGACTGACTGTGTGAAACAGAAGGATGCTGGTTGGAGGGAAGACCCTCGGACCGCCTGCCGCCGCACCGCTCGCCTCCGTTTCTACATTTACCTTCTGGTTTTTGACTTCCTGTGTCTCAGCGTCATGGCTGCTGTCGCCATGCCAACACGTGAAGGAGGGCCCGCCTCCTCCAGTCCAACCGTTCATCAGCATCACATCCAGTTTTTTCATTCTTCATCTCGACCAGAAACACGTCTCCAGGTGGATGTGAGGAAGGCGTTTCAGGAGTTTGCAGACGGATCAGCTGATGACCCGCCCGGCCTTCGTCCCCGCTCGCCTCGCGGCCGTGGCGACACACACCTCTTCCCCACCCTGACGGAAGCCGGCTCCAGGCAGAGACGTTTACGACTTCATTAACGGCTGGATGTGCAGCAGCGTGGAGCGGAGACGGACCCGGCGCTGGAGGAGGCCGCACAAATTAATCAACACAGAAACCACAGAGTCAATAATATCAAAGGGTACGGTGATGGTATCTGGTATCAGAGTGGCCTCAGACCTCGGCGTGGTATTGATAAAGCTTCATACGATACCCTGCTCGGAGCAGCGGGCTCTGCAGCTCCGTGACCTCTGCGCAGTCATCGCCCGACTGCAGCTGAGGTATCGGTTCACAATTAGCTCCAAACGTTGGCGGAATTCAGGAAGCGCACGTCGATACGAGTGATTGAGAAACACGGGATGCTTTACTGGAGCACTTCATCTCTGAACGCTGAAAATAATCTAGAGGGACGCAGCGGCGTTTCCAGGCAGCCGTCCAGCAGCGAGACGAGGCGCTGCGTCTGAACAACCCATGCCTCAACGTGCCGCTAACGTCCTCATTAACCCACATTTACCGCCTGATTTACCGGCTTCAGGTTCAAACTGGAGATCAGGTGGGCTCCCATTGGCTGATGACACACTTTAACATCAGCTGCAGCTACGACCCGCTGAAGCCGTTATCAATCATCCCCATCAGCCAGAGCGCTTGTTTTCATGTCCGACATGGTTGGAATCACAATGAGGAGGTTGCGTACGAACGCAGAGATGCTGCATCTCCAGCGTGATGAAGACAAAGGTTAGAAACAACAAGCTGTCGTGGTGGAAATGAAAACACACGGAGATGGAAGAGCAAAAAACCTCATCAGGAGGTAATGGAAGCACTTTCATGTATTTATACCGGAGAGATGAGGAGGAGGATGGAGGTAAAACGCTGCAGCTCTGCGTGACTCCGCCGTCCTGCAGCAGCAGGAATCCCGCAGCACATTCAGCTGATGTTAGCCTGACTCGCATCGCTGAGCCTGTTCCCGTCTCGGCACATTCACGAAGCCCTGGCAGTGTGTTTGTTCTGCACATCGGCTCTGTTTACCTCACAGGAACTCCTGCTTTTCTCTCTGACAGTCGTGCAGCAGGACTCTTCCCCAGCGAAGCCATGCTGCGACCTGCATGTGGGGATTTCAGGGCCAACTGTGGGATTTCTGGAATATTCCTGAGTCCATGCAGGGGTTCCTGTAGAGGATCATGTCTGCTTTTAATACCAAATAAAAGCATATGACGATATGTATCCTCAGAACGGTAGAAAATGTTGTTTCATGCGAGGCTCTGTCGTTTAGCTGCTTTACTGCAGGGTTTTAGCAATATGTAACCAAACATGGAGGAAGACAGCAGCAGACGTGTTTCAGAGGATAATTCACTAAAAGATGAGCAGCCAACCTAAACTGATGATCTTGTTCCTAAAAGAAGGAAATTTCTGTCTGGATGCGGTTTGGATACAAAAAGAGCGACGTGGAACGGACAACAGACCAGCTCACAGTCCCAACAACGGACTCTGACACAACTAACTCATTTCATCACCTGCAGGAATCAGGATAAAGAATCCAGAATAAAGAATAGAGTCAATAAAAGCAGCGTCTAGTGGAGGAGAAAGCTCAGAATAAACTCCAGACGCTGCAGCAGGTATTTACCTGTGGAACGTCATACGGCCATAGTTCCCCCAGATGGAAGGAGATCACTGCTGCTGTTGCCTAGCAACACCTGATACATAACTGATGACTGACACAACATTACAGTTTTATATGGTTATGGATCGTTATGGGATGTAAGAGGAGGTTTTGGTCGTATCGCTGAGCCTCAATGCAGTAGACTGTGCATACAGAGATTCCTTCTAATACCTGAATCTTCAGATGATCTGCTGAACTGGTCTACCTGCAGTCCAGACCTTTCACCGATGCATCTGGAGCATCATGAAAGCAGAAGTCCAGCAACAAGGTCCGGGACTGTAAAGCAACTAGAATCCTGCATCAGACCAGAACAGGACAACATTCCTCTCCTAAAACTCCAGCAACTGGTCCTCCTCCCTCCCCGTACGTTTACAGATGGCTGGTAAAAGAAGAGGAGACACACGACACTAAGCGTTTTACAGAACCCAGTTTCTACCTTCAGCCATGTCCGCGCATACAGAGATTCCTTCTAATTCTTTGACCGTGCACTGCTCTGCTTTGGATAAAAATGAAATTTCAAGAGGTATATTTCTTGATCTACAGCGAGCTTTTGATACTATTGACCATTGTGATTATTAAAAAAACCTGACAACTATAGGATTCGCGGTACTGTTCTCTCTTGGGTCAAAAGTTACTTGTCAACAATGTGTTTATCTAAAAGATACTGTATCTGGACTGAAGAGCATAACATGTGGAATACCTCAAGGTTCTGTGATTGGCCCAAAACGTTTTATTATTTTCATGAACGATATTTGTAATTTGTCAGACCTATTTAAATGTGTTATATTTGCTGATGACACTACTTTAGTTTGTTCAGGCAAAAAATTAAATGAGCTCCTGTCATTCATAGAAAAGGAATTGATTTTATTCAGAACCTGGTTTGACAGAAACAAGTTGTCACTGAATGTCTCTAAGTCTAAATTCATGATATTTGGACAAACTGTGACTGATACAAACAAAACAAAACAAACGAAAAGGAAAAAAAAACCCAAAGCTTCTGATAATATTCTGGACTGTAGATGGAGGGATCTTCTCAGTCTGAGGAGCAGTTTCAGGATTTTAGATGCAGATTGTCTCAGATCGGTGCAGCTCAGATCTTCAGTCAGACAGACGTTGACAAAGCCTCCTTCTTCCTCCATCAGAACAACGATTGTTCTGTCACCCTTTGTGTCTGTCCTTGATGATGACGATGATGCTCCTTCAGCACCCTGGATACCGTGCAGAGCGTTCATGGCTGTTGTTACCATATCAGACTGTTGGATGGATTTACTCGCAGCCTAAAAACAAACAACCACCTCATCTTATTTATTCCTAAAGCTTCGCTGCGGCAGCTACTCCCTGTGATCTTTTCTCTGCTTTTAAATCTACCAAAAAGCCGTCTGATGAAGGCTGAAAGCAGAGCTATTCTCCAGCATAATGGCAGGAACAACACGCCGCTGAATGGCATGAATCACATCTTCCCCTCGGTGGTTTTAAAGCTTTATTATCTGTGGGTTTTCCTGCCTTGCAACTGGTTTAATTACCGCTCAGTGTTGTTTTCTGTCTCCTGCACAGCAGGCTTAGATCATATCATATCATATGGAACAGGAGATCTGTGTTCCTCTGCAGGACGAGCTGCAGCGCATTGCCAGGATGTTGGTGGGGAAACGCTGATTGATTCCATTTTGAATTGAAGTAAAGTTGCATTTGTGTGCTCTGTTCGTGACAGAATGAAGAGGAAAAAGAGAGTGCAGATGCTCCGGGAGGAGGAGGATGTGATGTATTCACTGTGGTGCCGAGCTGCAGCTGCAGGAACGCTGCGCTGTATGATCCATTCAGAGGAGACACAGTGGAGTCCAGTCTGCTACATAATGTCTGACAGATGGTGCGTTCACTGCCTTGCATGACAACAGAAAACAGCCTTTTAACCAAAGGAGCCAGTTTGTCAGGACCGCCCTCTGGAACCAGGTCGGACTCGCGTTTTAATTCGTGGGTTGACAAACGGTGGAAACTTTCCTCAGAGATTCTGCTGACATCAAGCATCACACAAGCTGCCTTTCCTTCACACCAAGAAAATATCACAAGAAAAATAACGCAAATGGAAACACCTACGTTTCAAAAAAGTCTGAAATATCGCTAAAAGGTTTTAACGCTCTCATGAGGAGGATTTTAGGACGTTGTGATGTGGACACCTATCGCGGACACGTTTTATGCATTTACTTGTCGGACGCGACGTGGGGGTCATGTGACCAGTTCTATCTGGAAATTACAGAGTTTTAGAAAAAAAGATAATGAGGGAGAAAAGCTTCGAAAAGATGTTGCAAATTCTCCGCAGCAAATAGAAAAACCAAAAATAACGATACGCGGCTACATCGCAGAAGAAGAAAGTCTCGTAAAATCTTGGTTTTCTTGATTTTATAAGACTTGAGGTTGAAACACTGTTCAGTGATAAGACCTGGAAAAAGACATTTGTTTGTATGAACTTCCAAATATCGCTTTTATTTCGTGAAAAAAATGAGAATCTCCCATTCCACCTAATCATGATGAGAATCTCCCGTTCCACCTCATCACCATGAGAATCTCCCGTTCCACCTCATCATAATGAGAATCTCCCGTTCCACCTCATCATGATGAGAATCTCCCGTTCCACCACATCATGATGAGAATCTCCCGTTCCACCTCATCATGATGAGAATCTCCCGTTCCACCTCATCATGATGAGAATCTCCCGTTCCACCTCATCATGATGAGAATCTCCCGTTCCACCTCATCATGATGAGAATCTCCCGTTCCACCTCATCACCATGAGAATCTCCCGTTCCACCACATCATGATGAGAATCTCCCGTTCCACCTCATCATGATGAGAATCTCCCGATCCACCTCATCATGATGAGAATCTCCCGTTCCACCTCATCATGATGAGAATCTCCCGTTCCACCTCATCATGATGAGAATCTCCCGTTCCACCTCATCATGATGAGAATCTCCCGTTCCACCTCATCACCATGAGAATCTCCCGTTCCACCACATCATGATGAGAATCTCCCGTTCCACCTCATCATGATGAGAATCTCCCGTTCCACCTCATCATGATGAGAATCTCCCGTTCCACCTCATCACCATGAGAATCTCCCGTTCCACCTCATCATGATAAGAATCTCCCGTTCCACCTCTTCACCATGAGAATCTCCCGTTCCACCTCATCATGATAAGAATCTCCCGTTCCACCTCATCATGATAAGAATCTCCCGTTCCACCTCATCACCATGAGAATCTCCCGTTCCACCTCATCACCATGAGAATCTCCCGTTCCACGTCATCATGATGAGAATCTCCCGTTCCACCTCATCATGATGAGAATCTCTTGTTCCACCTCATCATGATGAGAATCTAACGTTCCACCTCATCATGATGAGAATTTCCCGTTCCACCTCATCACCATGAGAATCTCCCGTTCCACCTCATGTCCATGAGAATCTCCCGTTCCACCTCATCACCATGAGAATCTCCTGTTCCACCTCATCATGATGAGAATCTCCCGTTCCACCTCATCGCCATGAGAACCTCCCGTTCCACCTCATCATCATGAGAATCTCCCGTTCCACCTCATCATCATGAGAATCTCCTGTTCCACCTCATCACCATGAGAATCTCCCGTTCCACCTCATCACCATGAGAATCTCCCGTTCCACCTCATCACCATGAGAATCTCCCATTCCACCTCATCACCATGAGAATCTCCCGTTCCACCTCATCATGATGAGAATCGAACGTTCCACGTCATCATGATGAGAATCGAACGTTCCACCTCATCATGATGAGAATTTCCCGTTCCACCTCATCACCATGAGAATCTCCTGTTCCACCTAATCATCATGAGAATCTAACGTGCCACCTCATCATGATGAGAATTTCCCGTTCCACGTCATCATGATGAGAATCTCCCGTTCCACCTCATCACCATGAGAATCTCCCGTTCCACCTCATCATGATGAGAATCTCCCGTTCCACCTCATCACCATGAGAATCTCCTGTTCCACCTCATCACCATGAGAATCTCCCGTTCCACGTCATCATGATGAGAATCTCCCGTTCCACCTCATCACCATGAGAATCTCCCGTTCCACCTCATCACCATGAGAATCTCCCGTTCCACCTCATCATGATGAGAATCTCCCGTTCCACCTCATCACAATGAGAATCTCCCGTTCCACCTCATCATGATAAGAATCTCCCGTTCCACCTCATCACCATGAGAATCTCCCGTTCCACCTCATCACCATGAGAATCTCCCGTTCCACCACATCATGATGAGAATCTCCCGTTCCACGTCATCACCATGAGAATCTCCCGTTCCACCTCATCATGATAAGAATCTCCCGTTCCACCTCATCATGATGAGAATCTCCCGTTCCACCTCATCACCATGAGAATCTCCCGTTCCACCTCATCATGATAAGAATCTCCCGTTCCACCTCATCATGATGAGAATCTCCCGTTCCACCTCATCACCATGAGAATCTCCCGTTCCACCTCATCACCATGAGAATCTCCCGTTCCACCTCATCATGATAAGAATCTCCCGTTCCACCTCATCATGATGAGAATCTCCCGTTCCACCTCATCACCATGAGAATCTCCCGTTCCACCTCATCATGATAAGAATCTCCCATTCCACCTCATCATGATGAGAATCTCCCGTTCCACCTCATCATGATGAGAATCTCCTGTTCCACCTCATCACCATGAGAATCTCCCGTTCCACCTCATCATGATGAGAATCTCCCGTTCCACCTCATCACCATGAGAATCTCCCGTTCCACCTCATCATCATGAGAACCTCCCGTTCCACCTCATCACCATGAGAATCTCCCGTTCCACCTCATCACCATGAGAATCTCCCGTTCCACCTCATCATGATGAGAATCTCCCGTTCCACCTCATCATGATGAGAATTTCCCGTTCCACCTCATCACCATGAGAATCTCGTTCCACCTCATCATGATGAGAATTTCCCGTTCCACCTCATCACCATGAGAATCTCCTGTTCCACTTCATCATGATGAGAATTTCCCGTTCCACCTCATCGCCATGAGAATCTCCTGTTCCACCTCATCGCCATGAGAATCTAACGTTCCACCTCATCATGATGAGAATTTCCCGTTCCACCTCATCACCATGAGAATCTCCTGTTCCACCTCATCACCATGAGAATCTCCCGTTTCACCTCATCATGATGAGAATCTCCCGTTCCACCTCATCGCCATGAGAACCTCCCGTTCCACCTCATCATCATGAGAATCTCCCGTTCCACCTCATCACCATGAGAATTTCCCGTTCCACCTCATCACCATGAGAATCTCCCGTTCCACCTCATCATAATGAGAATCTCCCGTTCCACCTCATCACCATGAGAATCTCCCGTTCCACCTCATCATGTAAGTGTTCCAGGAGGATTTGGTTCACCGCTGTAACTAGACGCCGACATGCTCAGCTTCTCTCCCTCAGATTTTAATACGTTGTAAATATGATCATAATTAAATGTTGTAAACTTTGTTGTTGAGGCGTTTGTCTGTTAAAAAGTTGCAAATTTCACAGATTTTTCTGCATTAAAACTCTGAAAAATCCCACATTTATTGGATGAATTTATTCTACATATATTTAAAGGGGTTGACTCCCTTCTGGATCCCCTACTGGAGGCGGGGGGAAGTGCAGTTCTTGGCTTCGCCGGAGGTTTCCGCCTCAGAGGCCATGAAACCACAGAAGCAGCAGCAGCGACGGGCGCCGTTAAAAGAGCAGCGAGAGGAAAACGTGACTTTTTTATTTGTGTTTTATCAGGAACTCGCCTCACGTCCAACGTTTCACCAGAACGCTGCGGGCTGTGACCACACCGTGGTGTTGCACACGCACACACGCACACACACACACACACAGCAGCGGAGGCCCGTCCAGGCTGCACTCTTAATCACAGCTACGGCCGCTCTCAATCAGCGCGGCAGCAGGTGGTTATAGTCTAATAACACAGTGCAAAGAGCCACATTAAGTAGCTGCATGTTCAGACGCTGGCAGCCATCCCTCGGCTTCTCTGCAGATTAACAGGCGCCGATCGGAAAGAATCAGGCTGGAACGTTTGCAGCTGTCTGCGACCGGATCGGGATCGATATCAAATCAGCCGGTGTGAGCATGCAGCAGGTAAGCAGCTCAGTCTAATTACATAAAATAATACAGTGTGAAATCCAGCCTTCTGCGTTTTTCTGTTCATTTAACAGCCGGTTTGTCCCCCCCCCCCCCCCCCCCCCGCCCGCCTCCCCGCAGTCTGAACGTTCCCCCGCTCTCGTTTTTCACCAGTGTAACCGTCCCCGCACCGTTCTGCGTCTATCTTATTGGCACAGTCGATACAAAGTGGGTGTTGATAATCCTTTCAGACCCTCTGCCAGTAAGAGTGAAATAAATAGAGGCTGAAACTTGCAGCTATTTGCAGCGTATTGTATGGATCTGGAGCCGGACCGCTGCAGCTGCAAGTGGAAAGGCCTCCGATGGCGCCGCATTCATCAACATAGATTTTCTTCCTGAGAGACGAGGGAGGAATTGTTCCCCTGAAGAGGCCGATATCGCGTATCAGAGTCGTTTCTTTGTGACGATGAACGGAGCACGTTGATGTGATCGGTGGATCTGAACGCCAACGGCGTTTTAACGTCCTCGGTGCGGGCTGAACGCAGCCGCTGCTCGTCCTTTCACTGCCTGATGGACCCGCCGTCGGGTCTATCCATCACATTGCAACAGTACCTGTCATTCACCATGGCATTATCAATACAGTATCAATAAATAATGATGATAATGATCACTTTTACTTCAGCTTCTCGCAGTTCTACAAGCTGCTTATTAACTAATCTTTTAGATTCTGATCGATAAATAATAAAAATATTTATTTGAGGCTGAATTTACTGTAGATGTAAATCACAAGTTTGATCTCGATATGATTTATTGATCAATGAACTGATTAAACTTAAACATTCCTAAATTAAACATGCTGAAATGCTAATCTGAACATGTGGAGCATCACAGCGGGATTGGTTGAGGAGGCCCAGCTGGTTTTAGACGTGTTCCTGCTACAACGCACCTGATTCAGATTAACGGACATTCTCGTCAAGTTCTCTGCAGCCTGATGACGAAGCTTTCATTTCAGTCGAGAGTTAAAGTACGGCTGCTTCTAAAGCGTGCAGGACTGCGGTCCTTCAGGGCCAGGATTAGGAAGAGCTGCATCATGCTAAATGCTAACATGCTAATCGGAAGCTGAAACATGTAGCACAGCCGGACGGAGCCTTCGGCGGTAAAAAAAATTAAGCCGATGCAGAAGTGATAAAACTGCAGTTCTGCCTTCGTCCACTAGGTGCTGCAAAACTAACTAACCGGCTAACGGAGGTAAGCGGGCTAAAGCTAAGTCACATTGTTAACCAGCTAAAAACCGCGGTTGTTCTACGTTCTTCTGACTTGAAGCGGGAGATCGGGTACCTGTCAATCAAAAGGACACGCCCCTATATAAACCGAACTTCGAGATTAAATTACTTTTAAACGGGCGAGTTAGAAAAAAATTCACTCCCCCGACAGTTGTCATGAAGGTAAACCTGACATATTAAACCTAAAATGTTTTCTTGTACCAGACTGTAAACATGTTAATTTCTGCTGTAAACATGTTAATTTCTGCTGTAAACATGTTTATTTCTGCTGTAAACATGTTTATTCCTGCTGTAAACATGTTCATTCCTGCTGTAAACATGTTTATTTCTGCTGTGAAGTTGGTCTTTTTAACATGGGAGTCTATGGAGATTTGCTGTTTTGCAGCCCCTAGTGGATGAAGGGGGAACTGCAGTTTTATGCACTTCTGCATCGGCTTCACTTTTAACCGCCAGAGGCTCCGACCATCTTTCATATACGGACTATGGTCATAACACAATGTTGAACATACACCAACAGAGAAAATGACACGACAACGTGGCAATGGGAAAGACGAGAAGTTGTGGATGTGCTGCCCCCTGGTGGCCAGGAGGACTAACACTCCCTGGAGGTTTCCAGCTGGCGGGTCTAGACCAGCGTTAGAGGCCAGGCAGGGACCGGCTGCTTCGTTAGAAAGGAACCTAACACAACGAAGAGACTTAATGATTGTAAAGTAAACTGTGATCTTAATATTCCACCAGCAGTTTAGTTATACTGTATTTTCATTGTGAGGTTAAAAAAAACTCACAATTCCTTTTAAACAACACATTTTTTTCAGTTCTTTCTATTTTTCTTTTGTAAGGATATGAAACAGTATTTTTATCAGCATCTTGTTTAAGGTGCAGATAAACAACATAAAAACTCATTTAAAAGCTACAACATCTCATCGCATGGAAGGAAAAACTACAAGTAGCTTCTTCCACGTCCTGCATCCGGACGCAGCATCGTCAGTGTTCCTCGCTTTCCAGCAGAACGACATGTTTTAATGTTCAGACCAGCTGACAACGAACACGCTGCCTGAAAACGACATACGTCTCCAGAAAGAGTTTCTGTCCTGCTGGAACGAAGTGCTGATTAGTAAAAAGATAAACAGGAAAAAAAATGATCTTTTCCCACTGAGATGAAGCCGGTTGACAGTTCTGTGGTGGGGGACGGTGGAGTCAGAACCTTGTTTTCCTGTTCCACGTGGATCTTCTGGTGAAAACTGATCATTTATAAAAGAAATTTACTGCATTTTGATGTAAAATGTTCTTTTTAACTTTGTTTTTGTAAAATCAGCTACTTATTCAGATTTTAAGTTATAAAAATTGTTCTTTGAACATGTTTGTGGTTTTCACACTGAAGAAAAGTGACTCAGATTTGCCGTATTTTGGCATGTTTTATGTGATACAGAAGGGATTTCATTCCCGACGTGATGAGGACCAGATTCTGTTTTTAATTAAAACGTAGTTATTTTCAGACTGCAGCAGAAAAGCCCTGAAAGTTTCCTGCATGACGTTGAACCAGAGATCATTGGCGGCGGCGGCGACACCACTCTGCCTGCGAGGTGTTTACACCCCTCTGAACGGTGGCGGATCCGGAGGAAACGGGCTGAGGTGGAGCTCCACGGCGGTTCTGGTGGATCAACACCAGAAAATCAGCAGCTCAGAGACACGGCGAGGTGTTGGGTTGCTATGGTGACCGGTGAACAACGTGTTAAGTCCTGTGTCTGTAGAAGGTCTGGAACGTCTCGGTGGGTTCCCGCCGTTAGCCTGGTGTTAGCATTCCTGTCTTATTATTCTACCAATTAGGCTAATGTGAGGAAAACAAACGCGCTAGCGAGGCTTCATTAGCATGGCTCTGATGTGGAGATAAACGCTCCAACCTGACGCAACATCCCCCCAGCAGCATGAGCGGCTTTCACATGATGAAACACACCCGGTTAATGTGATGCTGATGAAGAATCATCACCTGTAAAAGCTGTTTAAGCTCCTAAAAGGCTCCGGTTTCCTGCTAACATCTGCTTTCCAGACAACGGCAGCTTTTTATTCCATTCTCGTCTGATTCAGTCACTTTTCACCACTAACAGGATCAGACAACACGCTTCCAGGGGTTTCTGAGTGAAGTATGAAACTCAGCAGCGTGTCCACAGCGCCGTCCTGGACGGCTGGAAACTGGGTTGGACTTTCTGGACTAAAGCAACCTGCGGAGTTCCACAAGGCTCCATGTTGGGGCCCCTGCTCTTCAGCATCGTTCAGTTTATGAAGAACAAACAAATACGTCGCTATGGTTACGCTGATGACACACATAGCTGTCTCATAGGCCGACCCAAACGCTGATCAGATGTATTGATCCGGGTAAAGACTGCATGTTCCAGAACTTCCTGCAGTTTAATGAAGACAAAACTGAAATGATAGTTTTGGAGCGAAAAAAAAAAGACATGAAAATTCAGCTTTAAGTAATTTTAGTAAAAACTATTAACAACGTCAGAAACGTTGTGTAGACCTGGACCTGGACCTGAACCCAGTCCTGGACCCGGACCTGGACTTAGGCCAGGACTCTGACCTGGACCCGGACCTGCACCTGGACCTGGACTTAGGCCTTGACTCAGGCCTAGACTCGGACCTGGACTCGGGCCTGGACTCGGGCCTGTACCCGGACCTGAACTTAGGGCTGGAATCGGACCTGGACTCAGGCCTGGACTGGGACCTGAACTAAGGGCTTGACTCAGGCCTGGACTCGGACCTGAACCCGGACCTGGACTTCAGCATCCCATTAAGAAAGATGTGAAGTCAGACTTTTATCACCCACAGAACACCTGGACCAGGTTTAGGCAGCTTTGGTCCTCGCCTGCAAATGTTAGGAGTTTCCCTGCTGCAACAGACCTGATTCTAATCAACGGTTCATAATTAGGTCTGATGTGTGCCAGATGTGTTGCAGCAGGGAAACTCCGACCGAAGCTGCCTAAACCTGATGTGGAGGATTAAAGGACTGATGACTCAGCAGGATTTATCTTTACTAGACCAGACTACTGGAACCTGGTTCTGACAGGTCTCCTTAAAGTCCATCAGACAGCTGCAGTTAATCCAGAACGCTACTGATCCAGTTCTCACTAAGACCAGGAACCTGGATCATACAAGTCCAGTCTTCAGATTTTCCCAGTACCTTCCTGTCCGTCAGACTGGCTCATAGATCCGGTTTTCATTCCCCCGGGGTTTTGGATCTTTAACAGAATCTAATATTTATGGGTCGGAGTGACTGTAGTGTTCCTGGCAACCACCAGGGGGCAGAAGACCAGAACCACATGAAGTTTTTAGCAAAGATTCGACCATAAAGTGATGAAAATAAAATGATGCATTTGCCTTCATAGGGTTAAAAAGTCGTATTTCATGGAACACATCTTTATTTGTCCGGCGGACGACAGACAACTAGCTCGTTAGCTTTAATCTGTCATGCTGCTCATTAATATGCACAGTTCCGATCAAATGAAAGATCAGACCTGCTTCTGGACCAGTTCCTGGACCAGGTCTTGCTTTCTGCAACCATCTGCTACTGATGGAAACATGGAAGATCTTGGAAGTCCAGAACTTCAACGGAAGCAGTTGGATTAAGATCCTCCACATTTCTTCTTGATTTTGGCTCTTTAGTTCTGCCGTTGCTATAGCAACCAGCTGTTTCTCCGTTTTCTGTCCAGATTTTCCGTGCCGAAGCAGGATCTTTCGTGTCTCTCTAACGTCTGGGGACCAGAGGAAGACCTGAACCAGCAGATCGACTCTGATCTGATCTCCTCGGCTTCTCATCAGATCTTCGTGTTGCTCCTCCTCGCTGTGGCTTCATGAGGAACCGGAACAAGCCGGACATTTCCTTTCCTCTCACAAGTCCCAACTTCAGGAAACGAGTGCACAGCCCGCCATGCGACGCTCCAACGACTAGAAGATCGAATCGATAAATCGAAAATTGAGATTTTTTGCTTCACAATTTTAAAATCAATTTTTTTTTTTCAAATAAACAAAATTAATCTACAATAAAATTTATGTTTTTATTGTTCTTATTGGTGTTTTTATTTGTCTTCTTGGGCGTTATAGCAGCAGAATGATGGTCTGGCTACTGCGTTGTTTTTTTTTCTTAATTGAACTGAAAAGAAAAAGATGCACAAAAATAAGTTTTATACATTTTTTTGTTTTTAATCTACAAAAATCAGCAGAAGAAGAATTGTAAGAATCACATTTGAAATCAAATCGGCCCCCAAACAGATCGGAATCGAATCGGGACAAAAGCGTATCATCACAGCCCTGCAAACGACCAGGTGAAGCGGCGACAACCGTCGTCTGAAGTCAGAGTGAAGTCGCAGAGAAGTGTGGAAACATTGTGCTGACCTCCTGCTCTGCGGCGTGGAAGCCGGCGACCCGCCCCCATCATCGCCACATCCCTGCCAGCAGGATGTCTCAGCGAGCCCTCGAAGGTCACGATGCTGCATGACGAGTCGAGATGTCTGAAAGCATCAAATCTGCTCTAAATCCTGCTTCTGTGAAAAGTATTTCAACTATTTCCTGACAAGCAGCAACACAGAGGAGACTGCCAGAAGTCTGACACGCTGGAGATGTGAGGAAAGTGACGTTTAAAGATGCAGACATTCATCTAGTAAAGCAGCCGTCACTTCAGTAAAAACATCCATCAGAAGCTGTAAAAACACTCCGGTACATTTACCCTGTTATAATCAGTTATATAAACACTTATAATTACATGTAATTGGTGGAAGTGGCACCAAGCTGTTCCAAACCAGGTTTGTAATTAGGATTGTTGTCATTCCTGTTTAACCTCCTATTTATTTCCTTATTAGACGGTTTGGTTTGTAAGTTCAGAAACGTGAGACTTAAAAGCCCCACAGCGCTTTAACTGATAAACGACCTCCATATTACGTCTCTGAGCTGCGTTCAGGACCAAATCCTGGACATTATTATTATTACAGACTCGTCAACATGTCAGGATGTGTCTGCTTTATCTGGCCGTGTCCGCTCTACGTACTTTAGTTCTGGAGTTCCGCTCTGACCTGAGACCGCCATCGTACACGCTCCTGTTAGCAGCGCCACAAGGAGACGTTAAAGGCTTACGGTGCACTCTACTGTGTTTCTGATAGTATTTATTATTCTTTGTTAAGACTACGTACTTGTGTGTGGAAGTGGAAAGATGTTTGCATCGACATGCATGTGACGACCAGGAAACATTCCAACACAGCTTAAAGTTCAGTTTTTACGCTGATGACACGAAGCGCTTCGTACGTAGAAATAATTCTGATTAAATGTCTCCGTAGCGGAAGCTACAGGTTTGTCTTCAGGGGGAAAAGGTCAGAATAAGCTGCCATTTCCTTCAATTTAAAATAAATAAATAACCTTATTTAATTTTCTATTTAATTCTATTTGACCGATACATGTAAAACATCTCTCAGCTGATTTTAGGATCTTTTTATTAACAATTTTTATCTTTGTTTTTTCCTGAATTTTTATTATTTGTCACAAAAAACAGATAAAAGGTGATGATAGACAGATAGACAGATAGATAGATAGTAGAGCTGCTCGATCACGACGAGAACTATAATCACCATTATTTTGACTGAAATTGAGATCTGGATTATTTAACACAACTATCCAGTATTTCTAAACAACGCTGCGCGTCGTGGTGTTCTAGACTCCGTGTCGTGCATTATAACCGTCTAATGTACGGTTCCGAGTTGTTTAATCCGCTTTTACCGCTTATATAGGAACTATTTTATACGTTTTATACCAAACAGCCGCTGTCAGGCTGCAGCGCGTTTCTCTCATTCACCTGTTAAAAGACGGCTGATCTGAACCAGCTGGTTAACGCGTTGCTATGGTAACGCCCCGTAACGGAGGGATATTACAGTGTTTAACTGGCCGAACTATGTATAGGAAAATAATGCAGCCAGTTGTCACTGACAATGGTATAAAGTATGTTTAGGTGAACTTCCACAACCTACTGCAGTTATTCTACATGGACCTGCAGCCGGAGCCGACTGAGACTGGCCGCCTGGGAGTGCTTTAGGACGGGAGAGGCTCCCGCTGCTCCTTCCTTACAGTAACTGCAGAACAATATGTGCCTTCAAGTCAGTCGCCAGAACACCAGAAAAGTCTCTAATAACTCCAGTAAAAGCTGCTAGATTTGTCGCTTTTAACAAAAAAAGTCTCCAGATTTAGCGAGAAAGTCTCCAAGTTGGCAACAGTGTCTGAATGAAAGCAAAGCGGCTGTGGGAGGAGTTTACAGCACAGCACTGCAACGCCAGAGACGCTCGATTAGCAGCTGAAGACAGCAGGAGAGGAAACTGCAGAGAGAAAAATAATCACACCCTTTTATTTTTATCATCGTTGGAAACTCAGATCGTACTGAGATTAAATCTGATTAATCGTCCAGTCCTGATAGATAGAATCCAACTGAAACAGCTGCTGTTGTATTCTTTACGTTTCAATAAAAACATCATTTAGAAGAAAGTTTTTACATTTTTATGAATCGAAGAAAAATAGATTGTAGTCAGTTTAATGAAATCAGGCTTTTCATCTCCAGCGTGTCATTTCATCTTAAAGCATTTAACATCATATAATACATATAATAAACTCTTTTATCGCTTCAGTTTCCCTAAAACGCGCCGCAGCTTTCCATCCGAAGCTTCGACAACATGAAGCCTCGAAGCGGCAGTTTTAGGACCTCCTCATCCTCCCGCCTTCCTTCCGCTTGGCGGGAAACGGCGAGCTGAAACGTGAGGAGACGGCGCGGCGCTCCGCCTCATTTCCCTCCTGATAAATCCATCAGCCTGGATGCTACAGCTGCAGGAGTTCACCGGGCGGCTGCTTTGTGTTCATTAGCGAGCCAATCTGCAGCTGCATCGCCTTCCTCACACAGACGCCGCGCCGCCACCGCGCCGCTGCTTCACATAGGAAATAATTAGCAGTGAAGGATCTGCTCACCGAGCCAACTTTCAGCATGAAATTTTAAGTAAATATGTGTGTGTGTGTGTGTGTTGCCACCCTGGAAACCGATTCCATCTCATAAAAAATGGATGCCTGGTGAAGCGGTCTCCAGTGAGGAGATGACTGAAAGCGAAGCAGTATTCCTCCCACAGACCTGCGCTGAGGAGTGTCATCTCAGCTGCTAATGAAAGCTTCTCTCCCCCGTTCCCCCCATCAGGCCGGGTGTGGGCCGACGAGCCTCGCTGCTCTTATTAAAGCAGCAGCAGATTAGCATCGCCGTGCTAACACACCGTTCTGCAGACAAACACCGGGAAAAACTACAGCCTGGATATTCAGGACGTGGTAAATACGCTGCAGTTCGCTTCGTGTTGCACAACTAATCTGGACTCCAATACGCCGTTTTTAATTATACATCAAATCATATGGTCATATTTGTGCAAATGCTGTAATCATATCCTGATTATGACTGAAAACAAGCAGCCTTTGTTTTCCACCGGCAGAAACGTGGAGGATCGGAGCAGCTTGCAGGATCAACGGCTCCACACACCAGAAACAGCTGGTCTTCTCGCACCGGATCCAGATCTATCCGCTGGACGTGCACACTTCAGGGACAACTGATGAACTTTGACCTTTAACTGTGGAAAACAGCAGGGCCGTACAGATAACTCTGCAGGGCCCGAGGTCGGGGCCCCATCCAGATTCACCATGACTGGTGATTAAAAGTCATTTCTCTGAAATCTGATCACAAATATTAACTAATGCTGGATGAAAATTAATCCAGAACAAACCTTCAAACCCAATAATGGGTGTAAACATCCTCATGCTGATTATTTAAATAGTCTGAAAAACATTTTTTACTCTTAAACATATAAAAGTATTATTTAAATTACCGTATTTAAACTGTTTCTCTTCACTTATTATTAGTATCTGTTCTTTTAATCGAAAAATATTTGCTTTTTTATTATTATTTTGTATTTATCCATTTTATAATGAAATAAAAAATAAATCAGTTAAAAAATAAATACAATCAAAATCAATTAAAAATTAAAAATTTTGCAATTGAAACGTTCATGTTGCTGTCTGGCTAAAAATGAAATGATACTGAAATAATTCAGGGAAACCTGTTCATCTAATGGAGGTATTGATTTGAGTTTGTTCTGCATGGCCGTACTATCAACCCAGATTCAGCCAACCCTGCACATCATTCTGTCCAATCACAGTGACTGAAATGCATCTCCGACCAATCACAGCTTTGCATCTTCATCGTGACAAACAGGAAGTCGACCTGTGACCGAGGAACGTGTGTTTATATATTTATATTTGGCTGCAGCCAGGTGATTGGCCAGTTGTTTGGATCTTTACGTGTGATTGGTGGGCTGTGCCGTTACTCTCCTGTGATTGGTCGGATCGCCTGCTATCCACCTCCTCTGCTTCAGCATGATTCGTTCTTCAGTTCGCAGGAATACGATACAGACGATCAGCAAAGTGTTTCGCCGTGATGGAAAACAAACCAACGTGTCAGATGACGTCTGAGATGAGACACACCAGATTAATCAATCATTAAAATTGATTACTAAGAGAATTTTTTTTTTGCAAGAAAAACTTATTAAAACACCTGAAATTAAAAATATTTGTAGCTTTTTTTCAATAAATCTGCTGTAAAATAAAATTTTGATCCAAACAATCCGATAAAACTTCTGCAGAGACGAAACAGTTTACAGTTGACTGAGTTTGTTTTTCTGGTTGTTTGTTTTTCTGGTTGTTTGTTTTGTTTTTTCTGAAGTGAAATCCAGATAAACATCTATCAAACTGCTTCACTGTTTCCTGGCAACAAGTTCTCTGGAAACAAAAATGAAATAATTTCAAATCTCGAATCGTTGTTTTTTCCATGTTTTTACAGTCAGTAGCAGAGAATTAAACAGACATCCTGACAAACATCTGGAAACCAGCACGACGGCTGTCCGCACATCTGGAAACCAGCACGGCGGCTGTCCGCACATCTGGAAACCAGCACGGCGGCTGTCCGCACATCTGGAAACCAGCACGGCGGCTGTCCGCACATCTGGAAACCAGCACGGCGGCTGTCCGCACATCTGGAAACCAGCACGGCGGCTGTCCGCACATCTGGAAACCAGCACGGCGGCTGTCCGCACATCTGGAAACCAGCACGGCGGCTCTCCGCACATCTGGAAACCAGCACGGCGGCTCTCCGCACATCTGGAAACCAGCACGGCGGCTCTCCGCACATCTGGAAACCAGCACGGCGGCTCTCCGCACATCTGGAAACCAGCACGACGGCTGTCCGCACATCTGGAAACCAGCACGGCGGCTGTCCGCACATCTGGAAACCAGCACGGCGGCTGTCCGCACATCTGGAACAGGAATCCACATTTCTCTGTTCCATCTTCTCCTCAGGTTGGGAATCTTTGCCTCAGACTGATGAATAAAATCTTGCTGTTCTCTGTTAGTCATGCGACAGAGCGGATGTCCCCCGGTTAGGTCAGCGGTTCGATCCCCACAGAGAAAAAATACGGAGTTGATGCAGTAAATAAATCTGATTAAGTGTCTGGATAAACAGTAAACTCTGTAAAACTCGGAGGAGGTCAACAGGCGGAACATCTGTGGATCATTTAGTGTTAATCATAAAATATTTCTGATAAATTATCAGCAGTTTACAGAAAATGAGCAGATGGAAAATATTTATGTCCATGAGAAGCAGATTAAAACGTCCAGAAGTCTGCGTGAAGAAAATGATGGTTTCACACTGGTTTCCTGTAGTTCTGTAGGATCGTAGCTCAGCAACCAATCAGACTTCTTTCATTTCTAACCAATCAGACAAGGACTGAGACCTGGAGCTGACTGAGACCAAGTTGTGCTTGGACTGGACGACCGCAACAGTCGTATGTAGGTATCAGCCAACACGCTCTTTCACCCTCGCAGTTAGTCCACAACTCTGAGACCCAGGACCAGAGGGGACATGGCGTTCTCCGTAGTCGCTCCTAGACTCTGGACTCTGGCCCTCCATGTCCGAGCTGCCCCCCCCCTTTTAGTTTGGAGTGCTTTAAGCCTCGTCTAAAGGCCATTTTTATTCTCTGGCTTCTAACACTGTGTGACTTGTGTGGTCCTCTGTGTCTTTTATTTGTTTTATTTTCTGTATTATTTTAACTATTTTGTTGGGTATTTATTTATTTTGAATTGTTTTACCTGTTATTTTTATTTTAACGACATTATATATTTCATTGTATTTTCATTTTCTGTCTGGCTTTAGTCAAGGCCATTCCACTGAAACTGCTCTCCTGTCTGTTACCGATTCCCTCCGGCTTGCCAGATCCACTGGTCAATCCTCAGTCCTGGTCCTGCTGGACCAGATCCACTGGTCAATCCTCAGTCCTGATCCTGCTGGACCAGATCCACTGGTCAATCCTCAGTCCTGGTCCTGCTGGACCAGATCCACTGGTCAATCCTCAGTCCTGGTCCTGCTGGACCAGATCCACTGGTCAATCCTCAGTCCTGATCCTGCTGGACCAGATCCACTGGTCAATCCTCAGTCCTGGTCCTGCTGGACCAGATCCACTGGTCAATCCTCAGTCCTGATCCTGCTGGACCAGATCCACTGGTCAATCCTCAGTCCTGATCCTGCTGGACCAGATCCACTGGTCAATCCTCAGTCCTGATACTTCTGGACCTGTCTGCTGCTTTTGACACAGTGAACCATCAGATTCTCCTCTCCACACTCTCTGAGCTCGGCATCTCTGGATCTGTCCTCTCCTGGTTCTCGTCCTACCTCTCAGGAAGATCCTTCAGAGTATCCTGGCGAGGAGAAGTGTCCAGATCTCATGAGTTGAAAACAGGGGTGCCTCAAGGGTCGGTGCTCGGCCCTCTTCTCTTCTCACTATACACCTCCTCACTTGGAGCAGTTAGAAGCTCTCATGGCTTCTCCTACTACTGCTATGCAGATAACACTCAGCTTTTCTTCTCCTTTCCTCCGGATGACACAACCATCTCAATGAGAATATCAGCTTGCCTTGCTGATATCTCGGCATGGATGAAGGCTCACCACCTTCAGCTCAATCTGTCCAAGACAGAGCTCATTGTCTGTCCAGCCAATCCTTCCTTACATCTGCAACTGAGTGTGAAGCTTGACTCTGTCACACTTGTTCCTACGCCTGCTGCCCAGAATCTTGGGGTCATGGTGGATGACCAGTTGACCTTTAAGGTCCATGTTGCCTTGGTTGCCCATACCTGCCAATATGCTCTCTACAACATCAAGAGAATCAGACCATACCAGACCGAACACACGACCCAGCTGTTGGTTCAGGGTCTGGTCATCTTGCGCATCGATTGCTGCAGTTCCCTACTGGCAGGTCTGCCTGCATGCTGGTTAAACCTCTGCAGATGATCCAGAATGCCGCAGCGCGTCTGGTCTTCAACCAACCCAAATGAACACGTCACTCTGCTGCTAATCGCTCTTCACTGGCTTCCGGTCGCAGCACGCATCAAATTTAAAGCTTTGCTTCTGGCTTACAAAACAATAACTCAAACAGCTCCCGTCTACCTTCACTCCCTGATCCAGGCCTACACTCCCTCTCCACAGCTACGTTCCACCAGTGAAAGACGCCTCGTGTTACCACCACAACGTGGGACTAAATCACCAGCCAGACTCTTTTCCTCTGTTGTTCCACGATGGTGGAATGATCTCCCAAACTCTGTCCGCTCTGCAGAGTCCCTGTCTACTTTTAAGACCCAGCTGAAAACTCAGCTCTTCAAGGAGAACTTGTTGGAAAGTTGGAGAACTTCGCCCAGTTCTTAGCTACAAACTTTATGGTATTAATTCTTTGTATTAAAACATAGGTGATGTTATGGGGTGAGAAGGGAATAAACAAAAACAAACAAACAAAAAAAAGCCTGTAGCACTTCATTGACCTGCGTCCAACTGGACAGTCCACCGGCACCTTCCTACCATGTCCTCTACTGTCTGATTTCATGCTTGTGTTGTTTTCACTCATATGTAAGTCGCTTTGGATAAAAGCGTCCGATAAATGACTGTAGAATAGAATAGAATTTTGTGATATTCCACATTGGAGCACTTTGGTGACATTCTGTTTTAAAAATGTGCTTCATAAATAAAGTGGATTGGATTAAACATGGTTCATATTGGCGCGTTTTACATTGCCAGACATGCTGGACCCCAGTTCAGCCAGTTAAAAACAGGTTTAACTGGTTGAACTGGGGTCCGTGTCGTAGCTCCGTAGGATTCAATGTGTCGTCTGAGCTTCTAAAGATTCTGGATTAAACTGAAACGTCATGTTTATGAGCTACATCCGCTGCCTGGACTGTGGACGTCCAGAGACAGACATGCAGCTCTGACTCTCCAGGCCTGGATGGGGGGGAGGGGGAGGGTCACCTCTGGGGGTGTCATATGTCTGCAGATGCTTTGGATCCTCTTGGCCCTGGAATCTGATCTGGACTGGGCGAGTTTGGGGCCAGGTTCCTGGAGCCGGACCTGAGCGGTTCTGAACGTAAAGCCTGGACGGTCCAGGACAGTACCAATCGCTTGGAGGTAACGGCTGAAAATCCAGTGTTAGGTGGGGTCATTGAAGGCCTCAGACGGCGCAGTTTTCTGTCTTTTGTCAGGACAAACTCCAGCAGCGGCTAATAAGGCTCCGCTCTGCCTTCATAATCCAATAACTGATCCAGAAAAGTGTGACTTGATTGCATTTATAAAGAGCTCCCCTGATGCAATTACTGGAAAAAAGTGTCAATACATCATGTATTAGCTCCAGCTGGAGACTTCCATGCATGGAGAAATGGCTCCTCCTGCTCTCAGCGGTAAATACGAAGCAGATCTTTGATCTCCAGGAGCTTCTCAGCGTTTCATGGCAGCCATGGTGGCACGTCAGGCCTGATCACAGCACAAGTCTGAGAAGCACATGATTGTCAGACATGAGGAATGTGGCTGTCAGTTCAGCTCAGCTCCTCGGCTGAGCTGAACCTGCTGCAACACGGGCCTGGTGTCGCGCTCGGCCTCAGAGTGCACCGGCAAACGGATCGAATGATGGCTCGCCTCGGGTGGATTTACTGCCAGGAGACCCTTTTCACGTTTAACATGACAAGAAAGGGCAGGGAAGGTTAAAAGACTCCATTTCCTTCCATTTTCTCACCACAAAACCCAGCATGGACACCGAGTGGAAAGAGTAGAAGAAGAAACGAGTTGTTTTACCTCGGAGTGAAACCAAGATTCACTGTGAAACATCAGATTATTTCTGTTCACCTTGTGGCCACCAGGGGGCGACGTCTTCATCTGCAAAATAGTTGATTAATCTGATAACGTTCTGGTATTTATTTTAATTTATTTAATCTTTTTATTTATTATTCATTTTATTTATTTAGTCATTATATTAACAACAAGCGGCCAATTCACGACTTAAAGGGTATAAATTATGGCGGTTTACCCGTTTCCTGCATTGGTTATGTTTGTAATGTGGTCCTTTTCCAAGCTATTCGTCACTTGTCGCTGAAAACAGAGCAGTACCCTCAGAAACCATTGGGGGCAGTGTTGAGTTGTATTCATACATGGCAACAGACACGCTTCACGGCGCTAAAACCGCTGCAATGTTGGGCAGCTGCACCGCTACCTGGAGCTACAGCGGCTCATTCAGTCTGTCGGAGATGTCGCCATACGCTGTGCAGTTGGATGCAACAGGGAAGCAGACCAAATATTCCTTTCTACGTATAGGAGCCATAAATGTAGTTTATGTGGGGAGTTACAACTGGGTGGATGTTTGGTGTTACATTGTTGTCATGGTGATACGGATTGGAGTCACATTTTGCGTTGCACACTGTCATATTATACTGGTGAAGTTACATCGTATCTGATCGTCTGGCAGTCTATGTAACAGTTTCCAATAAACAAATCTTCGCTATCTGTGACCTATGTGCGTCATTTTGGAACCACCAACAGGGCGTCAAACAAATAGACCGGACCCAGTCGCCTAACTAGCTCCTGTGGAAGTCACTACATTACTGATTACCAGCAGAAGAACGTCGTCAGAGATGGTTTTCAGGGATCATTAGCCGACTGTACGGTCTACACTTAGTATTAGCTCTGAGAACTAGCTCCTAATCTGATTTACGATCATCTGATTTGACACCTCATGTAACAAATGCTTTTGCTTAGAATTTAATATGAATCTTGCTTCCGATAGCAGCAGTTAGCTTAGCTTACATATACGTCACTACAAGCTATGCTAACAACGACTTCCCTGCAGATTGTGCTTTATTAACAGTCATAGTTGCCAAAATAGCTGAAACAAACCATGTGAAATAGCGATAAGTACCTGTGCTTTTAAATGAAGACGAGTTATGTATCAGGAAGATGAAAATGTCGTAAAGAAGACGAACAGGAAGAAAACAAAGCAGAAACCGCCAAATAAGCAGCACCACAAGAAGAAGAAAAACTTTCTGGTTTTCTTCTTCTGGTGTTTTCAGATGCCTGGAACAAAAATCCATTTTAGGTTTAATAGATCAGGTTTACCTTCATGAACACTGTGGGGGGAGAGAATTTTTTTCTAACTCGCCCGTTTAAAAGTAATTTAATCTCAAATTTCGGCATATTTAGGGGCGTCTCCTTTTGATTGACAGGTACCTGATCTCCCGCTTCAAGTCAGAAGAATGTAGAACAATCGTGGTTTTTAGCCGGTTAACAATGTGACTTAGCGTTAGCCCGTTTACCTCCGTTAGCTGGTTAGCTCCTGTTATCTCCAGGTTAGCTCGGTTAGCTCTTAGCTACAGAAAGCTCGGAGTTCGCTCGATGTCAATCATCCACCATGACGCTCACAGCCCCCCTCTCAGCTCCACCTCTTTGCCCATATTTGTATTTTCTGGGTGAGACGACGCGTACGCCCCTGCTAAGATGGTGATGGTAGGAACCGCCCACCGAGCTTCAATTCAGCTCTTCAGAAACCTACGGGTGACGTCACGGAGGCTCCGCCCATCTTTTATATACAGTCTATCTAAACAACATCCTAGCGGTGCATTCTACCGACCAGAGTCAGAAGATGGAAGTGAACTCAGCACTGCCCCCAGGTGGATGAACTGACTTAGTAACCCTGGTAACAAAGCTGCGCTGAGTCGACGTATGACAACGTTTGAAACGAAGGTCCTTTTTACGTACGTAGGGAAGTAGATGAGGAACGTTAAGAGGTGAAATACATGTTCCTGACCCACGCGGTATTAGAACCAAAACAAGCTGTTGTGGAGGAGTGTAAAGGTTTGATCCCGACATTTCAATTCAACAAATCACTTTGCCGAGTTTGCTGACGAGTCATGATGCAAACATAATCATCTTCAGATGCTGCTTGTCTTTTAATTCACGTCTTGTTTTTATATCATATCACTCCCAAGTTTTATGAGTTCAAAGTAAAGATACTAAACGTAATTTTGAAATTCTCGTCCGAGCATCGAGAACATAGACGGCTCCATCCTCACCTGCAGCCCAATGGAGCGTGCATCACTAGCGCATGTCCGTAACCAGAAGACTTTCTCTGCGTCATTTTAACGTAGATTATTGTTTAAATTCGGGGAAATGTTGCAATAGACTGACCTCACCAAGAAGCCGAATAAAACATTATTAACCACATGTTTCTGGTCCGATTCCATTTTCATCTCTAACCCCGCCCCCCCCTGTCTGGTTAAATCAGCCAACCCGAGATGCCATGACGCAGGGGGGCGGGTCCAGCATCTTCAGGTGGACTTTAAAGATCCTTCTGTGGTATTTGGGACAGTGGATGAGAACAATCTCCCTCCTGTTTCCGTAGTAACAAGCAGGTCGTGGGAACCTTCCAGGTTCTGGATGGAGACGTCAGTCTGGCCTCAGCAGGGCGTCAGAGACTGGTTTTATTAGTTGATAAAACTCAGCAGATCGCTGCTTTTTCTTTAGGGAAAGCCGTGAAACAAGATTTTTCTCCTCTCCGGCTGGAACAAACATGACATCTGAAAATCGTCTGGAAGTTGTTCGGGAATTCCAAACCGGAAAAGCTTGTCTGAGGTGTAGTTCCGACCTCCTGCCTCTAGGGGGAGCTACTTTACAGGACATCAGTTAGAGACAGAGTCTGTCATCAGACAGACTGTCTGACAGACTGTCTGATGACAGAGTGAACTGTTTTGAAAGAATTAAATATTGCCGTTAACGTGAATTGTATCGTGATCGGATCCCAGCTGATGGAATGAAAACGTGATTTAATGAAGGCTGATTTCATTCTGAAGCCGTTCAGATTTTATCCAACGTGAGACTGAAGCTGACCTGGAGAAAACCACGCACACGGGGGGAGGGGGGGGGGCTCAAACCAGCGACCTTCTCTCTGCAAGGCCTGTCGTCGGCCTCGGTGAGCAGCGTTAGCCTCGGTGAGCGTGCAGAGGCTAACGCTTCTAAACATAGATTCTAAGCATAGACGCTGTCTATGCTTAGAAGCGAGTCGGAGCAGATTGATGAGACATCAGGTTCTCTGTAAACCAGCATCGCTGCACCTTCGACCTTCCGTTTGTCCTCAGAAACGTCTCAAACATCTTCCCTCCATCTCACCGCTGACTTTGCCCAAAAAACCAAGATGGCGGAAGGCAAAGCGCAGAGCTGGTGGCGTCGCGGCGGCGTTCGCTGGAGATCCAGATTCCTGTAGGTTCAAACAGACGAGGTGGAAGCTGTCTCCAGATAAACGCATCATTTATGTGGAACTGGAGCAGAAACACGGCGGACTGGATCCGAACCCAGAACCTGCAGGTTCAGGATCCGAGCCTCTTCTGCAGCCTGAGAAGTTCCATCAGGAGGAATGAAATCCGCTTTTATTCCACGTTTCATATGGAACAAACCTGCTGTGTGTTTAAACCTGGACTCCACGCACACTACCGCACAACGTTTTCCAGACTGTGTCTGCAGAGATGTCCAGGATTCCTGTGTTCTCTCTGCAGACCGGGACCATCCGAAGGTCCAGACTCTGGTGGAGGGTCCTCTCCTGATTCTGGTCCCAGAAGGATCCAGAATCCCCGTCCTGTCGTCTCACCTGAAACCTGCGGCTTTGTGGGTTTTATTCCAGCTTGTTTTCAAACGTGACCTGAATAAAACCATAATTTTCTTTGTTTCTGCTGAATGTTGACGACTGCGGTTCTTTAATGTCGGAACATTTACTGTAAAAACAAGAAGAAGCTTTTCAGCTGCAAACTGCAGAAGTCTGATCCGGTTTCAGACCATTCAAGTCAAAGTGAACAGATTTCCATCTTCTCTTCCTCCAGCTGCTCAGAAAGTTAAGAAAAACAGAAAAGACAGAAACAAGAAGGTTGGAAACTCCAGGATGAATTCCAGGACATTCCCAGAACCAGAACCGGCTGGAAATCACACTTCTTGATGGAAATCAGTGTTTTTCAACACAAAGCTGCACGTTCAGGCCTCTGAACGAACACACACACACACACACACACACACACACACACACACACACACACACACACACACACTCCGCGCGCCCCAACGCGGCGCCTCCGGTTCGGATCACCAGAACCGAACCTGTCTGCTTGACCTTCATCAGTCCCGCCTTCATCATCACCAACTTGCTCACGTGCAACCAAACTGTCCCCAGCAGCAGCGCAGACCTGATCCGGAACCGAACCGGACCGGACCGGACCCCTCCCTCCCCGCGGCGGCGACAGGTGCGCGCGGACAGCCGCGCTACTCACGGTGAGACGCGGCTGAAGCTGCGCTGAAGACGCCCAGAGAGAGGAGGATGAAGGCGGGCAGCAGAGCCACCATCTTCCCGCAGAGCTGCGCGCGAGGATCCGGGTCCGCAAAGCTGAGTCCTCCTCGCTCCTCCGGCTTGGAGGGATGGCAGGAGTCTGATGTGGAGGAGCAAACCTCTCCCACGATGGCACGCCCTCCCTCCTCCCTGTGAGGTGCAGCCCGCCCCCCGCTCCCCCTCCCTTCAGGATTCACTGGCGGAACCGGACCACGCCGCTGCGCGCGAGCAGCCCGGGTCCGCGTGCTCAGACCAATCGTCCTGGTTCTGATCCACATGCAGCTGTTGTCACGAGGCTGCAGGTGAGACCAGAGAGCGGATCCGGATCAGGGTTTGGTTCTGGACCCAGTTCTCAGAAACGTGAAGGAAAAGATCCAAAACAATTATTTATAAAAGTCATCAGGTCTTATTTTATAAATCAGACATGTTGTTTATTTTCCCTCTGGGGAGAAAATAAACAAGGTGATGCAAATAAACAACATGAGGTAAATAGACAACATGAGGTAAATAGACAACATGAGGTAAATAAACAACATTAGGTAAATAGACAACATGAGGTAAATAAACAACATTAGGTAAATAGACATGAGGTAAATAGACATGAGGTAAATAGACAACATGAGGTAAATAAACAACATGAGGTAAATAGACAACATGAGGTAAATAAACAGCATTAGGTAAATAGACATGAGGTAAATAGACAACATGAGGTAAATAAACAGCATTAGGTAAATAGACATGAGGTAAATAGACATGAGGTAAATAGACAACATGAGGTAAATAAACAACATGAGGTAAATAGACAACATGAGGTAAATAAACAGCATTAGGTAAATAGACATGAGGTAAATAGACAACATGAGGTAAATAAACAGCATTAGGTAAATAGACATGAGGTAAATAAACAACATGAGGTAAATAAACAACATGAGGTAAATAGACAACATGAGGTAAATAAACAACATTAGGTAAATAGACATGAGGTAAATAGACATGAGGTAAATAGACAACATGAGGTAAATAAACAACATGAGGTAAATAGACAACATGAGGTAAATAAACAGCATTAGGTAAATAGACATGAGGTAAATAGACAACATGAGGTAAATAAACAGCATTAGGTAAATAGACATGAGGTAAATAGACAACATGAGGTAAATAGACAACATGAGGTAAATAAACAACATGAGGTAAATAAACAGCATTAGGTAAATAGACATGAGGTAAATAGACAACATGAGGTAAATAAACAGCATGAGGTAAATAGACAACATAAGGTAAATAAACAACATGAGGTAAATAGACAACATGAGGTAAATAAACAACATGAGGTAAATAGACAACATGAGGTAAATAGACAACATGAGGTAAATAAACAGCATTAGGTAAATAGACATGAGGTAAATAGACAACATGAGGTAAATAAACAGCATTAGGTAAATAGACATGAGGTAAATAAACAACATGAGGTAAATAGACAACATGAGGTAAATAAACAGCATTAGGTAAATAGACAACATGAGGTAAATAAACAGCATTAGGTAAATAGACAACATGAGGTAAATAAACAGCATTAGGTAAATAGACAACATGAGGTAAATAGACAACATGAGGTAAATAGACAACATGAGGTAAATAAACAGCATTAGGTAAATAGACATGAGGTAAATAGACATGAGGTAAATAGACAACATGAGGTAAATAAACAACATGAGGTAAATAGACAACATGAGGTAAATAAACAGCATTAGGTAAATAGACATGAGGTAAATAGACAACATGAGGTAAATAAACAGCATTAGGTAAATAGACATGAGGTAAATAGACAACATGAGGTAAATAGACAACATGAGGTAAATAAACAGCATTAGGTAAATAGACAACATGAGGTAAATAGACAACATGAGGTAAATAAACAACATGAGGTAAATAGACAACATGAGGTAAATAAACAGCATTAGGTAAATAGACAACATGAGGTAAATAGACAACATGAGGTAAATAGACAACATGAGGTAAATAAACAGCATTAGGTAAATAGACATGAGGTAAATAGACAACATGAGGTAAATAAACAACATGAGGTAAATAGACAACATGAGGTAAATAAACAGCATTAGGTAAATAGACAACATGAGGTAAATAGACAACATGAGGTAAATAAACAGCATTAGGTAAATAGACAACATGAGGTAAATAAAAAGCATGAGGTAAATAGACAACATGAGGTAAATAAACAACATGAGGTAAATAGACAACATGAGGTAAATAAACAGCATTAGGTAAATAGACAACATGAGGTAAATAAACAGCATTAGGTAAATAAACAACATGAGGTAAATAAACAACATGAGGTAAATAAACAGCATGAGGTAAATAGACAACATGAGGTAAATTGACAGCATGAGGTAAATAAACAACATGAGGTAAATAAACAGCATGAGGTAAATAGACAACATGAGGTAAATAAACAGCATTAGGTCAATAAACAACATGAGGTAAATAAACAGCATGAGGTAAATAGACAACATGAGGTAAATAAACAACATGAGGTAAATAAACAACATGAGGTAAATAGACAACATGAGGTAAATAGACAGCATTAGGTAAATAAACAACATGAGGTAAATAAACAGCATGAGGTAAATAGACAACATGAGGTAAATTGACAGCATGAGGTAAATAAACAACATGAGGTAAATAAACAGCATGAGGTAAATAGACAACATGAGGTAAATAAACAGCATTAGGTCAATAAACAACATGAGGTAAATAAACAGCATGAGGTAAATAGACAACATGAGGTAAATAAACAACATGAGGTAAATAAACAACATGAGGTAAATAGACAACATGAGGTAAATAGACAGCATTAGGTAAATAAACAACATGAGGTAAATAAACAGCATGAGGTAAATAGACAACATGAGGTAAATAAACAACATGAGGTAAATAAACAACATGAGGTAAATAAACAACATGAGGCAAATAAACAGCATGAGGTAAATAAACAGCATGAGGTAAATAGATAACATGAGGTAAATAAACAACATGAGGTAAATAGACAACATGAGGTAAATTGACAGCATGAGGTAAATAAACAACATGAGGTAAATAAACAGCATGAGGTAAATAGACAACATGAGGTAAATAAACAGCATTAGGTCAATAAACAACATGAGGTAAATAAACAGCATGAGGTAAATAGACAACATGAGGTAAATAAACAACATGAGGTAAATAAACAACATGAGGTAAATAGACAACATGAGGTAAATAGACAGCATTAGGTAAATAAACAACATGAGGTAAATAAACAGCATGAGGTAAATAGACAACATGAGGTAAATAAACAACATGAGGTAAATAAACAACATGAGGTAAATAAACAACATGAGGTAAATAAACAGCATGAGGTAAATAGACAACATGAGGTAAATAAACAACATGAGGTAAATAAACAACATGAGGTAAATAGACAACATGAGGTAAATAGACAGCATTAGGTAAATAAACAACATGAGGTAAATAAACAGCATGAGGTAAATAGACAACATGAGGTAAACAACATGAGGTAAATAAACAACATGAGGTAAATAAACAACATGAGGCAAATAAACAGCATGAGGTAAATAAACAGCATGAGGTAAATAGATAACATGAGGTAAATAAACAACATGAGGTAAATAGACAACATGAGGTAAATTGACAGCATGAGGTAAATAAACAACATGAGGTAAATAAACAGCATGAGGTAAATAGACAACATGAGGTAAATAAACAGCATTAGGTCAATAAACAACATGAGGTAAATAAACAGCATGAGGTAAATAGACAACATGAGGTAAATAAACAACATGAGGTAAATAAACAACATGAGGTAAATAAACAACATGAGGTAAATAGACAACATGAGGTAAATAGACAGCATTAGGTAAATAAACAACATGAGGTAAATAAACAGCATGAGGTAAATAGACAACATGAGGTAAATAAACAACATGAGGTAAATAAACAACATGAGGTAAATAAACAACATGAGGTAAATAGACAACATGAGGTAAATAAACAGCATGAGGTAAATAGACAACATAAGGTAAATAAACAACATGAGGTAAATAGACAACATGAGGTAAATAAACAGCATGAGGTAAATAGACAACATGAGGTAAATAAACAGCATGAGGTAAATAAACAACATGAGGTAAATAAACAACATGAGGTCATCTCCAGGGTCTGACATCATCAGAATCTGAAGGAATCTCTGTATGCTGGGACAAAGCTGGATGCTGCTAAAACTAAAATGTCTGGAGGGAGGAGTTACAGCTAATCAGCTCAACTATGAGAAGAGTCAGAAACATGACTGGACATAGAGAATTAGAAGGAATCTCTGTATGTATAAGGCTGGATCCTGGTGATGTTCTGCATTAACAGCAGACATGATTCTCTACTGGAAACCAGTGCATGGATCAGGAAGCTTACAGAAACCAGTGTGAACCCAGTTCATGCAGGTTAAAGCTCCATCATATGTGAAGAGGATCCAGAAACACGCCGTCTTCTCTGGACCAAAGCTCATTTCAAATGTTCTGAGTGGAAACCTGGACGAGATCTCGTATACAGGCGGCTGAAATGAGTTTCCTCCGCAGGGTGGCCGGGCTCTCCCTTAGAGATAGGGTGAGGAGCTCGGTCATCCGGGAGGAGATCAGAGTAGAGCCGCTGCTCCTCCGCATCGAGAGGAACCAGTTGAGGTGGCTCGGGCATCTGGTCAGGATGCCTCCTGGACCTCCCTGGTGAGGCGTTCCAGGCACGTCCCTCTGGGAGGAGACCCCAGGGAAGACCCAGGACACGCTGGAGGGATTACATCTCTCGGCTGGCCTGGGAACGCCTCGGGATCCCCCCGCAGAGTTGGCAAATGTGGCTGGGGAGAGGGAAGTCTGGGCTTCCCTGCTTAGGCTGCTGCCCCCGCGACCCGACCCCGGATAAGCGGCAGAAGATGGATGGATGGATGGATGGATGAAGATGTGGAATAGTTTGTGGACAGCATGGACGGCGTGTCCTGCAGACTAAAGAGGAGAGGGAGCATCCAGCTGGTTGCCGGCGGAAACGTCAGGAAACTGTCGAGGGTTCAACGTGTGGATGGAGCGTCCGTCATCTCTGGATTTATTCCTGTCAGGAGAATATTCCTGCCGTGGATGAGCTGACGGAGAAAGAGATTTAAGGATTTAGATAGTTACAGCTTCATATTTCCCCTGCTTCTATGGCAACATCATCTTCCTCATCTTCCTCATCTTCATGTGTTTGGGTCTGTTGCATCCTCTTCGTCGTTTCTCTGAAGTTCTGAATGTGGATCCAGACTGTGTTGGCAGATTCCTCTCAGCCTGTTCTCTCCAGGTTGCCAGGACTCAGCGGCCATCCATCCATCCATCCATCCATCCTACTGTCTATCTATCTATCCATCCATCCATCCATCCATCCATCCATCCTACTGTCTATCTATCTTTCTATCCATCCATCCATCCATCCATCCATCCATCCTTCCTACTGTCTATCTATCTTTCTATCCATCCATCCATCCATCCATCCATCCTACTGTCTATCTATCCATCCATCCATCCATCCATCCTTCCTACTGTCTATCTATCTTTCTATCCATCCATCCATCTATCCTACTGTCTATCTATCTATCCATCCATCCATCCATCCATCCATTCTACTGTCTATCTATCTATCTATCCATCCATCCATCCATCCATCCATCCTACTGTCTATCTATCTATCTATCCATCCATCCATCCATCCATCCATCCTACTGTCTATCTATCTATCCATCCATCCATCCATCCATCCATCCATCCATCCATCCATCCATCCTACTGTCTATCTATCTTTCTATCCATCCATCCATCCATCCATCCATCCTACTGTCTATCTATCCATCCATCCATCCATCCATCCTTCCTACTGTCTATCTATCTTTCTATCCATCCATCCATCTATCCTACTGTCTATCTATCCATCCATCCATCCATCCATCCATCCATCCTACTGTCTATCTATCTATCATCCATCCATCCATCCATCCATCCATCCTACTGTCTATCTATCTATCCATCCACCCATCCATCCATCCATCCATCCATCTTACTGTCTATCTATCTATCCATCCATTCTGCTATCTAGCTATCCGTCCATCTATCTATCTATCTATCTATCTATCCATCCATCCATCCATCCATCCATCTTACTGTCTATCTATCTATCCATCCATCCATCCATCCATCCATCTTACTGTCTATCTATCTATCCATCCATCCATCCATCCATCCATCCATCCATCCATCTTTTATCCAGTTTGATAAGCTGCAAACAGGATATTTCATGTTCAAACTGATGATTTTTATTTGAAGTAATTAATCAGGTTGGTCATCGTCTTGGTGAAACTAGCAGGGAGTCTCCTGGGAAAGACGCAGCATGTGCTGCTTCCTGTATGAACCACCAGACGTGTCGCTTCACAGCAGTGCTGATAGTTTATGACGTCTTCCCCGTGGTGATATTCTTCACACAATGATGTCACTTCTAAACGTTGTGCCGTCTGAAGGATCTAATGTTGGTTTCCCGCCTTGCTGCTGACATACAGAGATTTCTTCAGTTTCTACTCTGATCATAACATGAACTATAGACCATCCAAACAGGTGTTTTTCCATCATTCCTCAGCTTATCCTGCTTTTTGTCTTCATCCAGCTCTTTTACACTCTGTTGCAGGTATCAGAGTCAACATGAGTAAATATTTGTGACAAAACCAAAACAACGACGGAAGGAAGGAGTTCATGTTGCAGCGTTTTCTGGGACGTTGCAGGTCAGAGAGAAAAACTAAATGAAAGCGACACAGAGGAGGAAACGTTGGCTTCATTCTGTCTGCAGCTCGTCATCATGTCACATTTCAGCTGTTAACCGTCCAAACAGTTTTATTTACGCCGTCTCCTCGTCTCAGCTGCAGGTTCAGAATCAGAAGCCTGGAAGGCAAATCCAGAAATACAACATATAGAGTCGGTTAAAATGAGACATAACGGCTTGTTGGAACGGAACAGGTAGAGGTTCCGTTTCACGTCTTCTTTCCCCTCAGGCTCTGACACAGATTGTTCCTTCAGTTTGTTCCCGGTACGCTCGCCGCATATAGACCCGGTACCGGACCAGCCGGCACCGCCAGGAGACGTCACATTGAAACCTCCATCAGGACCAGAACCAGGGAGGAAAACCTCCATCAGGACCAGAACCAGGAAGGAAAACCTCCATCAGGACCAGGACCAGGAAGGAAAACCTCCATCAGGACCAGAACCAGGAAGAAAACCTCCATCAGGACCAGGACCAGGAAGGAAAACCTCCATCAGGACCAGAACCAGGGAGGAAAACCTCCATCAGGACCAGAACCAGGAAGGAAAACCTCCATCAGGACCAGAACCAGGGAGGAAAACCTCCATCAGGACCGGAACCAGGGAGGAAAACCTCCATCAGGACCAGAACCAGGGAGGAAAACCTCCATCAGGACCGGAACCAGGGAGGAAAACCTCCATCAGGACCAGAACCAGGGAGGAAAACCTCCATCAGGACCGGAACCAGGGAGGAAAACCTCCATCAGGACCAGAACCAGGGAGGAAAACCTCCATCAGGACCAGAACCAGGAAGGAAAACCTCCATCTGGACCAGAACCAGGGAGGAAAACCTCCATCAGGACCGGAACCAGGGAGGAAAACCTCCATCAGGACCAGAACCAGGGAGGAAAACCTCCATCAGGACCGGAACCAGGGAGGAAAACCTCCATCAGGACCAGAACCAGGGAGGAAAACCTCCATCAGGACCAGAACCAGGAAGGAAAACCTCCATCTGGACCAGAACCAGGGAGGAAAACCTCCATCAGGACCAGAACCAGGAAGGAAAACCTCCATCAGGACCAGAACCAGGAAGGAAAACCTCCATCAGGACCAGAACCAGGAAGGAAAACCTCCATCAGGACCAGAACCAGGAAGGAAAACCTCCATCAGGACCAGAGCCCGGGAAGAAAACCTCCATCAGGACCAGAACCAGAAAGGAAAACCTCCATCTGGACCAGAACCAGAAAGGAACACCTCCATCTGGACCAGAACCAGGAAGGAAAACCTCCATCTGGACCAGAACCAGGAAGGAAAACCTCCATCTGGACCAGAACCAGGAAGGAAAACCTCCATCAGGACCAGAACCAGGGAGGAAAACCTCCATCAGGACCAGAACCAGGAAGGAAAACCTCCATCAGGACCAGAACCAGGGAGGAAAACCTCCATCAGGACCAGAACCAGGAAGGAAAACCTCCATCAGGACCAGAACCAGGAAGGAAAACCTCCATCTGGACCAGAACCAGGGAGGAAAACCTCCATCAGGACCAGAACCGGGAAGGAAAACCTCCATCAGGACTAGAACCGGGAAAGAAAACCTCCATCAGGACCAGAACCAGGAAGGAAAACCTCCATCAGGACCAGAACCAGGAAGGAAAACCTCCATCAGGACCAGAACCAGTCCTCCTACTAACTGGTTCCCAGTAAAACCAGTCCTCCTACTAACTGGTTCCCAGTAAAACCAGTCCTCCTACTAACTGGTCCCAGTAAAACCAGTCCTCCTACTAACTGGTTCCCAGTAAAACCAGTCCTCCTACTAACTGGTTCCCAGTAAAACCAGTCCTCCTACTAACTGGTCCCAGTAAAACCAGTCCTCCTACTAACTGGTTCCCAGTAAAACCAGTCCTCCTACTAACTGGTCCCAGTAAAACCAGTCCTCCTACTAACTGGTTCCCAGTAAAACCAGTCCTCCTACTAACTGGTTCCCAGTAAAACCAGTCCTCCTACTAACTGGTCCCAGTAAAACCAGTCCTCCTACTAACTGGTCCCAGTAAAACCAGTCCTCCTACTAACTGGTTCCCAGTAAAACCAGTCCTCCTACTAACTGGTCCCAGTAAAACCAGTCCTCCTACTAACTGGTTCCCAGTAAAACCAGTCCTCCTACTAACTGGTTCCCAGTAAAACCAGTCCTCCTACTAACTGGTCCCAGTAAAACCAGTCCTCCTACTAACTGGTTCCCAGTAAAACCAGTCCTCCTACTAACTGGTTCCCAGTAAAACCAGTCCTCCTACTAACTGGTCCCAGTAAAACCAGTAAAGTCTTGTTGCTGTTGAGTCAAATTTACCATCAGATAGAAAATTTTCCGTTTCATCACCTGACGTGTTTATATTCTACCGAGATGCAGAAATGATTGAATTCTATTTTTATTTACATTTTATGCACCAAATGTTTGGGTTGTTGCCACACACACACACACACACACACACACACACACACACACACACACACACACACACACACACACACACACACACACACACACACACACACACCCTCTGTACTGTGTCACATTAACAAATGTAAAGTGACAAAAACAAGGAATTTGACTCATTTCCGGAAGTAGAACCTCGGAGATGAGGAGCAGATTGTGGTGATGAAGAGGAAGAGTGAAGAAGAGGAGCTCTCTGTGTCTGGATCAGCTTCCTCTGACATGCAACATTTCAATTAAGTTTGTTTTGACGATTCATAAATAATTTAGATCCAAACTGCAGCGCTGCAGCATATCATTACTCCTGTTTTAAAAAGCGGCTGGAATTATTTCCTTCTGTCTTTATTTACAGCTGATCTCTAAATCTGCAAAAACGCACTAAAATCTGGGAAAACCGCTTTAAACAAACATTAAGAGATAAAACAGAAGATCGGATTCACAAGTTTACATCGTCTCAACATGGTCCATATGAATAATAAAAGTATTTCTTTTGGACGTTTCTCAGCAACATCAGAAGGTTTTTAACAGCAGCAGAGAAATCAAAGATGGGAAAGAAAACATCCCGTTTAAGTCCAGACAGAGAGACAGACTGGACGTCTGGCCAGGGACAACTACTTTTTTGTCCTCTACTTTTGAAAGATGGACGGAGCCTTCAGCGGTTAAAAGTGAAGCCTATGTGGAAGTGCCTAAAACTGCAGTTCCCCCTTCATCCACTAGGGGCTGCAAAACAGAGCAAATCCCCATAGACTCCCATGTTAAAAAGACCAACTTCACAGCAGAAATAAACATGTTTACAGCAGAAATAAACACGTTTACAGTAGAAATAAACATGTTTACAGCAGGAATAAACATGTTTACAGCAGGAATAAACATGTTTACAGCAGGAATAAACACGTTTACAGCAGAAATAAACATGTTTACAGCAGGAATAAACATGTTTACAGCAGGAATAAACACGTTTACAGTAGAAATAAACATGTTTACAGCAGGAATAAACATGTTTACAGCCTGGTTCAAAAACACATTTTAGGTTTAATAGGTCAGGTTTACCTTCATGACAACTGTCGGGGGACAGAATTTTTTTCTAACTCGCCCGTTTAAAAGTAATTTAATCTTGAAGTTTGGCATATTTAGGGGCGTGTCCTTTTGATTGACAGGTACCCCATCTCCCGCTTCAGGTCAGAAGAACGTAGAACAACCGCGGTTTTTAGCCGGTTAACAACGTAACTTAGCTTTAGCCCGCTTACCTCTGTTAGCTGGTTAGCTCCTGTTATCTCCAGGTTAGCTCGGTTAGCTCTTAGCTACAGAAAGCTCAGAGTTCGCTCGATGTCAATCATCCGCCATGACGCTCACAGCTCCCCTCTCAGCTCCACCTCTTTGCCCATATTTGTATTTTCTGGGATAGACGACACGCATGCCCCTGCCAAGATGGAGATGGTAGGAACCGCCCACCGAGCTTCAATTCAGCTCTTCAGAAACTTACAGGTGACGTCACGGAGGCTCCGCCCATCTTTTACATAGAGTCTATGCTCTAAACACACACATGAACACAACAGCCACTTGGGAACATGTAACATCACCGCGTATGTTACATGTGTCGGGACTCATCCTGCAAACTGCCGTTTAGCAGCCAAAGATCCGGATCAACACGTCAGAACTGGTCCGAAACTTCTTCACCATAAGGTTCCTTCTGACACACCTAAATCCAGCTTGACTGGTTTTATCCATGAAATGTGTCTCCAGACATTTTTCAGAGTTTCTATGAGAAGGAGAACAGCTCAAAGCAGATAAATCATGTCTGATGATGGTGAGAACTAAAATAAACCCAGATATGGAAAACAGCCGGTAGCTTAACCACATGTGAGGTTACCAGCATGTTGCCGTCGACTTAAATCCCAGTAATCCCACTTCATAACCGAGAGAAGCTGTACTCACTCATTACAAGGTCATTTTACAGGCCTCTGCCTCAGCAAAGCCATTCACGATGCTGCTCAGGTCCAACATGCCCGCTAGCTTGATTTGTGAGCTAGCTGCTAGCTACCGCTAGCTGGTGGGGTGCTAGCTTTATCCTGGTTTCCTGGCTTTGACTAAAAACATTTTAGCTTCACCCTTTCTGTCTCTCTCCTTCTGTGTGCTGCTTTGTTTCCACCTCCACCTGCCTCTCCTGCGTTACCTTTAAGACACGCCTCGGGTCATGGGCCAGTGGTTAAGTCCTGCCCTCACATGTGATGAGCCAATCAGGGTGCATACAGCCATCTCCATACACTCAGACATTCTCCGCTAGGAGCCAAGTGAAACACAGACTGCACCAGATTTGTTTTGTTTTCTGAGGTTTCTGTTCTTTTGAGAAAAAAAATAGAATAAAAAGAGGCGTGGCCTGGACTGGTGTACCTGCCTCACACCCAGTGATTGGAGTCCGTGCTCTGTCTGCCCTGGGCGGCCGGTGACTGGCGGTTGTCATGAGGCCTGACCTTTTAAACCTAAAATGTTTTTGTACCAGGCTGTAAACACATTTATTTCTGCTGTAAACATGTTTATTTCTGCTGTAAACACATTTATTTCTGCTGTAAACATGTTTATTTCTGCTGTAAATGTTCTTAATTCTGCTGTAAACATGTTTATTTCTGCTGTAAACATGTTTATTTCTGCTGTAAACATGTTTAATTCTGCTGTAAACATGTTTATTTCTGCTGTAAACATGTTTATTTCTGCTGTAAATGTTCTTAATTCTGCTGTAAACATGTTTATTTCTGCTGTAAACATGTTTAATTCTGCTGTAAACATGTTTATTTCTGCTGTAAACATGTTTATTTCTGCTGTAAACATGTTTAATTCTGCTGTAAACATGTTTATTTCTGCTGTAAACATGTTTAATTCTGCTGTAAACATGTTTATTTCTGCTGTAAATGTTCTTAATTCTGCTGTAAACATGTTTAATTTAGGTGTAAACATGTTTATTTCTGCTGTGAAGTCGGTCTTTTTAACATGGGAGTCTGTGGGGATTTGCTGTGGAGCCCCTGGTGGATGAAGGGGGAACTGCAGTTTGAACCGCTACAGGTCCAATCACCCCGGCTGCAGCGTGGAGAATGGGGCGGAGCTGGATTCTGGGCGGAGTTGAAACTCATATGGGCGTGGTTAGACAGGTGATGGGTTTAGGGTTAAGAATGGCATCCAATCAAATGTTGAGGGGCCGGGGTCGGACATCCAGCCAGGACCCTCTCCTGCAGGTAGCTGCTGGTTACGACCCACAGCTTTATCACCACGGTGGCACCTCGCTGCGTATACTTCCGTCCCTTTATGGCTCCAGTAGCGCCTGGTGGAGGGAAAAGGCTCCATGACGGCGGCTTGTTTCTGCCTTAATGACAGCCTAGATCCCTGAACTCTGGAAGAAATTCATCACAGCAGGAAGATGAAACTGTAACTTCTGCCTGTTTTCTGCCTAGTTGGACATTGATTGCAGAAGAGAGCTCGTCCCTCAAGGACACCGTCCTCTCAAGCACCCGGGCCTCAACGTGAGTTCTGCATCTGAAAACTTCTGCTCATCCATCATCTGCGGGAGTGAAACTCTCAGAAGAGTCTGTTTCCCAAATTAAATTCTCCACAGCGGCTGCGTCAGAGGACGGTTCGGTCTCCTGCCGTGGAGGAAGGTGTCACAGACTCGCCGCTTCATCGCTGACGGGCGGACAAAAGACTCCACTCCGTCGCCGCCGAAGCAATTAGACGAGGCCTGAATGAGCCCATCCAGATAAATGACTCCTCAGACGGCAGGAAGGCCGGTCCTGAGCCGCCGGACGGATCAGCGGTCCCGCGGCGCTGACAGAAACCGCGACTTTGTCAGACACTTCATTTTAATTGCACGGATTATGAAAGCATTTCCAAAAAGCTAATGTTTCTTGATTCAGCGCCTCTGCTGCTCCTCTCTGCTGCATTGTTCTCATGAAAATCCCATTCAGCGCCTTCATGCTTTCATTTGGAGGATTCCTGTTGGCTTCATGGGGGAGGGCCAGAAATCCGCTCCTCGTTCTGACACAAGTTTCCCGTCTCCGCGCTGACCTGATTAATAGTTCCAGCCGTTTGCAGAAACTTCACAACTTCCACAGATAAGTTGGAGAAAATCCTCCAGCAATCAGCTTCTGCTGCATGAGATGGGTGTTTCCACATCTCCGGCTGCTGACCCCATAAATCACAGCAACACCTTGTCACCGGCTGGTCCTCGCTCCCCCTGCCAATCTGAATATGGCTGCAGGCAGCGAGCTCCTCGCTGCCCAATTATTCCCAAAGACAAAACAAAGACGGCGATTTTCCCGCCGTGGCATCAGATGTTTGCTCTTCTCTGTAATCATTTCCCATCAGCTGCAGACGGAGGAGGAGGAGGAAGGAGCATCTTCATCACCTCCTCCTCATTTTCCAGGTTGGATCACGGATCCTGTGTCTGCTTCCTCTCTGACTTGAATCCCGTCATGATGCATCACGTCACGCTCAGCAGCTCATTAAACCCGCAGAAAACCTCCTCCTTCACACAGAGATTCCTTCTCTTTTCTCCAGAAAAACCTCTGGAAGTTCCAGCTAGACCAGTTCACCTTGTGTTCCCAGCAGGGAATCCCAGACTTCCCATCATTCCCCAGCTCATCCTGAGGCCTTCCAGGTCCCCTCCAGCGTGTCGGGGTCTTCCCGGCATCGCCTCCAGGTGGGGCGTGTCCCTCCAGGTGGGGCGTGTCCCTCCAGGTGGGACGTGTCCCTCCAGGGAGACGTCCAGGAGGCTTCAAGGCAGATGTCTTCTGCTCCTCTGGATGTGGATGTGGGTTTGGGTGGGGAATGCTTCATTAGTGAAATTCTCAGCCAGAGTTCTGTCTTCTATAAAGTACAAAGTTACTTTCAATTATATTGACTCATGTTTTTTAATTTTATTTGTTTTGTTTTTTTTTGGGGGGGGCCCTTGAGGGTCCCGGAACTTAGGTTGGGAACAACTGTACTAGGTGACATCGCTCTGCTGCCGCTCAGTTCCCGTTTAATTGATCTGATTGGTTCCTGAAAGTCCCAGCTCTGGTCCGAGTCTTCCAGATGATCTGCTGGGATTTGAACTCGCAGCCATCTGTCAGCTTTACGGAGGATGGAAGTAGATCTACAGCAGCAGCTCAAACGGTAAAACCTAGAGGATTTGCTACGTTTTGACTTCTTGTTTCCATGGTAATGAGTCCTGGATGGATTAGTGCATAAAACCAGAGAAGAAGAAGTACGACAAGCTGAGAAACTCTGGGTGGGTCTGTGGAAGTGGAACGTGAAAACGCCTCCAGCAGAGAACATCTGTCGTGTGTGAAGAACACCTGCAAACAGATGTGTGACAGATGTGTTCATGAGGCTGCAGTCTGTCAGCTACTAAAGAAATACAACTCCCTAAACTTCTTCTCTTCTTCTGCTGAAGCTCTCCACATTGTTTCAAACTTGCTTTGACGGTTTTCTGTCTGGAATGTGTGAAAATTAAAACTCATTTTCAGAATTAAACCCTGAATGTTTTTGGTGATTTGTTTAGTTTGAGAAAGGCTGAGGAAGAGGATATGAAGAATCCTTCATCGTGTCCAGCAGCTTGTCAGACAACCTATTTAGCCAGGTAACCAGATAGTCATCTAGCCAGGTAACCAGGTAGTTATTAGGCCAGGTAACATGGTAGATATTTAGCCAGGTAACCAGGGAGATATTTAACAAGGTAACCGGGTAAATATGTAGCCAGGTAACCAGATAGTCATCTAGCCAGGTAACCATTTTGTCAGGTAACCAGGTACCCATGTAGCCAGGTAACCAGGTAACCATTTAGCTAGGTAACCAGGTATCTATTTAGCCAGGTAACAGGGTAGACAGGGTAGACATTTAGCCAGGTAACCAGGTAGATATTTAGCTAGGTAACTTGGTAACCATGTAGCAAGTTAACCAGGCAAATATTTAGCTAGGTAACCAGGTAGCTATTTTGCCAGGTAACCGGGTAGATATTTAGCCAGGTAACAGGGTAGACATTTAGCTAGGTAACAAGATAGTCATCTAGCCAGGTAACCAGGTAACCATGTAGTCAGGTAACCAGGTAGCTATTAAGCCAGGTAACCGGGTAGCTATTTAGCCAGGTAACAGGGTACCCATGCAGCTAAGTAACAGGGTAGCTATTTAGCCAAGTAACCAGGTAACCATGTAGCAAGTTAACCAGGTAAATATTTAGCTAGGTAACCAGGTAAATATTTAGCTAGGTAACCAGGTAGCTATTTAGCCAGGTAACCGGGTAGCTATTTAGCCAGGTAACAGGGTACCCATGCAGCTAAGTAACATGGTAGCTATTTAGTCAAGTAACCAGGTAACTATGTAGCCAGGTAACTGGGTAACTATGTAGCCAGGTAACAGGGTAGATATTTCTAGTTCTCCATCTAGTTAACTCTTCTCCCTCTTTTCTTTTTCTTACTTCTTGTCATTTGGTGAAAGCACATTTTAAACGTTAAAAAAGCTATGTACATAATCAGGAACCCCTAACCCTAACCCTGTGGGACTCCACCATCCAAACACCATGCCACTGGATACGAACTGGTCACATGACCCCCTTTATCACATCTGGTGAAACAATAAAAGTGGTTTAGTTAAACTTTATAAACAAACACATGAAAAGCCGCCTCATGAGAGCACAACATCTGAAATGCAGACCTTTTTGTTACCAGTTTGGATGTTTAGGTCTTCTAGGGGTGTTTTCCGGGGAACGGAAACGTAGCTAATACTTCCAGACAGACAGACCAGCGCCTTCCCAGTACGCCTAAGACATATAACCTACTGAACCAGCCAGAACTATGTCGACTCTTCTCATGCTTCTGTCTGCAGGGACAGAATCCACAACTACACACTCCTGCTCCGTAAACACAAATATTTCTGCTGCATGCAGTTTATTATTCTGCTTCTGTTTTAGCTTCCGAATGCAGCGAAGCTTCACGGAAGACGAGGCCCACCCCCATCCTGGCTGGAATAATGTCATATTGCTGGAGAAGGAGTCATTTTCTGAGGCTGATGATGGAGGATGCAGCTGGCTGGACTCATTCTGGGCCACCGGGCTCCTTCTCCTCGCTGTAATACTTCGCCAGCGTGCTCTCATTTTCAGGGAGATTTGTCATAATATCAAGTCGGTCGAGTCTTTTCCCTGCTGGAGAAGCTCTGGCTGCCCACTGGGCCGTCCTGTCAAACACAGAGCAACACGCCGTGTGTCTTGCCTTACTGGGAGGGAGGCCATGCGGCGACCTTCGCTGAAATCACAAAGCTGAACCAGTTGGAAGCAAAGATTTAATCGCAGCTCTGCTCGTTGCTGGTCCTGATCCTGGTTCTCTTTCCTGGTTCTGGTCCTGATGGAGGTTCTCCTCCCTGGTTCTGGTCCTGATGGAGGTTTTCCTTTCTGGTCCTGGTCCTGATGGAGGTTTTCCTTTCTGGTCCTGGTCCTGATGGAGGTTTTCCTCCCTGGTTCTGGTCCTGATGGAGGTTTTCCTTTCTGGTTCTGGTCCTGATGGAGGTTTTCCTCCCTGGTTCTGGTCCTGATGGAGGTTTTCCTCCCTGGTTCTGGTCCTGATGGAGGTTTTCCTCCCTGGTTCTGGTCCTGATGGAGGTTTTCCTCCCTGGTTCTGGTCCTGATGGAGGTTTTCCTCCCTGGTTCTGGTCCTGATGGAGGTTTTCCTCCCTGGTTCTGGTCCTGATGGAGGTTTTCCTTCCTGGTTCTGGTCCTGATGGAGGTTTTCCTCCCTGGTTCTGGTCCTGATGGAGGTTTTCCTCCCTGGTTCTGGTCCTGATGGAGGTTTTCCTCCCTGGTTCTGGTCCTGATGGAGGTTTTCCTCCCTGGTTCTGGTCCTGTTAAAAGTCTGTGTTTGTGTTTCAGGCCGTGGAGGAAGAGGAGGAGGCGTTTCATGAAGAACAAACTTTAATAAGTGACTAAACAAACCAACATGAATCTCTGCTGGACCGTTAATCCGAAGGAAAACCAAATCCGTCGGAGCGATGACGTCTAGGTTTAATATACGGCGAGAACAGCCAGTCAGACTAACTCCTGAGACGAAGACAAACAATAAACCTCCGGAGAAACGTCCGTCTGAAGAGGATGAAGGACAGATTACCAGCCTTCGCTGGAACCTGATTTATTTTATTGCACATGTAGCACATCCTCCTCATCCTCCTCATCCTCCTCATCCTCTTCATCCTCCTCATCCTCTTCATCCTCTTCATCCTCCTCATCCTCTTCATCCTCTTCATCCTCCTCATCCTCTTCATCCTCCTCATCCTCTTCATCCTCTTCATCCTCCTCATCCTCTTCATCCTCCTCATCCTCCTCATCCTCTTCATCCTCCTCATCCTCTTCATCCTCTTCATCCTCCTCATCCTCTTCATCCTCCTCATCCTCCTCATCCTCTTCATCCTCTTCATCCTCCTCATCCTCTTCATCCTCCTCATCCTCTTCATCCTCTTCATCCTCCTCATCCTCTTCATCCTCCTCATCCTCTTCATCCTCTTCATCCTCCTCATCCTCTTCATCCTCCTCATCCTCTTCATCCTCTTCATCCTCTTCATCCTCTTCATCCTCCTCATCCTCCTCATCCTCACAGGTTAAATCCAGCTGGTCTTCCTCCCCGTCAGATCTGAATCCTGCTCGTGTGTTTAGAAACATGTAAACAGAAGTATCTGCATGTTTTCTCAGGTCGACTGGTGCTGCATGAGCTGCTGGAACAATATTTCCTGTGATTGGATGTCATACATGGTGGTCATGTGACCGAGTCGCCAACGCCAGTCCCTTTATCTTCTGGAAGCTGCAGCAGCAGATTCATGATGTTTTCACCAACTTTCCTCCTACAGTCTGTGTTCTGCAGCAGCTGCATGCAAACAGCATTAGGATGCACACGAGCCCGTCATCTGGAGCCGGTCTTTGATCTGGTTCAGTCCCTGTAACCAAACTTTTGTTGCTGTTTTATGTAAAGAGTTTCAGCTGCTCTCTTCATTAAGATAAAAATGCATCCGTCTCGGTGCGACTGGCCGTCGATTCATTCTCATTCTGGGAAAGTAAAATTCATGTAGAGACGTTAAAGTTGCCGGGATGAGTGTCGGTGATACTGAGACTCTGAACTGGAGAGGCTGAGGATCGAACCACCGACGTTGGGATGGACAGACTCGCAGCTCGCCAAGCGACAGCTTCTGGATGTTTGCTGACTTTAGTGTTGTTGGCATTTCCGCCTGAATCTCTCCGTGAGGACTCGGCGCCGTCTGTTCAGCGTTCGGAGAAGCCAAAGTCAACACGGCCTCAACGTCCACACGGTTCTGCAAATGTCAGGAAGAGACGTCGTCCCCAGGACTTCATCCCCGAGACGTGGTCCCCGAGACTCGCCCCGAGACGTGGTCCTCGAGACTCGCCCTGAGACGTGGTCCCCGAGACTCGCCCTGAGACGTGGTCCCCGAGACTCGCCCTGAGACGTGGTCCCCGAGACTCGCCCCGAGACGTGGTCCCCGAGACTCGCCCCGAGACGTGGTCCTCGAGACTCGCCCCGAGACGTGGTCCCCGAGACTCGCCCCGAGACTCGCCCTGAGACGTGGTCCCCGAGACTCGCCCTGAGACGTGGTCCCCGAGACTCGCCCCGAGACTCGCCCTGAGACGTGGTCCCCGAGACGTGGTCCCCGAGACTCGCCCCGAGACTCGCCCTGAGACGTAGTCCCCGAGACGTGGTCCCCGAGACTCGCCCCGAGACTCGCCCTGAGACGTAGTCCCCGAGACGTGGTCCTCGAGACGTTATCCCCGAGACGTGGTCCCCGAGACTCGCCCCGAGACGTGGTCCCCGAGACTCGCCCTGAGACGTGGTCCCCGAGACGTGGTCCCCGAGACTCGCCCCGAGACGTGGTCCCCGAGACTCGCCCTGAGACGTGGTCCCCGAGACGTGGTCCCCGAGACTCGCCCCGAGACGTGGTCCCCGAGACTCGCCCTGAGACGTGGTCCCCGAGACGTGGTCCCCGAGACTCGCCCCGAGACGTGGTCCCCGAGACTCGCCCCGAGACGTGGTCCCCGAGACTCGCCCTGAGACGTGGTCCCCGAGACGTGGTCCCCGAGACTCGCCCCGAGACGTGGTCCCCGAGACTTGCCCCGAGACGTGGTCCCCGAGACGTGGTCCCCGAGACTCGCCCCGAGACGTGGTCCCCGAGACTCGCCCCGAGACGTGGTCCCCGAAACACAGATTCATCTTCCAAGTCTCCCTGCAGGCTGTAAACGAAACCCCGCTCGGTCGTCCGAATGCTGGTGAGGAAGTTCAGGAATGTAAATCAAGTGTGTTGGAGGTGGAAAACACCTCCCAACATCGGGACGAACATCGGGACGGACGTCGGGACGAACATCGGGACAGACGTCGGGACGGACTTCGGGACGGACTTTGGGACGAACATCGGGACGGACGTCGGGAGGGACTTCGGGACAGACTTCGGGACGGACTTCGGGACGGCCTTCGGGACGGACTTCGGGACGGACTTCGGGACGGACGTCGGGACGGACTTCGGGACGGACTTCGGGACGGCCTTCGGGACGGACGTCGGGACGGACTTCGGGACGGACTTCGGGACGGACTTCGGGATGGACGTCGGGATGAACGTCGGGAGGGACTTCGGGAGGGACTTCGGGAGGGACTTCGGGACGGACTTCGGGACGGACTTCGGGATGGACGTCGGGATGAACGTCGGGAGGGACTTCGGGAGGGACTTCGGGAGGGACGTCGGGACGGACTTCGGGACGGACTTCGGGACGGACTTCGGGACGGACTTCGGGATGGACGTCGGGATGAACGTCGGGAGGGACTTCGGGAGGGACTTCGGGAGGGACTTCGGGACGGACGTCGGGACGGACTTCGGGACGGCCTTCGGGACGGACTTCGGGACGGACTTCGGGACGGCCTTCGGGACGGCCTTCGGGACGGACTTCGGGACGGACTTCGGGACGGACGTCGGGACGGACTTCGGGACGGACTTCGGGACGGACGTCGGGACGGACTTCGGGACGGACTTCGGGACGGACTTCGGGACGGACGTCGGGACGGACTTCGGGACGGACTTCGGGACGGACTTCGGGACGGACGTCGGGATGAACGTCGGGAGGGACTTCGGGAGGGACTTCGGGACGGACTTCGGGACGGACTTCGGGATGGACGTCGGGATGAACGTCGGGAGGGACTTCGGGAGGGACTTCGGGACGGACTTCGGGACGGACTTCGGGACGGACGTCGGGACGGACGTCAGGATGGACTTTGGGACGGACTTCGGGATGGACTTCGGGACGGACGTCGGGACAGACTTTGGGACGGACGTCGGGACAGACTTTGGGACGGACGTCGGGAGGGACTTCGGGACGGACTTTGGGACGGACGTCGGGAGGGACTTCGGGACGGACTTTGGGACGGACGTCGGGACGGACTTCGGGACGGACTTCGGGACGGACGTCGGGACGGACGTCGGGACGGACTTCGGGACGGACTTCGGGACGGACTTCGGGATGACGTCGGGAGGGACTTCAGGACGGACGTCGGGACGGACTTTGGGACGGACGTCGGGAGGGACTTCGGGACGGACTTTGGGACGGACGTCGGGACGGACTTTGGGACGGACGTCGGGAGGGACTTCGGGACGGACTTTGGGACGGACGTCGGGAGGGACTTCGGGAGGGACTTCAGGACGGATGTCGGGACGGACTTCGGGATGGACGTCGGGATGAGCGTCGGGAGGGACTTCGGGACGGACGTCGGGACAGACTTTGGGACGGACGTCGGGAGGGACTTCGGGACGGACTTCAGGACGGACGTCGGGACGGACTTTGGGACGGACGTCGGGAGGGACTTTGGGACGGACTTTGGGACGGACGTCGGGAGGGACTTCAGGACGGACGTCGGGACGGACTTTGGGACGGACGTCGGGAGGGACTTCGGGACGGACTTTGGGACGGACGTCGGGACGGACTTTGGGACGGACGTCGGGAGGGACTTCGGGACGGACTTTGGGACGGACGTCGGGAGGGACTTCGGGAGGGACTTCAGGACGGATGTCGGGACGGACTTCGGGATGGACGTCGGGATGAGCGTCGGGAGGGACTTTGGGACAGACTTTGGGACGGACGTCGGGAGGGACTTCGGGATGGACGTCGGGATGAGCGTCGGGAGGGACTTTGGGACAGACTTTGGGACGGACGTCGGGAGGGACTTCGGGACCCGACCTCCCGACCTCCTGACCTCCCGACCTCCTGACCTCCTGACCTCCTGACCTCCCGACCTCCTGACCTCCCGACCTCCTGACCTCCCGACCTCCCGACCTCCCGACCTCCTGACCTCCCGACCTCCCGACCTCCCGACCTCCTGACCTCCCGACCTCCCGACCTCCCGACCTCCTGACCTCCCGACCTCCTGACCTCCTGACCTCCCGACCTCCCGACCTCCTGACCTCCCGACCTCCTGACCTCCTGACCTCCCGACCTCCTGACCTCCCGACCTCCCGACCTCCCGACCTCCTGACCTCCTGACCTCCCGACCTCCTGACCTCCCGACCTCCCGACCTCCTGACCTCCCGACCTCCTGACCTCCCGACCTCCCGACCTCCTGACCTCCCGACCTCCTGACCTCCTGACCTCCTGACCTCCCGACCTCCCGACCTCCTGACCTCCTGACCTCCCGACCTCCTGACCTCCCGACCTCCCGACCTCCCGACCTCCCAACCTCCTGACCTCCCGACCTCCTGACCTCCCGACCTCCCGACCTCCCGACCTCCTGACCTCCCGACCTCCTGACCTCCCGACCTCCTGACCTCCTGACCTCCCGACCTCCCGACCTCCTGACCTCCCGACCTCCCGACCTCCTGACCTCCCGACCTCCTGACCTCCCGACCTCCCGACCTCCCGACCTCCTGACCTCCCGACCTCCTGACCTCCCGACCTCCCGACCTCCCGACCTCCCGACCTCCCGACCTCCCGACCTCCTGACCTCCCGACCTCCTGACCTCCCGACCTCCCGACCTCCCGACCTCCCGACCTCCCGACCTCCCGACCTCCTGACCTCCTGACCGGAGTGAGACGTCATGTGAAGGCGTGTCCCTGCTGGTGCGGACGGCGCCGCGCAGCTCCACCTGCTTCCGGGTGGCCTCGGTGTGTTGGCAGGAAGAGCTGAGGAAGACTACGGGCTGCGAAGGAGCAATCAGACTGATGTGGACCTGAAGTCAAACCGCCGTTCAGTCCAATTTGCTCGCCGCCTCCTGGAACTCTTTGATGCTTCAGCGACGTGTGCGGCGGCTCTGATCACACGTGTGGCAGTAAATGGAATGAAGCTTCATCTGGTGGAAAGGCTGATTTGCAGACGACCTGCTTCCATCCCGCTGCTTGTTTCTTTGTGTTGCTCCGTCTCAGATAATGAAGCTCTAAGAACAGAAGTGCGGTTGCTGTAATGAGGACAACCCGAGCTTCTCCGGAGAAGCAGCTGTGCTCTCAGAGAGCAGCACTTCGCCGTCACTGATGATTTGCTGGTAGATAATCACACCCAGGCTCCAGCCATTTGTCTGCACAGAGCTGTTATTGGCAATATCACACTTCCAGACATTTACAGTCTCCACCATCCCTCGTGGGAATGAGATCTTGCTTTCTGCAGCATTAACAAATTGCAGGAGGTGATACATCAGATTAGAGACGTCCTCGGGCAGCCAAAACACACATTCATCCCGTAATGACCCCTTGTGCTGAGCTGATCGTCATTATTTTCACCGTGACATGAAGCAAAAGTTGGCAAAGTGTCGCTCCACTCCATCAGCGGTTCAGATGAGGACTTTCTGCAGGACATGGCTGCAGTCTGAAGGTTCGGTCTGCAAGTCGCCTCTCTGAGTGATGTCGCTGCACGCCGGCGTGAAGCACGAGGTGACATTAATTAACACTTTCACTCAGCTGCTGCAGGAAATGAAATCTTTCCAGCAGTTCCCCAGAGTGATGAAGGGCGCACTTCATTCATCCAACCAAACAAAAAGAGACGGAGCAGATGCACTGAGAGGCGCTCCAGAACCGGACCAGAACCAGAAACGGTCCACATGGCTGCTTGCTTCACCCACAGCTCCTCCTCCTCCTACCTGCAGGGTGAAGGTCCTGCTTCTGGATCCAGCCATGTTTAAACCATCAGATCCGTTTGTTAACCCTTAAACCTCCTGCAGATCCACCTGAGGTCCACCTGTCCCTCCACCAGGACCAGCAGGGTGTAACTGTGATGGTCATGTGACCCTCCCGCTGGTCTACGGAGGTTTTCCAGCGTTTCTTTACAATCCAGACACAACATGTAGTGTTTATTCAGAGACTCTAGATGGTAAATCCACCATTATTTATCACATCTTCATCACCATCACTACCATGTTGCTAAGAGACCTCTATTTCCACCTGAACATGATGATGAAGACACTTCCTGTCAGACTTTCCACCAATCAGAGAGCTTAAACTGACGGTAACGTCCAATCAGGAGCAGCCAAAGATCAACAAGTGATGAGAAAAGCAGGAAAATAAAGATCCTCTATGGCTGGAATAAAGCCAAGAAGACGTTTGGGATGCAGCTGAGGTGGAGGTGCTGCAGTGAGGACAGCAGGTAGATAGTAGCAGGAAGACGTGTGGAAACATGGAAACAGTGTGTGTGTGTGTGTGTGTGTTTCAGACGTGAGAGAATGATGTGTAGATGAGAAAAGGCTTGTTCACTGCTGATCTATGTGTGTTATTTCTACAAACTTCTGCTTGCTTGTGCTGTTTTATCTATTCATACATTCATTTTACATCATTTTAGCTTCAGAATCTGACAGCTGAGGCTGAAAACATCACGTTTCAATGGAAACATAAGGTCTGCATGGAAATGTTACGTCACCATGGAAACGTCAGACACTAAAAACACAAATATAAAAGTAAATCACAAAATGAAAAAATAATAAAACCAGCAAAGTAAAGAAAAACAAAACAAAACCAACATTAAGACAAAACTATTCATCATTTATGTTACAAAAGTTATTTAATCTCCAAATTCTGCATAATTAGGGGCGTGTGATTGACAGGTATCTGATATCCTGCAACAACTGCGTGATTTACCTTTAATCAACCTACTTATGTTAGCCGGTTAGCTCTGGTTAGCTTGGTTAGCTCTTAACTACAATTGTGCAGAGTTTGATAGATGTCAATTATTCACCCCCCCCCCCTTAGCTCCGCCTCTTTCCCTTTTCGCATTTTCACAGGAATGATGACGAGCGTGACGCTGCCAAGATGGCGATGGTGGGAACTGATCAATGACCTTCCATTCATCTCTTCAGAAACCTCCTGGTGATGTCACGGAGGCTCCGCCCATCTATTTGCATTCAGCCTTTTGTATAAACATGCGCTGCCTCTAGTGGTGGAGAGAGGAACTGCATCTGAATCGGACATCAGAGTTGATGTGATGTTGTCGGTTTGCATGGCGGCTCGTCCAGGCAGCAGGGGAGTGTTTACAGGACGTCTGTCCGGGTTGAAAGACGTCTGGAATAAACGACGGAAGAGTCGGGATGAACATGAGGACTTGTTTGTTTTCCAGAGTCACATCAGCAGGTTCCTGTAAACATCTCTGCAGAGCAGGAGACGGTTGATCTTCACAGATCACAGCACTGCTGTCGTCTCCACGTCTTCATCTCAGCAGTGTGAGCGCAGACTGAAGCAGCAGAGTGTGTGTGTGTGTGTGTGTGTGTGTGTGCTGCTGACTTCCATTTATACACTAAACAAATGTAAATACTCTGTTCACAAACCCGAGTGCTGATGGGAAAACATGAAACTTTCAGAGACGAAGAGGGAGCTCATCTTTTATTCTTCTCTGTTGGATGAGATCAGGGGTGTCAAACATGTGGCCCGGGGCCAAAACGGGCCCCCAGAGGGTCCAATCTGGCCCACACGATGCATCTGGTAACTGTGAGCATCACAGAAGACTTTACCTGCAACACTTAAATAAAAAGAACTGTAGATGTGACTCCGTTTAATGAGGCAGATTAGTACAGCAGTAGAAACACGGAACAGTAGACTGAAAATAACCTCCAGACCTGCAAACGTAACTCTGATTCCTTTTACTTCCAGGCAGCCGGAATGAAATGTTTGTGGTTTTGTGGCTCCAGTATGATCAGGTAGCTGTCATGCACATGGGAAAGAAGGAAATATGTCAAATAAACTGAATAGAAAAATGAAATAAATACATATAATATTATTATTTTTTGTTTAAATTTATAAAAAACATATAAATGATACTAACTGGTGTTAGCTCCACCATCTGTGTCATAATATTCATTTCAGCTGGACTTGTTTCATGTTTACGTGTAAATATCCAGTTTGTAGCTGAAGAACGAAGGGATGGCTTCGTTAGGTGGGGGCCGATGGACGAGTTCATCGAGATGCAAACATAGACTGTGAATAAAGATGGGTGGAGCCTCCGTGATGTCTCTGAAGAGCTGAAGCTTGCTGGGCAGTTCCCATCGTCGCCATCTTGGCAGCGTCACGCCCATCGTCACTCCAAGGAAATAAAAAAAAACTTTAGCGCTAACAGGAGCTAACGTGGAGCTAATGCTAAGGTCCACTGTCGACTGGCTAAAATCTGCGGTTGTGCTACATTCTTTATTCTTACCACTATATATCAGATACCTGTCAATCATAAGGACACACCCCTAATTATGCAGAATTTTAAGGTTGTCATGAAGGTAAACCTGAACTGTTAAACCTAAAATGGTTTTTGTACCAGGCTGTAAACATGTTTATTTCTACTGTAAACATGTTTATTCCTGCTGTAAACATGTTTATTTCTACTGTAAACATGTTTATTCCTGCTGTAAACATGTTTATTTCTACAGTAAACATGTTTATTCCTGCTGTAAACATGTTTATTTCTTCTGTAAACATGTTTAATTCTGCTGTAAACATGCTTATTCTTGCTGTAAACATGTTTATTTCTACAGTAAACATGTTTATTCCTGCTTTAAACATGTTTATTTCTACTGTAAACATGTTTATTTCTGCTGTAAACATGTTTATTTCTCCTGTAAACATGTTTATTTCTACTGCAAACATGTTTATTTCTGCTGTAAACATGTTTATTTCCGCTGTAAACATGTTTATTTCTACTGTAAACATGTTTATTCCTGCTGTAAACATGTTTATTTCTACAGTAAACATGTTTATTTCTGCTGTAAACATGTTTATTTCTCCTGTAAACATGTTTATTTCTACTGCAAACATGTTTATTTCTGCTGTAAAAATGTTTATTTCCGCTGTAAACATGTTTATTTCTACTGTAAACATGTTTATTCCTCCTGTAAACATGTTTATTTCTACTGCAAACATGTTTATTTCTGCTGTAAACATGTTTATTTCCGCTGTAAACATGTTTATTTCTGCTGTAAACATGTTTATTCCTGCTGTAAACATGTTTATTTCTACAGTAAACATGTTTATTTCTGCTGTAAACATGTTTATTTCTACTGCAAACATGTTTATTCCTGCTGTAAACATGTTTATTCCTGCTGTAAACATGTTTATTTCTACAGTAAACATGTTTATTCCTGCTGTAAACATGTTTATTCTTGCTGTAAACATGTTTATTCTTGCTGTAAACATAGTTATTTCTACAGTAAACATGTTTATTCTTGCTGTAAACATGTTTATTCTTGCTGTAAACATAGTTATTTCTACAGTAAACATGTTTATTCTTGCTGTAAACATGTTTATTCTTGCTGTAAACATAGTTATTTCTACAGTAAACATGTTTATTCTTGCTGTAAACATGTTTATTCCTGCTGTAAACAGTTATTTCTACTGTAAACATGTTAAAACATTTTTTTAACACGTTTTTAAGTGGACGAGGGACGAACTGCAGGTCTGACTTTGCTTTTAACCACCAGAATGTGTCAGATTATTAGCAGAGGCCATAATGCAGCTGCAGCTGCCATCAAAGCAACAGCCATAAATTCAGCTTATTATTTTTACATGTGGTTAGATATTGTAACAAGTCAAGTAGTCGTACATAAAATGTTCAATAATTATTTGTTTTAGTAAATCCATGTAATAGCATGGTGTTTATTTGGATAAAAAGTATAAACGAAAGGGGGAACCGTTTCTTTGTTCCGCTTTTCTGCATTGTTGCACGGGGGAGACAGCTAATTGATGCACTCCAGGAGCCACACGGGGCGCTGTAAGAGACAGGTTACAAGTTGCCAAGAAACTGGAAATAAGTCCTTTATTCTTATAGAAGCGTGGAGATCTTTATTCTCTTGACGTTAATGCAGTGAATGAGGTACATTGGTTCATTGTGTTTCATGGTACTTTAATGCTAAGTTCATTTGGCTTTTTTTGTATTTCTTTTCTTGGTCCTGACGGCAGGATTGGGACAAAGATCTGAAGGATCTTCTCCGTCAGGTTGGAGACACTGTCCGTCAATAAATGCCTGTGAAAATCCACGATCGATTTTCGGCTTGATTAAACTTGGAGGGAGTAACAGCAGCAATGCTAACGCGTATCTAAATGGAGCGAAACCAGAAAATGTCTCTTTACGGCAGCGTGGACACAGACTCCTGAAGGATCATTAAAGCTTCATTTAGTTTGATGTGAAAGCAGGAAGAGAAGCTCCTGCAGCTGGACGGCAGCGTCTCCTCCCTCAGAAAACAGAAACAACAGAGCTGCTTGTTTAGGAGAGTTCACTCGCCATCTTGTCTTGTTTTAAAGGCGTTGACACGTCTGATAGGTGGAGCTCCTGACAGGAGTCCTCGCCGGGGGCGGCCGAGCGGGATCATTACATCGACCGAAGTCCCAACAAATATCTCTCCTGCTGCAGTATTGTTGTAGAACAGAGAAAGTGCCAAAGCTGACAGTAAATCTGCCGGCAGACAGCGGGATGGGAAATGGGGAAGGCCACTCACAAACACTCTGCAGGTCGCCGCTGATGGCGCCGACAGACTCCGGAGGAGGAAACTCCAGCTGACAGCCCGAGCGAGCGCACCTGAAGGATGTGCAAAATGACTCGTTGAGCCGGCGCCATGGAAATATCAAATGGCACAGTCGTTCCACTGCAAATTTGTTCCGGACGCCCAGCTGACACGTGCACTCCAGGAAACCCCGCTTTCACAGACAGGCTTGAATTACTTTCCCCCAGCAGCGCTCAGCGGTCGGGAGGACGAGGAAAGAAGCCGTTTGGGTTCCACATGGCAGAAAGAGGTGCAGCCAGGCTTCAGACCCAGCAGAGCACATTATGTTGGTCAGGAACCTCCTCCTAGTTGTTCAGCGCGGCGTAGGCCACGTGATCCTGTCTGACAGACTTCCTCAGGCTCAAACATCGTCCTGACGCAGATTTCCAGCTGCAGAACCGGATGTATGACGGGTTTAGACGCTCGGTTTGCATCTATGTGTAACCAGCATGTTTTTATACGTATCTGAATGTCCGGTGGTCCGGTTGCTGTTCCTGAACTCGCCTTGTTACATCCAAACCCAGCAAGGAAGGGGTTACTCCTGGTTCCCTGTTTTATTTTGTAGTTTTCTTCATTTCGGTGACTCAGTCTGGCTTCCGACTTCCTGTTGGTTGGTTCAGCTGCTTTCATTTCGTCCTGTGTTTCCTCGTGTTCTATGTATTTATACCTCACTGCTTCCAGTTGATGGTCACCGTGGAACCCACACCGTGGTTCCACACTGTGAGTTCCACGCCGTGGGTTCCATGCCATGGTTCCACGCCGTGGTTCCACACTGTGAGTTCCACGCCGTGGGTTCCATGCCATGGTTCCACGCCGTGGGTTCCATGCCATGGTTCTACGCCGTGGGTTCCATGCCATGGTTCCACGCCGTGGGTTCCATGCCATAGTTCCACGACGTGGGTTCCATGCCATGGTTCCACGCCGTGGGTTCCATGCCATAGTTCCACGCCGTGGGTTCCATGCCATGGTTCTACGCCGTGGGTTCCATGCCATGGTTCCACGCCGTGGGTTCCATGCCATGGTTCCACGCCGTGGGTTCCATGCCATGGTTCTACGCCGTGGGTTCCATGCCATGGTTCCACGACGTGGGTTCCATGCCATGGTTCCACGCCGTGGGTTCCATGCCATGGTTCCACGCCGTGGGTTCCATGCCATGGTTCCACGCCGTGGGCTCCATGCCATGGTTCTACGCCGTGGGTTCCATGCCATGGTTCTACGCCGTGGGTTCCATGCCATGGTTCCACACCGTGGGTTCCATGCCATGGTTCCACGCCGTGGGTTCCATGCCATGGTTCCACGCCGTGGGTTCCATGCCATGGTTCTACGCCGTGGGTTCCATGCCATGGTTCCACGCCGTGGGTTCCATGCCATAGTTCCAAACCGTGGGTTCCATGCCATGGTTCTACGCCGTGGGTTCCATGCCATGGTTCTACGCCGTGGGTTCCATGCCATGGTTCCACACCGTGGGTTCCATGCCATGGTTCCACGCCGTGGGTTCCATGCCATGGTTCTACGCCGTGGGTTCCATGCCATGGTTCCACGACGTGGGTTCCATGCCATGGTTCCACGCCGTGGGTTCCATGCCATGGTTCTACGCCGTGGGTTCCATGCCATGGTTCCACGCCGTGGGTTCCATGCCATGGTTCCACGCCGTGGGTTCCATGCCATGGTTCTACGCCGTGGGTTCCATGCCATGGTTCCACGATGTGGGTTCCATGCCATGGTTCCACGCCGTGGGTTCCATGCCATGGTTCCACACCGTGGTTCCACACTGTGAGTTCCACGCCGTGGGTTCCATGCCATGGTTCCACGCCGTGGGCTCCATGCCATGGTTCTACGCCGTGGGTTTCATGCCATGGTTCCACGCCGTGGGTTCCATGCCATGGTTCCACGCCGTGGGTTCCATGCCATGGTTCCACGCCGTGGGTTTCATGCCATGGTTCCACGCCGTGGGTTCCATGCCATGGTTCCACGCCGTGGGTTTCATGCCATGGTTCCACGCCGTGGGTTCCATGCCATGGTTCCACGCCGTGGGTTCCATGCCATGGTTCTACGCCGTGGGTTCCATGCCATGGTTCCACGCCGTGGGTTTCATGCCATGGTTCCACGCCGTGGGTTCCATGCCATGGTTCCACGCCGTGGGCTCCATGCCATGGTTCTACGCCGTGGGTTCCATGCCATGGTTCTACGCCGTGGGTTCCATGCCATGGTTCCACGCCGTGGGTTCCATGCCATGGTTCTACGCCGTGGGTTCCATGCCATGGTTCCACGCCGTGGGTTCCATGCCATGGTTCCACACCGTGGGTTCCATGCCATGGTTCTACGCCGTGGGTTCCATGCCATGGTTCCACGCCGTGGGTTTCATGCCATGGTTCCACGCCGTGGGTTCCATGCCATGGTTCCACGCCGTGGGCTCCATGCCATGGTTCTACGCCGTGGGTTCCATGCCATGGTTCTACGCCGTGGGTTCCATGCCATGGTTCCACGCCGTGGGTTCCATGCCATGGTTCTACGCCGTGGGTTCCATGCCATGGTTCCACGCCGTGGGTTCCATGCCATGGTTCCACGCCGTGGGTTCCATGCCATGGTTCCACACCGTGGTTCCACACTGTGAGTTCCACGCCGTGGGTTCCATGCCATGGTTCCACACCGTGGGTTCCATGCCATGGTTCTACGCCGTGGGTTTCATGCCATGGTTCCACGCCGTGGGTTCCATGCCATGGTTCCACACCGTGGGTTCCATGCCATGGTTCTACGCCGTGGGTTCCATGCCATGGTTCCACGCCGTGGGTTCCATGCCATGGTTCCACGCCGTGGGTTTCATGCCATGGTTCCACGCCGTGGGTTCCATGCCATGGTTCTACGCCGTGCTCCGTGGGTGACAGAGGCCTGTTCCACGGCTCCGTCTGAAGCGTGGAAGGAAAAAATGCAGACAAACTCTTCTGGTAGTTGTGAACCAGCGCGTCAGATGTTAATTATGAACATGGTCTGTAGAGGAACCAGTTTTCTTCTTCGTTGGTTGTCCCGTCTTCTCCTTGATCTCTACGGATGTAATTCGATGTTTGCCAGCCCAGATCCTCGGGACCCCTGCCCAGCACGATTCAGACATGTTCCTCCTCCAAAACACCTGAGTCTGATGACTGAACTTCCTCACCAAGTTCATGGCAGCCCGTTTATTTCATTCAGGTGTGATAAAATAGGGTTACCTATAAAACATGCAGGGCAGGGGATCCTGAGGACCTGGACTTGGAAACACATTTATTCCTGCTAATAAACACAATGATTGTCACTTTCCATAAAAGATGGTGCATGAACCATGATGGCAGATTGGCGGCTGGTGGACTATACTGGTGTAAATGCAACCTTTATCCTGTGATAATACCACATGGTGGGGTTACGTCTAGAGACCAGTTTGCTAAACAGCTGATTCTGGATGACGGCGCCGCCATCTGCAGATTCAGCCAACATGATGTTTGTGGAAACGGAGACGCCATCTCTCCACACCGATCCAGCACATCTACCAAAATACATGACAATTCCTCGTCTTACTTTGTTTACATCGACGTCAGGACTTAAACTTAAACTTCAACTTAAAAATGTGTTTACGTACCTGAAGTAATGATGCCTTCAAGGTGATTTGGAAGTCTGATCTGGGAATCACGTCTTTTCCTTAAACATGCCATCTCTCTTCCATCCATCTTCTGCTGCTTATCCGGGGTCGGGTCGCGGGGGCCGCAGCCTAAACAGGGAGGCAGAGAGACCGCCCTCTTCTCAGCCACATCCGCCGGCTCGTCAGGAAGAATCCAGAGGCGTTCCCAGGCCAGCTGAGAGATATAATCCCTCCAGCGTGTCCTGGGTCTTCCCCGGGGTCTCCTCCCAGAGGGACGTGCCTGGAACACCTCACCAGGGAGGTCCAGGAGGCATCCTGACCAGATGCCCGAGCCACCTCAACTGGTTCCTCTCGATGCGGAGGAGCAGCGGCTCTACTCTGATCTCCTCCTGGATGACCGAGCTCCTCACCCTATCTCTAAGGGAGAGCCCGGCCACCCTGCGAAGGAAACTCATTTCAGCCGCCTGTATACGAGATCTCTCTCTATTCCAGACCTCAGGATCCACTGTGCCATATGTCCAACGTAGTCCTGCTCCATCACGAGTCTGAATGAAGTTGTTTGCTTTTCTTTTCATTCAGGTGTGGTAAAGCCTCTCATACATGCAGGGCCCTTAGAGGTAGTATCTAATCCAGTTGGTCTCTTGTTTAGCCTTTCCAGTAGTTAGCATCTCTAAAGCTAGTCACAGGCTTTCCTTACTGACAAACAGCAGAAGATGTATTTCTTTTACTAGATTAACAATTTGTTTGGATGAGAGTTGAGATCTAATCCAGTAGACCACCAAAGTCACCATGCTAGCTGTCAGCCTAGTAAATGCTAGCATTAGCATTAGCATTGTCTTACCATCAAAGAGGAGAAAGTATTGATCAACCACCTCAATGCGAGTTGTTATTGTCTCTGATGCTAACACACATGCAGAACCACAGACGATGTAATGAGAAGCAGATGGAAGTTGCTGTCTGCTGGCTGATCAGTTAGCAGTGCCGGCTTATCGTTAATCAGATCAGTAACAGCAAAAATGTTTGGCCCACATGTGGACTTGACTTACAACCAAGCAGGCCGGGTTCGGCCCAAACGTATGCCAGCTGGGATGTAGTCACTTGTTTCAGGTCATATCATCAAGCTTTACACAGACACCATGATGCACTGGCATGCTTATGAACTTCGATTCGACCACATGAAATAAAAGAAATACTCAGAAACACTTTTATTCCACTGGAATGAAAACAATCAGATTGGAAGCCGCTCAGGTTTCAGTCTGCAGAGGCTTTATGGACGGTGGGGCGCTCAGTAATCTTGTGGTCTGTAATTATAGAGCGAACGAGTGGAAATAAGCAAGTCAGCAGAACAGGAGGGAGCACAGCCATTTAATATTTTATAAGTTGATAATAAAGCTTTAAAATCAGATCTGGCGTTGTATTGGAAATCGATGGAGTGATTTCAGCACCGGTGTGATGTTTTAGTGTTGGTTAATATTCTGTCAGCAGGTTCTTTATACGCCAGCGACACTAAAACCTTCCAGATGAAGTGTGAAGGTGACTCGCGCAGGTGTTTCACGCCAGATGGACGGAAAGAGACACGATCCAGGAACGTCAGATTCTTCCAGGTGTCCAGATCCAGTCGGTTCCGTAAGGAGACCGCCATGAAATCTGGGTCAAAACGATGGGAGCGACGATGCCGGTCGCATGGAAGAAGTTTTACAGGTTTCACTTTGGTGTGATTCATACGTCTGAAACAGACCCGGTTCAGTTCAGTCCAGTTCATTCTGGTTCAGTTATAATTCAGTTAAAACAGATCCATAAAGACCGGAACCTGGAGGAAAACCTCCATCAGGATCAGAACCAGGAAGGAAAACCTCCATCTGGACCAGAACCAGGAGGAAAACCTCCATCCGGACCAGAACCAGGAGGAAAACCTCCATCAGGACCAGAACCAGGAGGAAAACCTCCATCAGGACCAGAACCAGGAGGAAAACCTCCATCAGGACCAGAACCAGGAGGAAAACCTCCATCAGGACCAGGTAGGAGGTCCATCTTCCTGGACCGGTTTGGGAGAACAGGAATGTCTCAGAATCGTCTGGATGTCCAGAGACCGGATGTAAGGAAGCCGGAAGGCTTTGCAGCAGCAGCTTGTGGGTCGGCGGCGTTCCGTAGGGAATAATTACGTCCGGATGACAGAGGAGAATGGAATTGTAAGTAAAAACTCAGCAGAAAAGAGACGGTTTGATATGACGGTGTCAGCTGGTCGAGCCGGAGAATTCCCAGTCGGGAGCTTAGCTCTCAATTAAATCCACAGCCGAGCACTTTGATGGTGGAGGACCGGGCCTTGAATTAGCCTCTGTGTGAAGCGGCTGCCGCTCCGCCGCTGGCTGAGTGCACTCAGAGCGACCTCGTCCTCGTCCTCAGACGGAGACGGAGGAAATTAGAATGAAAAGGCAGCGGAGACGATAATGCACCATCACATGACACTGCAGAAGCACAGAAGAAGACAGGATCCTGCTTTCTTTTATCCAGCCTTAATCCACAGAGTGGTCATCAGCGAGACCGCCCGCAGGTCCATTCTCTGGCAGAACCAGGCTCAGAACGAGAGCGTGGCTCGGGCTGGAGGCTTTCCATCACAGCAAGAAGGATAACTGCTGCTATCAGAGGGGAAAATAACTTCATTCCAGCAGCGGACCATCTCATCGACCCGTCCGCGGCCTCGCCGTCGTCGGCCCCGCCGCATTCCTGCAAGCTGTTATTTCTGCTCTACATGGTGCGCCCTGCGTGAAGAGACGTGCCACAGGGCTCTAAACTGAAACCACTGCTGTTTCAACCTGCCGAGGCCATAAAAACCTGACATAAACACACAAACAAGACTCCATGTCGGAGCAGGAGGCTTTCGCCAGGAATGAAAACAAACAGCAGAGTTTAAACAGAAAGTAAAAGTCAGAATTATTGTGTCTGTCTGTTACCGTGGAAACGCAAAGGTTCAGCGGCGTCCAGCAGTGAGCTCGTCTACAGAGCATTCAGGTGGGTTTTATCAAAATGCCTCGGAGGAAAGACATCAGAAATGGTTCAACCATCAATCAGAGTTTGTTCAGAAGGAATTAAAATCCATATTTCAGCTCAAACTGGTTTCCAGAAAAACCAGTAAAAAGCCAAAATGTGCCTCAATAACACACCAGCAGGCGTCATCGCTGACAGGAGCTCGGTCAGAAATAACACGTTTAAACAAACCAAAGAAGGATTTTAGAGACGTAAAAGTAATAAAATAAGACAAAGTCAAATAAAATGGAATTCGGTTGAAACACAGGAAGAAAATTTAATTTAAAAAAAAAAACCCACTTTAAATACATTAAATACACTAAAACCAAAACATATTACATGTTTAAATACTTTAAAAAACAATTTAATGATTCAAGAATATGGTGTGATTTAAAGTTCTTTCACACACCCAGTCCAGTTCATTCCAGTCTAGTTAAAGCAGATCCACCAGAACCAGAACCAGGAAGGAAAACCTCCATCAGGACCAGAACCAGGAGGGAAAACCTCCATCAGAACCAGAACCAGGAAGGAAAACCTCCATCAGGACCAGAACCAGAAGAAAAACCTCCAACAGAACCAGAAACAGGAGGGAAAACCTCCATCAGGACCAGGATCAAGAAGGCCCATCTGGACCGGTTTGAGGTGGAGAGGACGGGAACGAGGGTCAACCAGCAGCAGAACTCTGATCTAGGATCCCGCTGAGAAAGAAGAGAAACATAAGATGGTTCTAGAGGAGCCCAGTCGGGTCTGAAGGTTCTGAGCCAGCAGTAAACCTGCAGTCTCATCGTGAAGTGGTCTGCTGGGAAAACCTGGACCTCTGAAATCTTTCAGATCCAGTGGATCTTGGTCTGGTTTTAGATCAAAGTTTCTCGCTGCGCTGCGATTTGGATACAAGAGGATTTATTTTATCTCGTCCACATCAGTTGAAGCTGCGAGTGAACAAAGTCGCACTCGTTCATCTGCAGGTAATTAATGATAATTAACAGTTTACACATTGTATTTGATGTGTAAACAAATTATGTTGGTTCCTCAAGCATTAATGTTGATAACAGAACCACCTGCAGATTAAAATGGAGTGATGTGCAAACATTAGAGTAGAAAAATAGAAACACTGCGAGTAATTCTAATGAGGCAACTGCAGTATGTTGTTTTCTTCTGAAAACGCACCGAATTCTTCTGAAAGTAGCACAGAGTTTACTGTGCTGCAGAGAAAATCCTCCTGGCGACTGGTTTAAACTTCAGGAACGCTAAGGGTGTGTGTGTGTGTGTGTGTGTGTGTGTGTGTAAACACACTCGTCCAATAATTACATGGAAGAGATAACGGCTGAAAATAAATTGGATGTGATTTTAACGGAGTCCAACTCTGCATCACAGACACGTTCATGACTTAACATAATAAAACTGGTGTTGCTGCAGCAGTTTGCTGTGTCATGTTTGTTCATGCATCCAGGTAAAAGCAAGTTTGTGGAATCATTAAACTCCGCCCACATCAGAACCACCTGGTCAGGTTGGAAGTTAAAGCTTATATGTACATCGTAAACCAGAGCAACTGTATGCAACACGAGCAGTGTTTCTATTATGGTCAGAAATATGGCCCTTAAATAAGACCCTGGTCGCCAGAATAGATGGGTTTGAATAAAGGGTCCATAGAAACCATCAGGTGGCCCCAGAGGGTTTCAACAAGGTGCTTAGAGCTTGTGCTTGCCATCCCAGAGCATCATGCCTAGCTGGTTTGGTCATGTTCTTCGCCTTCCCCCCACCAATCTGACCAGAGTCATTCTCCAGTCTGATCTATGGCAGCTGGCTGGAAACGGCCAGGATGGAAGCCTCACACCCAATGGCTGGACGCCACTAGCACGGAGTTCCCATGGAGGATACAAATCAGTTGGCACAAGAGTACCAACATTGGAAAAACTGGTTCAGCTGGTCAGGGCAACGCTTAAGGACAGGATGCCCTCTCTCTCACAGGAGCCCTCTTGATTGATTGATTGATTTCTAAACTTTAGACAATTATGGTTTACACGTGTTTCCATTACAAGATTAGAGCGTAAGCCACAGTTCTTACGCTACCTGGCATTAGAACTGTGGCTTATGGCAAATAGCTAGCCAAGTTGCTAGGTAGCCAAGTAGCCCGAAAGCCAGGTGGCCCAGTTGCTAGGTAGCCAAGTAGCCCAATAGTCAGGTGGCCCGGTTGCTAGGTAGCCATGTAGCCCAAAAGCCAGGTGGCCTGGTTGCTAGGTAGCCAAGTAGCCCGATAGCCAGGTGGCCCGATTGCTAGGTAGCCAAGTAGCCCGATAGCCAGATGGCCCGGTTGCTAGGTAGCCAAGTAGCCCGATAGCCAGGTTGCCCGGTTGCTAGGTAGCCAAGTAGAACGAAAGCCAGGTTGCCCAGTTGCCATGAAGCTAAATTGCCTGATAGCCAGGAGCCAAGTAACTAATAGCTAGGTGGCCCGGTTGCTAGGTAGCCAAGTAGCCCAATTGTAAGGTGGCCTGGTTTATAGGTAGCCAAGTAGCCTGATATCAAGATGGCCCAGTTGCTTGGTAGCTAAGTAGCCCGATAGCAAGGTGGCCCAGTTGCTAGGTAGCTGGATAGCCTGATAGCCAGGTACCAAATAACAAATAGCTAGGTCGCCCAGTTGCTAGGTAGCTAAGTAGCCCGATAGCAAGGTGGCCCAGTTGCTAGGTAGCTAAGTAGCCCGATAGCAAGGTGGCCCAGTTGCTAGGTAGCTAAGTAGCCCGATAGCAAGGTGGCCCAGTTGCTAGGTAGCTAAGTAGCCTGATAGCAAGGTGGCCCAGTTGCTAGGTAGCAGGATAGCCTGATAGCCAGGCGCTGTTGTATCAAACAATTCTTGTTTTTGAAGCAATTCTCCCTCGTGTCCCCTTGCTAGCGTATTCTTTACTTCGTGGTGAAAATCATGACTTAAAATCAGCTCCTGTCAGTGTATTGAACATAATTCCGGAGTGCTGGAATGATCCGGCTCGTCTCTGTCCACCTCATGTTCCTCTATGCACAAAGTGACATGGCACAAAAGAAACCACATGAAAGCAGCGCAGAACAAGCAAAGGAAAAGAAAAACCTGCTTGTAGGGACCCAAGAGACGAGGCCGGCTTCCTCCAGAAAGCACAAAGTAAGAATCACTGGAATTCACCATCTCGCTTTGATGTCTCGCTGCGATGGGACACAAACCCTGATGGCAACACCACATCTCTTTGAACAATAAAAAAATTGAATCTTAGTGTAGTGACACCAGAGGCCCAGAAAGGCGGCGCTTTGGTAAACAAGCTGCTCCCTGGAGTGTAGGAGGCTGCTGCTGCAGAGTCGCATCACAGGGAGATACCATCACCGCCCCATCAGCAAACACTCCAACAACATTACAAGTGTGAGAAACACGGCCAAAGGCAAACAGCCTGACCAGTCTCAGGTGTTAATGATGAGCCAGAAGGAGAGGAAACTCCCAGAGGAAGCTCAGGATTTATCCTACAGCTACAAAGACGACAGAAAACTGGAGAAATTTATATCAGTTCTGATATCAGCTTTTATGCTTAACCAGGAACATCTCTGCAGCCTGCAGGAAGCTCAGCAATCCTATGGTCTGTAAATAGAGGATGACATGCTAAATAAGGCTGAAGCAAGTCAGCAGATTAGGATGCGCAGAAGTGTTTCATATTTTATGAGTTAACAATAAAACCTTAAACAGATCTAGTGTGCTCTGGAAGCAGACTGGTGGGTTTTCATGTTGGTCAGGACTCTGTCTGCAGGAGGTTTACATGTAAAGTCCTGGAGGTAAATCGTGTTAAAGTTCAAGATGTGTCAAAAGTATCTGAGATATTTACTAATTCAATTTTTTTAAAGGAAAATAAATAATCACTTATCATAATTTCAAAGATGATAATTGGAATAAACACTGACTTCACGGACTAGAAGTCTTCAGTTTGAAGCTTATATCATAAACCTAAATTAGAATGTTTTTAATGTAAAAAACCAATGTAAATTCTACTGATAAACTGATTTTCTCTGAGATCCAGCCACATCTTTTCCTGTCTCTTTTCCAAGGTCTCTCCTAACGACAACTAATCTGGCACCGTCTTCATCCCATCTCTTCTCTGAGATCTCCCCAAACGACGGCTAATCCGGCTACATCTTGTTCCAGCTCTTCTCCAAAAATCTCTCCTAACAGCAGCTATCCACTTTGTCCCATCTCTTCTCTGACATCTCTACAGTCAGTAAAAGTCAGTCTGAAATTGACTACTGTCTTATTTCTTTCCCCGTCATTTTCTCTTTCCTTTTCCAGATCATGTCATCTTTGGTTCTTACCTGAATCAGACATGGTGTGCATTTAAAACTGCCAGTGAGCTGAAATCCTGTTACTGGTGTATAACACGGTGCTATAAATACATCTAAATTGTGAGGGTGTGGGATGAGATGAAATGTTGTTTCTCAGTCGTTTTGATGGTTCCAGACTGACAGCTCCAGGAATCTGCATATCTGTCACTGTACCGTTAAAATGAGTCATAAGCTAGAACTTTTTCAAAGTTTTAAAGTTTAAAAGTTATCGGGGTTTGTTTAAGACTGCTAAGCTGCTAACTGTTTAAGAGTGCTAAGCTGCTAACTGTTTAAGACCGCTAAGCCAAAGAAAATCAATACTTCACCCATCAGTTATAGCCAACACACACACAATAACTAAAACTGACACTGCTACTAAACAACTGCTGTTATCTGACTTTTGGCTGTTAGCTAACTGTTGGCTAACTAGAAGCAGGAGTTAGGTAGCTAACTAACGGTAAAATGTTAAATAAATAACCGTTAGCTGATAGATATAAGGTGACCGGATGTCCTCTTTTACCTGGACATGTCCTCATTTGAGAACTAAAAACACATCTGGCTGGAACTTCCAAGTTGTCTGGGATTTTGCTCTGTCATCCTGATATGTTAGATAAGTAGCTGCCAGCTACGTTGTTAGCTGCAAGTTAGCTAACTTTAACAGTAATTTGGGTAACTGTTAGCTAACTGTTGGGTGTTAAGTAGCTATCGGATGGATGAATGGATGATAGATAGATAAATAGATAGATAAATGTCTTTATTACAACTTCTGTCATCACTATATCTCTTATAACGATTTAGAATGAATTCCTTCCAAGGCATAACTTCACAAATTCATGTTTAAGAGTCAAAACAATTGGCTTTATTAAAGACCAAAGGTTTATGATGTGACCTTCAATTTTATAGATTAAAAAGATTGTATGTTTATAGTAAATTTACTTGAAATATTTCTATGTTCTTCAAATGTAAATATATTGATGGTTGTATCCATTCATATCAATGACAAAATCATGGTTTTTGGTGGATGACAAAGAACCCCATAAAGCCCATCTTTTCTTCATTTGTTTGTTTTTCAAAAGCTTTTCCATCATTTGGAACATTCACCATTTTCATCACAGCTAAATAATAAAAATGGATTTGAAATTTGTTTACATTTATTATGAATGAAAATTAAAATAATAGAATGACTGCAAAGCATCTTGTTGTTTAGAGGAACTGATTTGGAAGTTAATGGTTGACCTCATGCTGGTATCTGCTCTTTTTATTTCTAATTAGCACTAGCAAGTTAAAAATGAATATGAAAATAAACATTTATTTACAAAAATAACCAAAACAAATCAAAAACATACAGTAATTTGCATTAAGATGATAAATAAGAAAAAGAAAAAGCTGAAAACAAACAAAGATCCTCATGAATACAAATGGTTTTATTGCTCTTTGTATCCCTGTATTAATTTTTCTTCTTCTTCAGATTAACTTGTGTCATTCTGAGCGTGAGAAGTCAAAAGAAAACAGTGATTAATCTGATTTGTAACAGAACTCTACCCACTCTGCTCTCAGCTGATAATAAACTGGCTCTCTGAGAGGGAAAAAAATCTCTCCAGGGAAGAAGACATTTTTAATCCTGCCTGTTAAAAATTCTGATTAATAATCGACTGAGTGGGCGACAGTGACGTTCTTAAAGCTGCAGGTCTTCCTCTGTAAACATGACCCAGCAGACACGAGGCATGATGATGACGATGATGCAGCCATTATCATCATCATCATGCATGTTCCTGTAGGCAATGAGACTCTCTGACAGGGTGATGATTGGATTTTATTTCAATAAACTAGATCAAATAAAATTAGAAAGATTCTCCATCAGTAAGGGTGGTATCAGACACACAACAGTCATAATAAGACCCAGAATTAAATAGTTGCTTTCTCCATACTCACATAATTATATGGTTTTGACATCTTAAACAATATCGATATTTTCATGAAGACATTCCCAAAGTAAATGAAGAATTTCTTCTCAATAATCAGGCCAATCTTCATGTTTGTGAGGTCTGGAGACATGTGGTGTTCAGAGAATAGATAGCCAGTGAAAAATAATGGGTCTGTTACAACACCTGTGTAAATTACATTAAAACAGGAGAAATGTTTTAGAGATACAGCCATGTTAACACTGTGCTAACAATATATGAACACTTTGATAATGCCATATTAACATCATGTTAACGACATCTTAAAACCATGTTAATGCAAAGTCAACACTGTTACAACACCAAGTTAATGTCCTGATAACAACATGTTAGCACCATGCTAATGCAATGTTAACAACATACTAACTTAATGTTACCACAGTGACAACACCATGTTAATGCCATGATGACGCCATGTAAACGCCCCGATAACGACATGTTAACACCATGGTAAATAATTTGACCCGATGTGAAGACCATGCGAATGCAATGTTACCATGATAATGCCATGCTAACACTATGATAAAGCCATGTTAACGCCATGATAACATTATGTTAACACCCTGATAACGCCATGTTTACACCATGCTAACACTATGTTAACAACCTGATAACGCCATGTTAACACCATGCTAACACTATGTTAACACCCTGATAACGCCATGTTAACACCATGCTAATACTATGTTAACTCCCTGATAACGCCATGTTAACACCATGCTAACATTATGTTAACACCCTGATTATGCCATGTTAACACGATGCTAACACCATGTTAGCACCCTGATAAGGCCATGTTAACACCATGCTAACATTATGTTAAAACCCTGATAACGCCATGTTAACACGATGCTAACACCATGTTAGCACCCTGATAACGCCATGTTAACACCATGCTAACACTATATGGTAAAACCCTGATAACGTCATGTTAACACTATGTAAACACAATTTTAACACCATGCTAAATCAATGAAAACACCATTCCAAGAATGTTAACACCACATTGACATCATGTAAAGTTGGAAATTAAATTAAAAGAAAGTACATTGTTTCATGTTTTTATACTTGCAAATTATATTATATCTATCTATTTAATTATATCATTGTATATTATGTTTGCATTATCTATAATTATGTAAATATTTTGGTGTAAAGTAAAAAAAAAAAAAACTACATTTTTCTCAGATATATTTCTAAGAAAATGCCCACAACATTGGCACAAACAGCCACTGATCTGATGATGTGTTGCTGTGATCCAGCGGTAAGACAGCTCAGCATTCAGCAGAGTTAAAGCTGCCTCTTACTGCCAGCTGAAAGTGTGTCACAGCCACTTGCTGCAGTCTGTCAACAGGCCCACATCAATATTTATCAGGATGTCCACACGGCCGAAGACGGCTGCAGCCTCCAACTACACCCAGTTCACTTGGCCACTAAGTTAAGCTCCTTCTGAGCTGACTGCTCACCAGACTAACACTCTGAACATGATGCATGTGGCAGAGCTACAACACCCGTCTGATTACCAGACAAAACATTTTTCCAGTGAAGCCCTAATAAGTGCAGAAATGGTCCATACAATGCGACATCTGAGCTCAAATCTGTGGAATTCCACAACATAGACATGTGGTATCTGTAACAGAAGCTCTAATTTAATCAGAAATGAGGAGTTTAAGAGGTTAATTTCACACATCTTTCCTCAGCGCCACTCCACTTCCACATGTCCTGCCTGACCTACATTTGCCAACACTGGCAGAGCCGAATCCAAGCTGCTCTGCTCATGTGCGAAACGTCTTGGAAGAAACTGGCACTGCTGCTTCGGTGAGCAGATGTCTGGGAGAATAAATTGGCTGGTGAAAGTTTTTCCAGGCACCTGTTCAGTCTGTCCTGCTAAGACCCGTCAGACGGTTCTGACAGAGGACGGGCCCACTCATCAGCTTCAGCTTTCTGTCTTCTCACACAAGAGTCTGAGATAAGCAAAGCATAATCAGTTGGTAAAGCACAACTTTGCATCGGAACGCTGGAACAGTATCTTCCTTAAGTTGGTTGCCTAGCAACTGCTCCCGACCAGGAAATCTTTGGGTACATAACCTTACATCTACAGCAGAGTTGTGTTTCCACTCTGGGTTTGAGTGGATTAACAGTGAGTGAGTGGATGGTGTCTTCCAACATTACCTCTGAACTAAACTAAGCTAAACTAAGCTAAGCTAAGCTAAGCCGCTCCTTCTAAAGCAATGGATCTGACTGTACTGTTATGGAAGGAAAGTTTAAAGATCTGATATGAAAGGTAAAGAGTGGGTCTGCTTCCTGAAGCCAAATTAGGAGCTGGTCTTCTGTCTAAACCAGGCGGCAACCTCCATTGGTTAAAAGTGAAGCCTACGCAGAAGTGCCAAAACCTGCAGTTCCCCCTTCATCCACTAGGGGCTGTAAAACAGAGCAAATCCTCATAGACTCCCATGTTAAAAAGACCAACTTCACAGCAGAAATAAACATGTTTACAACCTGGTACAAAAATCCATTTTCGCACCTCTGTTTAGAATTAATTTAATCTCGAAATTTGGTATATTTAGGGGCGTGTCCTTTTGATTGACAGGTACCCGATCTCCAGCTTCAAGAAGGAGGAACGTAGAAAAACCGCGGTTTTCAGCCAACAACAGCATGACTTCGCTTTTGCCCCCTTACCTCTGTCGACTGGTTAGCTCCTTTTAGCTCTGAAAACGTGTAGCCACAGGGAGGTCGGAGTTTGCTAGGTGTCAATCATCCACGCCCCCACCCCCCCAGGCAAGACTGGCGTGACACTGCCATGATGGTGATGGTAGGAACCGCCCACCGAGCTTGAGTTCAGCTCTTCAGAAACCTACTGGTGATGTCACAGAGGCGCCGCCCATCTTGTCTACACAGTCTCTAGTATAAAGATGCTAGCTTGTAGAAATATGCCAACGCAGGCTGAATGCATACGTCAGTCTGTTCCAACCATCAGTTTCTCAGGTTTATTCCTTTCACTGGTTGTGTTTCACCAATACAGCTCAACACTGCCCCCTGTGATTTCTGGAGGTACTGCTCCATTTTCTGCATTAAGTGGAAGATAGTTAAGCTGCTTAGTGATCAACCTCGTTTCTGACGCAGGACACGGACGAAACTCTCCGTCTGTCTCCATTTTCGTCTTCTCCATCCAGCATTAAGGACCTTTATGCCCCTCAGAGGCACTAATCTGTCCCGTTGCAGCCATATTTTCTCCTGTAAAAGACTAAAACGATTGATTTTATGTCAGATAACAAGTTCACATCTGTACGAATGAGGTTGTCCGAATTTTCTGTTAATGTTGAGGAGCCACAAGTTTACTTGTACATCATAAAAACAGCCCCCGGTTTATCTTGTAGGAGGCGTTTTGACTCACAAATTTTTAAATAAATTATTAAAATACTCATTTTAACAACATCATGGTTGGTTTTCATCACAACTGAGTAAAACTATGTTGTTTATGGTTTAAAAAAAATACACATTTTTGTGTGCACTACCCCTTCAAATAGTTTCTCATCTTCATTGTGTCGTTAATTAAGTGTAAACCTCCTAATATGTTGTAATTACTGTAATTATGTGCCGTTTGCTGAGTTTATCTCTGAAGTTGTCGCCTCCTCCCGAAGCAGAGAGGACGACTCCACGGTGGAGCATCTGAGGACGAAGAGGCGACCTTCGTCTCCGGCCGACGTCGGGCGGAAGCAGCACGTAAACCCGGAGGTGACACGGTGGCTGCCGCTCACTCAGAGGAAAAGCTCTTCACATGTTTCCAGTTCGGCGTTTTCACGTCATTTCGCACCAGCTGGCCGGAGCGGTGTGAAGCATGAATAATGCAGAGTTGTCAGCATTGTGTCTGCTGAACGCCTCGCATGCTTAGCCCAGTTTAAGACTCGCCTTTCACTAATCTATCATTCATGGCGCTCCTGTGCTTTTTGTCCTGAACTCTGCCAGCGCTCCCGTCACATTTTCAGAAAATGTCCTGGTGATGCTGCGAGCCCCGACAGCCTGTGTTTTTGCATTTTGACCACTGTGCTGTGAATACAAACACAAGCTGTGCTCTGGCACCTCGCCACATATGCTAATACAATAAATATGAATACCAAATTGGAAATATTTTGCAGCCAAAAGGTGGAGTTGTCAAACTGTCTGTTTTCGGCCTCATTAATGCGACGTGCTTCAGCTGAAGCCTTTAAATCATCTGGACCTGTAATCTTCCACCGGCTGATACGGCGGCCATGATGGCCGCTTGCACCCGTCCTGCCGGATTTAGGCTGGATAATTACCGGCTTTCTGTCAGCGTTGTTATCAAATCCGGGATTTTCTGGCTGGAAATGAGATAGACGGGAGTCCCGCTGCGAGCACATGAAAGGTGCAGTCTCTGCTGCTGCGATTGGTCTGATATATAAAGCCACACAGCGTGATGCTGAAGTGATGGCGATAACCTGGATGAGAGCGTTTCAGACCTTTGACTCACAGTCACATTTGATTCCTGCAGCTGTTCATGTAATTAATAAATCTGTGATGAGGAGCCGGTGTGGAGGAGAGAAGCCATGACAGTTGAGGCCAATTAGCAGGTCACAGATGAATCCTGGTTTTGCTCTTGAAGCAGGTCGATTGAAAAGACGGATGAAGGATCAGTCTGAAGGGATACATGATAGAGGTGTCCTTATTTTACACTGAGAGTCGGCTTTGATGCGACCTGCAGACAGGAAGTACTACAAGCAGAAACGTGATATTTATGGTGACAGCAGGGTGACCATGAGGGACAAAAATCCACACAAAAAGAAAAAATCTGCAGAAGCTTCTATACTTTAATGTGTCTGATTAATTATTCAGAAGCGATATATTATTTTATCCGCATCTCTTCTGACTGAGCACAGACGTTAGGAAGTACAGAGGAGGGATTCGTTGGGCTCATCAAGGTCCAGGTTCTTAGGACGAGTCTCTCCGTCGGACCTGTTCAGGTCCAGGTTTTGGGGAGGATCAAACCTCTTTCCACTGACCTGATTCCAGACTTCCCCTATGTGCTGAAGTGTCCTTGGGCAAGACACTGAACCCCAAGTTGCCCCCCCGATGTGCCTGTCGGGATATGAGTGTGTATGTAAGTCGCTTTGGATAAAAGCGTCTGCTAAATGACTGTCCTTGTTCCCATGGAGACCATTTTTTGATGAGTCTTCCAGACTCATCTATGGTCCAGATACATCTATCAGGTTTGTCTGTGCTGGATTTCAGATCCTGTTTTTAAATCTTGACTTCTTTTGTCCTCAAAATGTACACTTTCTGCCACCATGCTGAGACATGCCAAATTTCCATTTAGTGGCTAAAAGCTAACAGCTAGCAGGGAATTGGCTGTTTTCTGTCTGTCAAATTGTCTGAACTTTGCTGCTTTTCACACATGAAATAAAAAAAACTGGGGACAAATCTGTATTAGTGCAAAGAAAAATCTAGCTTAAACCTGTTCTTTGCCAAGTTTTCTGCGATGTGTCAGCACAACTCTGTTTCATTTGGAGTTGAGGTGCTGGATTAGCATCACGAAAATGACTTTAGCTGCAACATTAGCTTTAAACAAAAGAACACGAGCTGCTGTATGAGCATTACCATGTCATTGTAGCAGCTATTTTAGCCTAAATGCTTTTAGCCTTTTTAAGTAGCATTAGCTGCAGTACTAGCTTAAACAACCCAAGTCTATTTTTGTCTATTTTATCATAAAACAGATAATTACAGTTTCAATATAAACATGCTTGTCAAATATATATTTTTGCCTACATGACTGTGGCATCTAATTTTACACAAACTCAGTCACTGCAGCAGTTATGTTAGCCAAAACATGTTAGCAGAAATAAGGTTGGAGTATTGTTTGCCTCGACAATGCAGTTCCCAGCAGTGAACTCATGCTTCTATGTGAGCATAAACATGAGGATGTTCTTATTTTGTAATGTTTGTCTCTATAAAGCACTTTTAATCACCCTGTTGTTGAATGGTACCAAACAAACTCTTGGCTTGCCTTACATCATAAGCCTACATAGTCTAAGCTTCTGTATTAGATATGCTGCAACAAGAACATGAAAATAACACACTGGTGGATATGTTAGCATTAGCTATGCAGTTAAAGCAGAATGATGCCATGTTAATCTTCAGAAAATGAAGTTAGCTACTTTGTTTACCATCAAAATAAAGATACCTTTAGCCTGAACAAGATAATGCTGGCGATAAAGTTAGCTTTGCAAGCTTCATTTATGCTTGAATGATTCACAAGTCAGAGGTAAGTGGCTTAACAAAGAAAATACCTTCTTTTGAAAATGTTTTGAAAAGGATCATATTTTTTTAAGATTTTGACTTTTGTTTCAAATACCAAATTAGAGAAATACTCGAAGGGTTTGATATTTCAGATGAATGTAAATTGGTTTTAAATTGTGTTTGAGCGGAGTTATAAGGATCAATAGACAATCTGACATATCGTCTCTTTACTGATGTTTATTCTTCAGCTCGTGGTTTTCATCTCTGCAGACATCCAGCAATAATGAAAATGTGAAATTACGCATCAGATTTGTGTTTGGTCCTGCAGAATGTAATTCAATATCTTTAATGAACTCAGTATTGAAGAAAGAATTTGATCGTTTTCTCAAAACCCACAGCTGTATAGATCTTCAATTAACACATGAGCAGCTGCGTGTCCACCGGAGCAAAGGAATTAGAAGAACTGTGGGCTAATCAGGTTCAGTGCTGCCTCTAATCACTCTGTTAGATCTATTAATGTCTATAAACCTGTTCATTTAGCAAACTAAAGATCAATACTTTGATATGATGTGTGTGTGATTTATATCAGGGTAAGTGAAAAAACCTTCAGTTGATGTTTCCAGATCAGTTCAGATTCAGTTTCTCAACATGTTTTTATATGTGCATGCAAGCCGAGGTAGAAGGAGTACACCTTTTAGATGGATTTTACTACCAGACGTTTGTTTGACCTGCATCATAAACTAGAAAATGTTCAACCTCCAGCCAGCAGTTCAGACTGTGATTTCCACCATTTTGTTGAGCCACCTCAACTGGTTCCTCTCAATGCGTAGGAGCAGCGGCTCTACTCTGATCTCCTCCCGGATGACCGAGCTCCTCACCCTATCTCTAAGGGAGAGCCCGGCCACCCTGTGGAGGAAACTCATTTCAGCCGCCTGTATACGAGATCTGGTTCTTTCGGTCACGACCCACAGCTCATGACCATAGGTGAGGGTAGGAATGTAGATCGACTGGTAAATCGAGAGCTTCGCCTTCTGGCTCAGCTCCTTCTTCACCACGACAGACCGGCGCAGAGTCCGCATTACTGCAGACGCCGCACCGATCCGTCTGTCCATCTCGCGCTCCATCCTTCCCTCACTCGTGAACAAGACCCCGAGATATTTAAACTCCTCCACTTGAGGCAGGACCTGACTCCCGACCCGGAGAGGACAATCCACCCTATTCCGGCTGAGGACCATGGTCTCAGATCTGGAGGTGCTGATTCTCATCCCAGCCGCTTCACACTCAGCTGCGAATCGCTCAAGTGAGAGCTGGAGATCACGACCAGATGAAGCCAACAGGACCACGCCATCTGCAAAAAGCAGGGACCCAATCCTGAGGCCACCAAGTCGGATCCCCTCAACACCTCGGCTGCACCTAGAAATTCTGTCCATATAAGTTATGAACAGAGTGATAAAGGGCAGCCTTGGCGGAGTCCAACCCTCACCGGAAACGGATCCGACTTACTACCGGCAATGCGGACCAAGCTCTGACACCTGTCGTACAGGGACCGGACAGCTCGTACAAGGGGGTCCGGTACCCCATACTCCCGGAGTACCCCCCACAGGAGCCCTCGGGGGACACGGTTGAACACCTTCTCCAGGTCCACAAAGCACATGTAGACTGGTTGGGCAAACTCCCATGCCCCCTCCAGGACCCCAGAGAGGGTATAGAGCTGGTCCACTGTTCCGCGACCAGGACGAAAACCACACCGCTCGTCCTCAATCCGGGATTCGACTATCCGGCGGACCCTCCTCTCCAGGACCCCTGAATAGACCTTACCAGGGAGGCTGAGGAGTGTGATTCCCCTGTAATTGGAACACACCCTCCGGTCCCCCTTCTTAAAAAGGGGGACCACTACCCCAGTCTGCCAATCCAGCGGTACTGCCCCCGATGTCCACGCAATGCTGCAGAGGCGTGTCAGCCAGGACAGCCCCACAGCATCGAGAGCCTTAAGGAACTCCGGGCGGATCTCATCCACCCCCGGGGCCTTGCCGCCAAGGAGCTTTTTGACCACCTCAGCGACTTCAGCCCCAGAGATAGGAGAGTCCACCCCTGAGTCCACCAGCTCTGCTTCCTCATGGGAAGACGTGTTGGTAGGATTGAGGAGGTCTTCGAAGTATTCCCTCCACCGACCCACAACGTCCCGAGTTGAGGTCAGCAGCTCCCCACCTCCACTGTACACAGTGTTGATGGAGCACTGCTTCCCCCTCCTGAGCCGCCGGATGGTGGACCAGAATCTCCTCGAAGCCGTCCGGAAGTCTTTCTCCATGGCCTCGCCAAACTCCTCCCATGCCCGAGTTTTTGCCTCGGCAACAGCCGAAGCCGCATGCCGCTTAGCCTGTCGGTACCCATCAGCTGCCTCCAGAGTCCCACAGGCCAAGAAGGCCCGATAGGACTCCTTCTTCAGCTTGACGGCATCCCTCACTGCTGGTGTCCACCAACGAGTCCTGGGATTACCGCCACGACAGGCACCAACGACCTTACAGCCACAGCTCCGGCCGGCCGCCTCAGCAATAGAGGCACGGAACACAGCCCATTCGGACTCAATGTCCCCCGCCTCACTCGGGACATGGTTGAAGCTCTGCTGAAGGTGGGAGTTGAAGCTCGCTCTGACAGGGGACTCAGCCAGACGTTCCCAGCAGACCCTCACAACACGTTTGGGCCTGCCAGATCTGACCGGCTTCCTCCCCCACCATCTGAGCCAACTCACCACCAGGTGGTGATCAGTTGAAGCTCCGCCCCCCTCTTCACCTGAGTTTCCAAGGCATGTGGCCGCAGGTCCGACGATATGACTACAAAATCCATCATCGAACTGCGGCCCAGGGAATCCTGATGCCAGGTGTACATATGGACACTCTTATGCTGGAACATGGTGTTCGTTATGGACAACCCATGACGAGCACAGAAGTCCAATAACAAAACACCATTTGGGTTGGGTGTAATTTTCCATCTTTACATCTGCAGAAGAAATGGAATAAAACCAGCTGCTACGAACTGAGCTGTGAGGACATGCTGGACAGAACTGAAAATTAAAAACAAAATCTTCTCTGTTTAAACTCCTAAAGATTACAGATAACAAGATAAAAATCCTTCCAAACTCGTCGGCAAACATTCAGCTTGGGCTGTAGAAACTGAATTGAGTGGAATAAAATCTGCAGAAACGGATGTTATGTTGCAACTTGGATCCAAAGTGTCTGTAAACACAACACTGACATCACATTTGAAATTGATGTGGCAAAGCAGAGAGGAAGCAGACGCTAATCCAGACACTCAGTAGTTACACAGGATCATTATCTTTCATTTGGAGTGGGTCTGGCTGCCCGAGAGTCCAATTTCACTGCATTTTCTGCGTCTAAATGCACCACTGTATTCAATAACTAGCCTCTAACTGTGTCTGTACAGCAGAGAAAACATCCCTGCTGTGGTGGAGAGCTACTCGCTATCAGTTACAGCAACATAAATGTAAATATCTCGGCGTGGATACACATGAAGTGGCTGTATTTCCTCTGGCTGCTCCGTAACGTTGCATTTCTGGGCTTCGCCTCGGTGTAGAGGAGCAGCAGAAGGGTGGAGATCCTCCGGCGAGCCTTGTGAAGGTATCTCCACGGTATCCATTTATTTGTACACACAGACAGTGTTCCCTCATTAGCTGCTCTCAGATCCGCTCATTAAAGGATGAGGCTGGTAATATTCTGTATTGCTCTGTCAGGACACGCCATTAAAAAGATGAAAACCAGCAGAGCTTTTATCTTCCTCATGCGTGTGCTGCCACATCCTGATGTATCTGTGTCGCGGAGCCCCTGTTGTTCAAAAACTATTAATATTTCAAGATATTTACAATATATGAATATATATGAATGTACTGCGGTGCTGCGTTTGCTGACTTGTTGTTTCATTACAGGAATAAACATCCGTGGTTCAGATGGAGCATCTCAAAACAAACAAAAAAAAATCGGCCCCATTTCTTCTGCTTCAAGATGTTCTCCTGCCGACCTCCAGACCTCTTCTGGTTCAGGACTTGGTTTTCATAATCAGTGGAAGCAGATGGGTCTTCGATGAGGGATCTGAGCGTGCATCGGCTTTTATTTGGCGTTTTAATGAGATTATTTGACTATTTTTATTAAATGTCTGTTTAACCTTTATCCGTTTTCTGAACATGAAACGTGAAAAATGATCCGGTTTCACGCTGGAATCTGGAGTCGACGACGTGATGTCACTGTTGTGTCGGCTGGAACGTTGTCGTCTCGAGGCGTCGGATCCGAAGAATCCGCAGAGCCTCAAAGTCAGAGTGACCTTTTATCAGCAGGAACGTCAGCTGGACTTCAGGTTTTCTGGAATATTCGCGGCTCTTCTGATCAATACAACGATCTGGTCCATCAACACTTCTACCTCCGGGTTGATGCAAACTGCACGTCTACTGAGAACCACATGATATCCAAGACCAGATACCAGGCCGGAGACCAGACCAGATACCAGGCCGGAGACCAGACCAGATACCAGGCCGGAGACCAGACCAGATACCAGGCCGGAGACCAGACCAGATACCAGGCCGGAGACCAGACCAGATACCAGGCCGGAGACCAGACCAGATATCAGGCCGGAGACCAGACCAGATACCAGGCCGGAGACCAGACCAGATACCAGGCCGGAGACCAGACCAGATACCAGGCCGGAGACCAGACCAGATACCAGGCCGGAGACCAGACCAGATACTATAGCAGATAGCAGACCAGATAGAGGTATAGATACCAGACAAGATACCAGGTCTGATACCAGGACCGATATCAGGCTGGATACCAGACCAGATACCAGGCCAGAGACCAGGACTGATATTAGGCCGGAGACCAGACCAGACACCAGACCGGATACTAGACCAGATACCAGAACTGATACAAGACCAGATACCAGGCCGGAGACCAGGACCGATATCAGACCAGATACCAGGCCAGATACTAGAGCGGATACCAGACCAGACAGAGGACTGGATACGAGACCAGATACCAGGCCGGATACCAGACCAGATACTAGACCGGATACCAGGTCTGATACCAGGCTAGATACCAGACCAGACAGAAGTCTGCATACCAGACCAGATTCTAGGCCGGAGACCAGACCAGATATCAGGCCGGAGACCAGACCAGATACCAGGCCGGAGACCAGACCAGATATCAGGCCGGAGACCAGACCAGATACCAGACCGGAGACCAGACCAGATACCAGGCCGGAGACCAGACCAGATACCAGGCCGGAGACCAGACCAGATACCAGGCCGGAGACCAGACCAGATACCAGGCCGGAGACCAGACCAGATACCAGGCCGGAGACCAGACCAGATACCAGGCCGGAGACCAGACCAGATATCAGGCCGGAGACCAGACCAGATACCAGGCCGGAGACCAGACCAGATATCAGGCCGGAGACCAGACCAGATACCAGGCCGGAGACCAGACCAGATACCAGGCCGGAGACCAGACCAGATACCAGGCCGGAGACCAGACCAGATACCAGGCCGGAGACCAGACCAGATACCAGGCCGGAGACCAGACCAGATACCAGGCCGGAGACCAGACCAGATACTATAGCAGATAGCAGACCAGATAGAGGTATAGATACCAGACAAGATACCAGGTCTGATACCAGGACCGATATCAGGCCGGATACCAGACCAGATACCAGGCCAGAGACCAGGACTGATATTAGGCCGGAGACCAGACCAGACACCAGACCGGATACTAGACCAGATACCAGAACTGATACAAGACCAGATACCAGGCCGGAGACCAGGACCGATATCAGACCAGATACCAGGCCAGATACTAGAGCGGATACCAGACCAGACAGAGGACTGGATACGAGACCAGATACCAGGCCGGATACCAGACCAGATACTAGACCGGATACCAGGTCTGATACCAGGCTAGATACCAGACCAGACAGAAGTCTGCATACCAGACCAGATTCTAGGCCGGAGACCAGACCAGATATCAGGCCGGAGACCAGACCAGATACCAGGCCGGAGACCAGACCAGATATCAGGCCGGAGACCAGACCAGATACCAGACCGGAGACCAGACCAGATACCAGGCCGGAGACCAGACCAGATACCAGGCCGGAGACCAGACCAGATACCAGGCCGGAGACCAGACCAGATACCAGGCCGGAGACCAGACCAGATACCAGGCCGGAGACCAGACCAGATACCAGGCCGGAGACCAGACCAGATATCAGGCCGGAGACCAGACCAGATACCAGGCCGGAGACCAGACCAGATATCAGGCCGGAGACCAGACCAGATACCAGGCCGGAGACCAGACCAGATACCAGGCCGGAGACCAGACCAGATACCAGGCCGGAGACCAGACCAGATACCAGGCCGGAGACCAGACCAGATATCAGGCCGGAGACCAGACCAGATACCAGGCCGGAGACCAGACCAGATACCAGGCCGGAGACCAGACCAGATACCAGGCCGGAGACCAGACCAGATATCAGGCCGAATACCAGACCAGATACCAGGCCGGAGACCAGACCAGATATCAGGCCGAATACCAGACCAGATACCAGGCCGGAGACCAGACCAGATATCAGGCCGGAGACCAGACCAGATACCAGGCCGGAGACCAGACCAGATATCAGGCCGGAGACCAGACCAGATACCAGGCCGGAGACCAGACCAGATACCAGGCCGGAGACCAGACCAGATACCAGGCCGGAGACCAGACCAGATACCAGGCCGGAGACCAGACCAGATACCAGGCCGGAGACCAGACCAGATACCAGGCCGGAGACCAGACCAGATATCAGGCCGGAGACCAGACCAGATACCAGGCCGGAGACCAGACCAGATACCAGGCCGGAGACCAGACCAGATATCAGGCCGAATACCAGACCAGATACCAGGCCGGAGACCAGACCAGATATCAGGCCGGATACCAGGCCAGATAGAGGTGTAGATACCAGACCAGATACCAGGTCTGATACCAGGACCGATATCAGGCTGGATACCAGACCAGATACCAGGCCAGAGACCAGGACTGATATTAGGCCGGAGACCAGACCAGACACCAGACCGGATACTAGACCAGATACCAGAACTGATACAAGGACCAATATCAGACCAGATACCAGGCCAGATACTAGAGCGGATACCAGACCAGACAGAGGACTGGATACGAGACCAGATACCAGGCCGGATACCAGACCAGATACTAGACCGGATACCAGGTCTGATACCAGGCTAGATACCAGACTAGACAGAAGTCTGCATACCAGACCAGATTCTAGGCCGGAGACCAGGCCCAATATCAGGCTGGATACCAGACCAGATACCAGACCGAATACTGGGTCAGATACCAGACCTGATACCAGACCGACTACTGGGTCAGATACCAGACCTGATACCAGACCGAATACTGGGTCAGATACCAGACCTGATACCAGACCGAATACTGGGTCAGATACCAGACCAGATACCAGACCGAATACTGGGTCAGATACCAGACCTGATACCAGACCGAATACTGGGTCAGATACCAGACCAGATACCAGACCGAATACTGGGTCAGATACCAGACCTGATACCAGACCGAATACTGGGTCAGATACCAGACCTGATACCAGACCGAATACTGGGTCAGATACCAGACCAGATACAAGACCGAATACTGGGTCAGATACCAGACCAGATACAAGACTGAATACTGGGCCAGATACCAGACCTGATACCAGAGCGGATACCAGACCTGATACCATGTCATGGTTCTGGTATGCCTCATGGACTCATGCCTTATTTGGGCGTGCTTCCTGTTCACTGTAATCATCACCAATCAACTAAAGCCACGTCACCTTTTCCACTCCCTTCTCAAACACCACGCAACCCTCAGGTCTCTGCCAGCCGGTCTTAACTCCTGTCTCTAGCCTGGTTTTTGTAGCTGCCTTCTGCCTCTGGACCCTCCTGTATTGATCTGACCTGCTGAGGACCTGGATGTTTTTCCCATTCCAGGCCTTTCTCCAAAACACAGGAGGGGGAATCTCAAGATTAAAAGATGAAATGATTCTGTTTTACCTCTAGACTAAACTAGGTTGGTATCCGGTCCTCTCTGTTTGGCAGTTTTCCTGGTGTTCCCCCATTCCCAGAGTTCCAACACAATCACCGTTATTTAATATATTCTTGTCATTCCACTCGTCACTGGTCTTGTCTTTAGTCCAACATTCACCAGCCGTGACATACCGGGCCAGATAGAGGACTGGATACCAGGCCGAGTACCAGGCCAGTTACCGGGCCAGATAGAGGACTGGATACCAGGCCGAGTACCAGGCCAGTTACCGGGCCAGATAGAGGACTGGATACCAGGCCGAGTACCAGGCCAGTTACCGGGCCAGATAGAGGACTGGATACCAGGCCAAGTACCAGGCCAGTTACCGGGCCAGATAGAGGACTGGATACCAGGCCGAGTACCAGGCCAGTTACCGGGCCAGATAGAGGACTGGATACCAGGCCGAGTACCAGACCAGTTACCGGGCCAGATAGAGGACTGGATACCAGGCCGAGTACCAGACCAGTTACCGGGCCAGATAGAGGACTGGATACCAGGCCGAGTACCAGGCCAGTTACCGGGCCAGATAGAGGACTGGATACCAGGCCGAGTACCAGACCAGTTACCGGGCCAGATAGAGGACTGGATACCAGGCCGAGTACCAGACCAGTTACCGGGCCAGATAGAGGACTGGATACCAGGCCGAGTACCAGACCAGTTACCGGGCCAGATAGAGGACTGGATACCAGGCCGAGTACCAGACCAGTTACCGGGGCAGATAGAGGACTGGATACCAGGCCGAGTACCAGACCAGTTACCGGGCCAGATAGAGGACTGGATACCAGGCCGAGTACCAGACCAGTTACCGGGCCAGATAGAGGACTGGATACCAGGCCGAGTACCAGACCAGTTACCGGGCCAGATAGAGGACTGGATACCAGGCCGAGTACCAGACCAGTTACCGGGCCAGATAGAGGACTGGATACCAGGCCGAGTACCAGACCAGTTACCGGGCCAGATAGAGGACTGGATACCAGGCCGAGTACCAGACCAGTTACCGGGCCAGATGGCATCCTAGACTGGATAGCACCCCGGGCCAAATGACAGGTTCTGGTCCTGATAGAGGTTTTCCTTCCTGGTTCTGGTTCTGATGGAGGTTTGAATGAAAGAGAAGACCGGATCCTTTGATTTGCTGTGTTATAGAGCTTGATGGTTTTCACAGTAACAAGGGTCCGTGTGGTTCTGGATGCAGGTTCATCACCGGATCCAGACTCGACTCCAATTCCTCCAGACTGGTGGAAATCTACAGATAAACATTAAACACAGAAATAAACATCCAAATAACAGCAAATAAAAGGGAATAAATGAATTTGATAGAAATAAAAGCCAGAAGATTAAATCAAGTTTAATCCGACCATCCACATCTGGACACAAACCGGATCCTTTGATGGTCTGGGATCCTCAAAGACTCCATGTTTTCTGGCAGTAAAAGCCAGAACAGACGTTCGCGTCCTGTTTAAATGCAGGATGCGTTCGTGTGCCAACAGAGCTGGAGAGGCGTCGAACAAACGTGGCCATGAACCATGTTTGCAGACGCTTCATCCAAGTTTGTCTGACGGCATTAATGCAGAGCGTAAACACAGCCGTGTGTCTTCATCATAACAGTCCTCGGGACAACGTTAAAGCTGAATTAATCCGTTGTTGACCACCGACGACGCTACAAGCCCTCAACAAGCTGACAGACACACAAATCCCACCCAGATTATTGGCTTATTAAGACAATAAATCTGCAAACAACTCCTCTCTGAGACACCCAGCAGATGGATTATCGCCACCAACTGGTCGCTGCCCAGACTGAACCAGCGCTGTTTCCTGAATCTCATCACAGAACGAGCGACAGGCCTCATTCAGGAGTCAAACCGGGACTTTACCCCACACCATCACAGAAGCTGACTTTTCAACTGACTTTAACCTGCATGTCTGGATTTCTGGTTCAGTCGGTGATTTCTGGAAGTCTTCCTGAGTTCATGTCTGCTTTTAATGCAGAAGATCACTAGCCTTGTGTCATGCATACAGAGATTCCTTCTGATTCTCTGAATCTGAGAAGAGTCCGACCTCTGAACACTTGCAGAACAGTCCAGACCTTTCTACAATACAAAACATCTGGAGCGTCATGTAGAGCGGCGAGAATCCTGCATCAAACCAGAATGAGACAACATTCCTCCTCTAAAACTCCCACAACTGGTCTCCTCGCTCCCCGAACGTTTACAGATGGTCGTTAAAGAGGAGATGCTACAGAGTACTAAGGCTTTTACAGCATTCAGCCATGTCCCCAACATACAGAGATTCCTTCTAATTCTTTAAATCATCTGATTATATTCTACACTGTACATTGTCTTCAAAATTTACCAACCAGGAATAATATTTTCAAATTCTCCAAAATTTATACCTTTTTAAAAAAAAAAAAAAAAAAAAAAAAAAAAATCTCTGCAGCTTGTTTGGGTCTCTAAGGAGACTTCCTTCTATGTCCAATCATGTTTTAATCCTTTTCATGTCTAACTTATTATCTGTAACTCATTCTTTAAACGCTGCAGCCGACGGGATCTTTAAAGTCTGACAGACGTTTTTCTGAAACTGTTCAACTAGTTTTAAAGCTAGTTTGTCAAAAAATCATAAATATAATCAGTTTGTACGAGAATCCTAATTTAATAAAATTAGTTTTGTTAATTTAATCGGATGTAGAAGAAATACTCCTTGTATTATGACTCTTACAGGTGAAGTACAGATGTGATATACATGAGATAAACGTGAGCGACTGCAGGTTGGAGCCTGAAGCCATCAGAAGGTTTTACGACTGCCAGCAGCGTCCTTCCTCTGACAAGAAATCAATGTCTGTAAAGTACTTCTACATGCATAATTAGAGCTGAATTGTTGTAACCTCCTGAACCTCAAACTGTTTTCTTTTTCTTTAGATTGAGTCAGAAAAGCTGCGCAGCTGAAAGGCCAAACTGAGCAGCCTTGAATCGTTCTGTTTATCACAAGATCACAAAACTCTCACATGAAGCCACATTTTCACTGCTCTGCAGGTTTAATTAAATGTTGGAGGAACTCACAGCCTGACTGCAGTACCACAGGTGGCCACTAGGAGCCGGAGTCAGAAAAACTCCCTTTAAAACAAACATAAATTACATCATATATACATTTAATAATAAATTTCATTATTCTTATTTACGTGATATTTTCTTCTTTTACATATTCACATATTTTATTTTTGTTTTTTTTATTTTTACTTTTACACAAATTTAAACTTCACATTGAAGGATATTTACTATTTTTTACTTCTTGTCATATTTCCAGGTTTATTCCAGAATGTCTCAATAAATTCATCCATTCATTCATTCATTCATTCATTCCCTGCTCCGTGTAGTCCAGTAACTCGTCATGGGGACGTTGGAGTGGATCCCAGCGATCATCAGGTGGGGCCAGGTACACCTGGACTGGTTGCCGGTCCATCACAGATCCAGAAACCAGCAGGTCATCCCAGGAAACATCCAGAATTCCACATGTGGATCAGAGGAACTTTTCCAGATCTAGAAGTTGTTTTAAATGTTCATACGTGTACATTTCCACATGTGTGTAACCCTGCACTGACTTGGCCCGTCGGTGACGTCAGACAGACGGAAGAGGAAGAAGATGGAGAAGTTGGACCCAAACCTGCAGTTTGCAACTGAAAGTCCTGCTTGGCTGCAGAAGCGGGAATAAAAACGTTGCTTTTCTTCCTCGTCAGCAGGGACTTTCATTCCGTCTGAATCCTGGTTGTTTGTGTTTTAAAGGCGGCGCTGAGGCAGCGTGACCCTGCAGAGGAAGCATCTCTGGCCCGGGAGCTCCACAGCAGATGCTTGTGACTCATTTATCTCACTTGCACTTTGACACTGAAGCCGTTATTATCTGGCGTCTGCACAGAACAGCTCCAGCTTCTCGCATGGAAACAGCTGCAGCAGACGACTCGTAAATGGAGCCATTTTCCAGAGATTTATGGACATTTTCTTCCAGTCTCGTCTTCTGCACAGCAAAGGCTCGTTTCCAGAGAGAGGAGGAGATTGAGCGTTTCAAAGTCAGATAAAGGTTTAATTCTTCTGCTGCTTCCTGACGTTGATGCTTTAATCACCGTGGTCTCATGTTTAAACCCTGCAGTCGGAGTAAAACCAGGACAGACTGCAGACCCGCAGGGCTACAAACATGATGCACCATGTTGACGCCACTTCCACGATTTAATTACTCCTCATCCTCATGTGGGTTAACTGTAACCTTAATTAACAACAACAACACAAGTCGGACCTAAAATACCCACAATTTTCATTTTCCCTCAGAGTGTTCAGGCTTTCAAATTATTTACTCACGTTATGAGACGTCCTGATAATAACCCTGCTTGTTAAATAAATAAAACAGCGACTGTACATTGATCAGCACAGCTAATTTATTTAACCATTATGTTTTAATTACTGTGGCTGTCTTCACATTTACAAACTTATTGAAATTCTTGGCAGAAGAAAACAGGAGAAATATTTCAGAGCAGCATCTCAGACGCATCAAGGACACTGAGACCTGGTCCCCCTCCAGCCGGTCTGGTTCCTGCAGTCAGGATGAGGTCTGGACTATAACTGGTCCACACTGAGACCTGGTCCCCCTCCAGCCGGTCTGGTTCCTGCAGTCAGGATGAGGTCTGGACTATAACTGGTCCACACTGAGACCTGGTCCCCCTCCAGCCGGTCTGGTTCCAGCAGTCAGGATGAGGTCTGGACTCTGACTGGTCCACACTGAGACCTGGTCCCCCTCCAGCCGGTCTGGTTCCAGCAGTCAGGATGAGGTCTGGACTCTGACTGGTCCACACTGAGACCTGGTCCCCCTCCAGCCGGTCTGGTTCCAGCAGTCAGGATGAGGTCTGGACTCTGACTGGACCATGCTGAGACCTGGTCCCCCTCCAGCCGGTCTGGTTCCAGCAGTCAGGATGAGGTCTGGACTATAACTGGTCCACACTGAGACCTGGTCCCCCTCCAGCCGGTCTGGTTCCAGCAGTCAGGATGAGGTCTGGACTCTGACTGGTCCACACTGAGACCTGGTCCCCCTCCAGCCGGTCTGGTTCCAGCAGTCAGGATGAGGTCTGGACTCTGACTGGTCCACACTGAGACCTGGTCCCCCTCCAGCCGGTCTGGTTCCAGCAGTCAGGATGAGGTCTGGACTCTGACTGGTCCACACTGAGACCTGGTCCCCCTCCAGCCGGTCTGGTTCCAGCAGTCAGGATGAGGTCTGGACTCTGACTGGTCCACACTGAGACCTGGTCCCCCTCCAGCCGGTCTGGTTCCAGCAGTCAGGATGAGGTCTGGACTCTGACTGGTCCACACTGAGACCTGGTCCTCCTCCAGCCGGTCTGGTTCCAGCAGTCAGGATGAGGTCTGGACTCTGACTGGTCCACACTGAAACCTGGTCCCCCTCCAGCCGGTCTGGTTCCAGCAGTCAGGATGAGGTCTGGACTCTGACTGGTCCACACTGAGACCTGGTCCCCCTCCAGCCAGTCTGGTTCCATCAGTCAGGATGAGGTCTGGACTCTGACTGGTCCACACTGAGACCTGGTCCTCCTCCAGCCGGTCTGGTTCCAGCAGTCAGGATGAGGTCTGGACTCTGACTGGTCCACACTGAGACCTGGTCCTCCTCCAGCCGGTCTGGTTCCAGCAGTCAGGATGAGGTCTGGACTCTGACTGGTCCACACTGAGACCTGGTCCTCCTCCAGCCGGTCTGGTTCCAGCAGTCAGGATGAGGTCTGGACTCTGACTGGTCCACACTGAAACCTGGTCCCCCTCCAGCCGGTCTGGTTCCAGCAGTCAGGATGAGGTCTGGACTATAACTGGTCCACACTGAAACCTGGTCCCCCTCCAGCCAGTCTGGTTCCAGCAGTCAGGATGAGGTCTGGACTCTGACTGGTCCACACTGAGACCTGGTCCCCCTCCAGCCGGTCTGGTTCCTGCAGTCAGGATGAGGTCTGGACTCTGACTGGTCCACACTGAGACCTGGTCCCCCTCCAGCCGGTCTGGTTCATGCAGTCAGGATGAGGTCTGGACTATAACTGGTCCACACTGAGACCTGGTCCCCCTCCAGCCAGTCTGGTTCCAGCAGTCAGGATGAGGTCTGGACTATAACTGGTCCACACTGAGACCTGGTCCCCCTCCAGCCAGTCTGGTTCCAGCAGTCAGGATGAGGTCTGGACTATAACTGGTCCACACTGAGACCTGGTCCACCTCCAGCCGGTCTGGTTCCAGCAGTCAGGATGAGGTCTGGACTCTGACTGGTCCACACTGAGACCTGGTCCACCTCCAGCCGGTCTGGTTCCAGCAGTCAGGATGAGGTCTGGACTCTGACTGGTCCACACTGAAACCTAGTCCTCCTCCAGCCAGTCTGGTTCCAGCAGTCAGGATGAGGTCTGGACTCTGACTGGTCCACACTGAAACCTGGTCCCCCTCCAGCCGGTCTGGTTCCATCAGTCAGGATGAGGTCTGGACTCTGACTGGTCCACACTGAGACCTGGTCCCCCTCCAGCCAGTCTGGTTCCAGCAGTCAGGATGAGGTCTGGACTCTGACTGGTCCACACTGAGACCTGGTCCCCCTCCAGCCGGTCTGGTTCCAGCAGTCAGGATGAGGTCTGGACTCTGACTGGTCCACACTGAGACCTGGTCCCCCTCCAGCCGGTCTGGTTCCAGCAGTCAGGATGAGGTCTGGACTCTGACTGGTCCACACTGAGACCTGGTCCCCCTCCAGCCGGTCTGGTTCCAGCAGTCAGGATGAGGTCTGGACTCTGACTGGTCCACACTGAAACCTGGTCCTCCTCCAGCCAGTCTGGTTCCAGCAGTCAGGATGAGGTCTGGACTATAACTGGTCCACACTGAGACCTGGTCCCCCTCCAGCCGGTCTGGTTCCAGCAGACAGGATGAGGTCTGGACTATAACTGGTCCACACTGAGACCTGGTCCCGCTCCAGTCGGTCTGGTTCCAGCAGTCAGGATGAGGTCTGGACTCTGACTGGACCATGCTGAGACCTGGTCCCCCTCCAGTCGGTCTGGTTCCAGCAGTCAGGATGAGGTCTGGACTATAACTGGTCCACACTGAGACCTGGTCCCCCTCCAGCCGGTCTGGTTCCAGCAGTCAGGATGAGGTCTGGACTCTGACTGGTCCACACTGAGACCTGGTCCCGCTCCAGTCGGTCTGGTTCCAGCAGTCAGGATGAGGTCTGGACTCTGACTGGACCATGCTGAGACCTGGTCCCCCTCCAGTCGGTCTGGTTCCAGCAGTCAGGATGAGGTCTGGACTATAACTGGTCCACACTGAGACCTGGTCCCCCTCCAGCCGGTCTGGTTCCAGCAGTCAGGATGAGGTCTGGACTCTGACTGGTCCACACTGAGACCTGGTCCCCCTCCAGCCGGTCTGGTTCCAGCAGTCAGGATGAGATCTGGACTCTGACTGGACCATGCTGAGACCTGGTCCCCCTCCAGTCGGTCTGGTTCCAGCAGTCAGGATGAGGTCTGGACTATAACTGGTCCACACTGAGACCTGGTCCCCCTCCACCCGGTCTGGTTCCAGCAGTCAGGATGAGGTCTGGACTCTGACTGGTCCACACTGAGACTTGGTCCCCCTCCAGCCAGTCTGGTTCCAGCAGTCAGGATGAGGTCTGGACTCTGACTGGACCATGCTGAGACCTCTGTCTGGTTCGTGAACACTTCCCATCAAACGCATCCCAAACAGGCGGCCATGATGGAGCTCTTTCTGAACGGATCAATGTGTCGATGAGTCGACCTCACCTCCGTTGTGTCAAAGAGACTCGGTGTTTCATGAGACTTCAGTTTTACCGTCCGTCTCTGCAGGATGATGGACTCCAGATAGTCTGAAAATGACCTGATAACCTTCCAGTTGGGAAGCAACTGGCCGTTGCTGATGTCTTTCCTCCTTGGCACCATTGGATGATAGCATTTGCTTCATAACCATGGTTACGCAGAAAGGGAAGGTAGGATTAGAAAGGCTAAACTTTTTTTTTTTTTTTTTTTTTTTAACCCCATGAGGATCTCAGCTCTTTCTTTCTGCCTCATGTTTGCTCTTTCTGACCAGTTTCAACCAGTTTGAACCCAGGAAGTGGACGTTCAGGCAGATGTGGGGCTGAGTGGCCTTTATTTATAGAAACAGCTCTGATGGTTGAGGCAGGTGATGGTTTAAGGAGTCCTGAGTTTGGACAGAGGTGGTAGCAGCTGACATGTAGGTCCCACCTGTCAGGACGATGGTATAAACAGTACAGAGGCTGCAGGAAGCTGGACTACTTGGCAGCTGAGCTGATGGATGCAGGAAACATGTAGACAGAGGAGCTACTTGCCAACAGGCAAACCAGGCAAATGGTCGGGGCCCCGAGCAGGAAGGGAGCCTCTGATGGCCAGTGAACTGTGCCACTGCTCTGTCTGGATTCAGTGTGGAGCATTTGAGTGACGGTCTCCAACCACTACTGACCACCTGAAAGGGGCATGAAAGCAGTTTTATAAATATATGAAAAATGTTCCAGATGGTGGCTCCGAAAGAGTGAAGAGGAGACCAGGCCAACTGTATGTAGACTGGGACAGAGGTATGTAGACTGGGACAGAGGTATGTAGACTGGGACAGGGGTATGTAGACTGGGACAGGGGTATGTAGACTGGGACAGGGGTATGTAGACTGGGAAAGTAATATGTAGACTGGGACAGTAATATGTAGACTGGGACAGGGGTATGTAGACTGGGACAGTAATATGTAGACTGGGACAGGGGTATGTAGACTGGGACAGTAATATGTAGACTGGGACAGTAATATGTAGACTGGGACAGGGGTATGTAGACTGGGACAGAGGTATGTAGACTGGGACAGGGGTATGTAGACTGGGACAGTAATATGTAGACTGGGACAGGGGTATGTAGACTGGGACAGGGGTATGTAGACTGGGAAAGTAATATGTAGACTGGGACAGTAATATGTAGACTGGGACAGGGGTATGTAGACTGGGACAGGGGTTTGTAGACTGGGACAGTAATATGTAGACTGGGACAGGGGTATGTAGACTGGGACAGTAATATGTAGACTGGGACAGAGGTATGTAGACTGGGACAGGGGTATGTAGACTGGGACAGTAATATGTAGACTGGGACAGTGGTATGTAGACTGGGACAGTAATATGTAGACTGGGACAGTAATATGTAGACTGGGACAGAGGTATGTAGACTGGGACAGTAATATGTAGACTGGGAAAGGGGTATGTAGACTGGGACAGTGGTATGTAGACTGGGACAGAGGTATGTAGACTGGGACAGGGGTATGTAGACTGGGACAGTAATATGTAGACTGGGACAGGGGTATGTAGACTGGGACAGTGGTATGTAGACTGGGACAGTGGTATGTAGACTGGGACAGAGGTATGTAGACTGGGACAGTGGTATGTAGACTGGGACAGAGGTATGTAGACTGGGACAGTGGTATGTGGACTGGGACAGTGGTATGTAGACTGGGACAGTGGTTTGTAGACTGGGACAGAGATATGTAGACTGGGACAGTGGTATGTAGACTGGGACAGTGGTATGTAGACTGGGACAGTGGTATGTAGACTGGGACAGTGGTATGTAGACTGGGATAGTGGTATGTAGACTGGGACAGTGGTATGTAGACTGGGACAGAGGTATGTAGACTGGGACAGTGGTATGTAGACTGGGAGAGTGGTATGTAGACTGGGACAGAGGTATGTAGACTGGGATAGTGGTATGTAGACTGGGACAGAGATATGTAGACTGGGACAGTGGTATGTAGACTGGGACAGTGGTATGTAGACTGGGATAGAGATATGTAGACTGGGACAGTGGTATGTAGACTGGGAGAGTGGTATGTAGACTGGGACAGAGGTATGTAGACTGGGACAGAGGTATGTAGACTGGGACAGAGATATGTAGACTGGGACAGTGGTATGTAGACTGGGACAGAGGTATGTAGACTGGGACAGTCGTATGTAGACTGGGACAGAGGTATGTAGTCGGGGACAGTGGTATGTAGACTGGGACAGATGAAAGTAGACTGGGAATGTCGTATGTAGACTGGGACAGTGGTATGTAGACTGGGACAGAGGTATGTAGACTGGGACAGTGGTATGTAGTCTAGGACAGATGAAAGTAGACTGGGACAGAGGTATGTAGACTGGGACAGTGGTATGTAGACTGGGACAGAGGTATGTAGTCTGGGACAGTGGTATGTAGACTGGGACAGTGGTATGTAGACTGGGACAGAGGTATGTAGTCTGGGACAGTGGTATGTAGACTGGGACAGATGAAAGTAGACTGGGACAGTTGTATGTAGACTGGGACAGTGGTATGTAGACTGGGACAGTGGTATGTAGACTGGGACAGAGGTATGTAGACTGGGACAGTGGTATGTAGACTGGGACAGAGGAATGTAGACTGGGACAGTGGTATGTAGACTGGGACAGAGGTATGTAGACTGGGACAGTGGTATGTAGACTGGGACAGAGGTATGTAGACTGGCACAGTGGTATGTAGACTGGGACAGAGGTATGTAGACTGGCACAGTGGTATGTAGACTGGGACAGAGGTATGTAGACTGGCACAGTGGTATGTAGACTGCGACAGAGGTATGTAGACTGGGACAGTAGTATGTAGACTGGGACAGTGGTATGTAGACTCGGACAGTGGTATGTAGACTGGGACAGTGGTTTGTAGACTGGGACAGAGGTATGTAGACTGGGACAGTGGTAAGTGGACTGGGACAGTAGTATGTAGACTGGGACAGTGGTATGTAGACTGGGACAGTGGTATGTAGACTGGGACAGTAGTATGTAGACTGGGACAGAGGTATGTAGACTGGGACAGTGGTATGTAGACTCAGACAGAGGTATGTAGACTGGGACAGTGGTTTGTAGACTGGGACAGAGGTATGTAGACTGGGACAGTAATATGTAGACTGGGACAGTAATATGTAGACTGGGACAGTAATATGTAGACTGGGACAGAGGTATGTAGACTGGGACAGTGGTATGTAGACTGGGACAGAGGTATGTAGACTGGGCCAGTGGTATGTGGACTGGGACAGTGGTATGTAGACTGGGACAGTGGTTTGTAGACTGGGACAGAGATATGTAGACTGGGACAGTGGTATGTAGACTGGGACAGTGGTATGTAGACTGGGACAGTGGTATGTAGACTGGGACAGAGGTATGTAGACTGGGATAGTGGTATGTAGACTGGGACAGTGGTATGTAGACTGGGACAGTGGTATGTAGACTGGGACAGAGGTATGTAGTCTGGGACAGTGGTATGTAGACTGGGACAGATGAAAGTAGACTGGGACAGTTGTATGTAGACTGGGACAGTGGTATGTAGACTGGGACAGTGGTATGTAGACTGGGACAGAGGTATGTAGACTGGGACAGTGGTATGTAGACTGGGACAGTGGTATGTAGACTGGGACAGAGATATGTAGACTGGGACAGTGGTATGTAGACTGGGACAGAGGAATGTAGACTGGGACAGTGGTATGTAGACTGGGACAGAGGTATGTAGACTGGGACAGTGGTATGTAGACTGGGACAGAGGTATGTAGACTGGCACAGTGGTATGTAGACTGGGACAGAGGTATGTAGACTGGCACAGTGGTATGTAGACTGGGACAGAGGTATGTAGACTGGCACAGTGGTATGTAGACTGGGACAGAGGTATGTAGACTGGGACAGTAGTATGTAGACTGGGACAGTGGTATGTAGACTCGGACAGAGGTATGTAGACTGGGACAGTGGTATGTAGACTGGGACAGAGGTATGTAGACTGGGACAGTGGTATGTAGACTGGGACAGTGGTATGTAGACTGGGACAGAGTTATGCAGACTGGGACAGTGGTATGTAGACTGGGACAGAGGTAAGTAGTATGGGACAGAGGTATGTAGACTGGGACAGTGGTATGTAGACTGGGACAGAGGTATGTAGACTGGGACAGTGGTATGTAGACTGGGACAGAGGTATGTAGACTGGGACAGTAGTATGTAGACTGGGACAGTGGTATGTAGACTGGGACAGAGGTATGTAGACTGGGACAGTGGTATGTAGACTGGGACAGTGGTTTGTAGACTGGGACAGAGGTATGTAGACTGGGACAGTAGTATGTAGACTGGGACAGTGGTATGTAGACTCGGACAGTGGTATGTAGACTGGGACAGTGGTTTGTAGACTGGGACAGAGGTATGTAGACTGGGACAGTGGTAAGTGGACTGGGACAGAGGTATGTAGACTGGGACAGTGGTAAGTGGACTGGGACAGTGGTATGTAGACTGGGACAGTGGTATGTAGACTCTGATAGAGGTATGTAGACTGGGACAGTGGTTTGTAGACTGGGACAGAGGTATGTAGACTGGGACAGTGGTTTGTAGACTGGGACAGAGGTATGTAGACTCGGACAGAGGTATGTAGACTGGGACAGTGGTATGTAGACTCGGACAGAGGTATGTAGACTGGGACAGTGGTTTGTAGACTGGGACAGTGGTATGTAGACTGGGACAGTAATATGTAGACTGGGACAGAGGTATGTAGACTGGGACAGTGTTATGTAGACTGGGACAGTGGTTTGTAGACTGGGACAGTGGTATGTAGACTGGGACAGGGGTATGTAGACTGGGACAGTGGTATGTGGACTGGGACAGTGGTATGTAGACTGGGACAGTGGTTTGTAGACTGGGACAGTGGTATGTAGACTGGGACAGTGGTATGTAGACTGGGACAGAGGTATGTAGACTGGTACAGTGGTATGTAGACTGGGACAGTGGTATGTAGACTGGGACAGAGGTATGTAGACTGGGACAGAGGTATGTAGACTGGGACAGTGGTATGTAGACTGGGAGAGTGGTATGTAGACTGGGACAGAGGTATGTAGACTGGGATAGTGGTATGTAGACTGGGACAGAGATATGTAGACTGGGACAGTGGTATGTAGACTGGGACAGTGGTATGTAGACTGGGACAGAGATATGTAGACTGGGACAGTGGTATGTAGACTGGGAGAGTGGTATGTAGACTGGGACAGAGGTATGTAGACTGGGACAGAGGTATGTAGACTGGGACAGAGATATGTAGACTGGGACAGTGGTATATAGACTGGGACAGAGGTATGTAGACTGGGACAGTGGTATGTAGACTGGGACAGAGGTATGTAGTCTGGGACAGTGGTATGTAGACTGGGACAGATGAAAGTAGACTGGGACAGTCGTATGTAGACTGGGACAGTGGTATGTAGACTGGGACAGAGGTATGTAGACTGGGACAGTGGTATGTAGTCTAGGACAGATGAAAGTAGACTGGGACAGAGGTATGTAGACTGGGACAGTGGTATGTAGACTGGGACAGAGGTATGTAGTCTGGGACAGTGGTATGTAGACTGGGACAGATGAAAGTAGACTGCGACAGTTGTATGTAGGCTGGGACAGTGGTATGTAGACTGGGACAGTGGTATGTAGACTGGGACAGAGGTATGTAGACTGGGACAGTGGTATGTAGACTGGGACAGAGATATGTAGACTGGGACAGTGGTATGTAGACTGGGACAGAGGAATGTAGACTGGGACAGTGGTATGTAGACTGGGACAGAGGTATGTAGACTGGGACAGTGGTATGTAGACTGGGACAGAGGTATGTAGACTGGCACAGTGGTATGTAGACTGCGACAGAGGTATGTAGACTGGGACAGTAGTATGTAGACTGGGACAGTGGTATGTAGACTCGGACAGAGGTATGTAGACTGGGACAGTGGTATGTAGACTGGGACAGAGGTATGTAGACTGGGACAGTGGTATGTAGACTGGGACAGTGGTATGTAGACTGGGACAGAGGTATGTAGACTGGGACAGAGGTATGTAGACTGGGACAGAGATATGTAGACTGGGACAGTGGTATATAGACTGGGACAGAGGTATGTAGACTGGGACAGTGGTATGTAGACTGGGACAGAGGTATGTAGTCTGGGACAGTGGTATGTAGACTGGGACAGATGAAAGTAGACTGGGACAGTCGTATGTAGACTGGGACAGTGGTATGTAGACTCGGACAGAGGTATGTAGACTGGGACAGTGGTATGTAGACTGGGACAGAGGTATGTAGACTGGGACAGAGGTATGTAGACTGGGACAGTGGTATGCAGACTGGGACAGTGGTATGTAGACTGGGACAGAGGTAAGTAGTATGGGACAGAGGTATGTAGACTGGGACAGTGGTATGTAGACTGGGACAGAGGTATGTAGACTGGGACAGTAGTATGTAGACTGGGACAGTGGTATGTAGACTCGGACAGAGGTATGTAGACTGGGACAGTAGTATGTAGACTGGGACAGTGGTATGTAGACTGGGACAGAGGTATGTAGACTGGGACAGTGGTATGTAGACTGGGACAGAGTTATGCAGACTGGGACAGTGGTATGTAGACTGGGACAGAGGTAAGTAGTATGGGACAGAGGTATGTAGACTGGGACAGTGGTATGTAGACTGGGACAGAGGTATGTAGACTGGGACAGTGGTATGTAGACTGGGACAGAGGTATGTAGACTGGGACAGTAGTATGTAGACTGGGACAGTGGTATGTAGACTGGGACAGAGGTATGTAGACTGGGACAGTGGTATGTTGACTGGGACAGTGGTTTGTAGACTGGGACAGAGGTATGTAGACTGGGACAGTAGTATGTAGACTGGGACAGTGGTATGTAGACTCGGACAGTGGTATTTAGACTGGGACAGTGGTTTGTAGACTGGGACAGAGGTATGTAGACTGGGACAGTGGTAAGTGGACTGGGACAGAGGTATGTAGACTGGGACAGAGGTATGTAGACTGGGACAGTGGTATGTAGACTGGGACAGTAGTATGTAGACTGGGACAGTGGTATGTAGACTGGGACAGTGGTATGTAGACTGGGACAGTGGTATGTAGACTGGGACAGTGGTTTGTAGACTGGGACAGTGGTATGTAGACTGGGACAGAGGTATGTAGACTGGGACAGAGGTATGTAGACTGGGACAGTGGTTTGTAGACTGGGACAGTGGTATGTAGACTTGGACAGTGGTATGTAGACTGGGACAGAGGTATGTAGACTGGGACAGTGGTATGTAGACTGGGACAGTGGTATGTAGACTGGGACAGTGGTTTGTAGACTTGGACAGTGGTATGTAGACTGGGACAGAGGTATGTAGACTGGGACAGTGGTTTGTAGACTGGGACAGTGGTATGTAGACTGGGACAGTGGTATGTAGACTGGGACAGTGGTATGTAGACTGGGACAGAGGTATGTAGACTGGGACAGTGCTATGTAGACTGGGACAGTGGTTTGTAGACTGGGACAGTGGTTTGTAGACTGGGACAGTGGTATGTAGACTGGGACAGAGGTATGTAGACTGGGACAGAGATATGTAGACTGGGACAGTGGTATGTAGACTGGGACAGTGGTTTGTAGACTGGGACAGTGGTATGTAGACTGGGACAGTGGTTTGTAGACTGGGACAGTGGTATGTAGACTGGGACAGTGGTATGTAGACTGGGACAGAGATATGTAGACTGGGACAGTGGTATGTAGACTGGGACAGTGGTTTGTAGACTGGGACAGTGGTATGTAGACTGGGACAGAGGTATGTAGACTGGGACAGTGGTTTGTAGACTGGGACAGTGGTATGTAGACTGGGACAGTGGTATGTAGACTGGGACAGAGATATGTAGACTGGGACAGTGGTATGTAGACTGGGACAGTGGTTTGTAGACTGGGACAGTGGTATGTAGACTGGGACAGAGGTATGTAGACTGGGACAGAGGTATGTAGACTGGGACAGTGGTTTGTAGACTGGGACAGTGGTATGTAGACTGGGACAGTGGTATGTAGACTGGGACAGAGGTATGTAGACTGGGACAGAGATATGTAGACTGGGACAGTGGTATGTAGACTGGGACAGTGGTTTGTAGACTGGGACAGTGGTATGTAGACTGGGACAGAGGTATGTAGACTGGGACAGAGGTATGTAGACTGGGACAGTGGTTTGTGGACTGGGACAGTGGTATGTAGACTGGGACAGTGGTATGTAGACTGGGACAGAGGTATGTAGACTGGGACAGAGATATGTAGACTGGGACAGTGGTATGTAGACTGGGACAGTGGTTTGTAGACTGGGACAGTGGTATGTAGACTGGGACAGTGGTTTGTAGACTGGGACAGTGGTATGTAGACTGGGACAGTGGTATGTAGACTGGGACAGAGATATGTAGACTGGGACAGTGGTATGTAGACTGGGACAGTGGTTTGTAGACTGGGACAGTGGTATGTAGACTGGGACAGAGGTATGTAGACTGGGACAGTGGTTTGTAGACTGGGACAGTGGTATGTAGACTGGGACAGTGGTATGTAGACTGGGACAGAGATATGTAGACTGGGACAGTGGTATGTAGACTGGGACAGTGGTTTGTAGACTGGGACAGTGGTATGTAGACTGGGACAGAGGTATGTAGACTGGGACAGAGGTATGTAGACTGGGACAGTGGTTTGTAGACTGGGACAGTGGTATGTAGACTGGGACAGTGGTATGTAGACTGGGACAGAGGTATGTAGACTGGGACAGAGATATGTAGACTGGGACAGTGGTATGTAGACTGGGACAGTGGTTTGTAGACTGGGACAGTGGTATGTAGACTGGGACAGAGGTATGTAGACTGGGACAGAGGTATGTAGACTGGGACAGTGGTTTGTGGACTGGGACAGTGGTATGTAGACTGGGACAGTGGTATGTAGACTGGGACAGAGGTATGTAGACTGGGACAGAGGTATGTAGACTGGGACAGTGGTTTGTAGACTGGGACAGTGGTATGTAGACTGGGACAGTGGTATGTAGACTGGGACAGTGGTATGTAGACTGGGACAGTGGTTTGTAGACTGGGACAGTGGTATGTAGACTGGGACAGAGGTATGTAGACTGGGACAGAGGTATGTAGACTGGGACAGTGGTATGTAGACTGGGACAGTGGTTTGTAGACTGGGACAGTGGTTTGTAGACTGGGACAGAGGTATGTAGACTGGGACAGAGGTATGTAGACTGGGACAGAGGTATGTAGACTGGGACAGAGGTATGTAGACTGGGACAGTGGTATGTAGACTGGGACAGTGGTTTGTAGACTGGGACAGTGGTTTGTAGACTGGGACAGAGGTATGTAGACTGGGACAGAGGTATGTAGACTGGGACAGTGGCTTAATAGTGTCAGTAATCCAGAAGCTAACTCATGTCAGAGCAGCTGGATGTGTCCTCAGGAGGACTACCTGGGTGTCTGGATGGATGAAATAAAAAAGTTAACATGGACAATATGAAATGTAAGTCCTCCACTCGGACTAGAATGTGAAATGACAGAATTAATAGCCAACAAATCTGATCTGTGCCAAAGTTCATGAATGAACGTTATTCTGTGTAAAGCATGTTTATATTTTATTTTCCCCGTCCAGCAGGCTTTACGCTTCTGAAAACTAATATTTATCTGCTGTAAATTCAGTCATGATGCAGGTTTCAGATCATTAATTAATATTCTACAATAAATCACAATGTTCTTGTTTAAATAAGTGAAAATAGTAAATAATGAAATAAAAGTCAGTAGAAGATAACATGTCAAATTTGAAGATTTCAGTGCTGTAAAAAGGCCTTTAAACACATCATTATTACCATGTTGTCATTGTTCGAGGTGTTCGGTGTGATAAATAAATAGAGATGAATGCTGGGTGGAGGGGCCTCCTGTGAAGCTCCCAGATACCCAAGATCCTCCTCTGCCGTCAGAAGTCCCCACAATGCATCAAACCCGACCAGATAATTCAGCCGCTAATTGCAGCGCTGCTGATTGAAGTCCAGCTCCAAACTGCTGCTGTTCCCCCCCGATGAGGGAGGATCATTCGTCATGAAAAGAGACGATCAAAGTCTTGAAACGCTGAGCTGATGAAACATCAGTCCGTCAGATGTCAACCGACTTCACCTGAAAGAGCTTTTCAGAAAATGTGAAACACTCAGAGATGCAATTTGCCCATAATTCAGCCACTTAAAAGGAGAGAGAGATGGATTCCTACCTGTCTGTGGCAGGCGGCCTCCAAAGGAGCTATTGAGCCTCAATAATAATCCCCAGATTCAGCGCAGCGCCTTTCAGTCCAGGACTCAGTGAAAAAGGAGTGACCTAGATCTCTTCTGGTTGAATGCCACTCCATCATGGCTGCAAGGGAATACTGAAAGTTGCCAGAGAAAAGAGCCAACTCATACATCTGGGACGGCTGATACACATATTTGCAGATTTGTATTCATCGCTTTGTGCCATGCTGCTTTCACTGATTGGCCACGGCTGTTTAGTGACACATCTCCAGGGACTGGAACCTTCTCTCTCACTCTGCCCTGAAATATTTCACATCCACAGTTTGGATGATCTGGAAGGTTTGTGTGAACATTCATGTTCCCCAGGTGGTGACGATGACTCTTCGCTAACACCGCTAACAGGAGGGGTTGCATGTCCCCGTTGGAGGGGGAGGGGTGTGATTCAAGCAGCTGCACCAGGTCCTCGTCGGCCTCCTGCTGCACGTTGCTGCAGCAGGAACTCTGCTGGTTTATCTTGCTGAACGGGGAGCGTGTCCTCGTGGAGGAAAACCTGCTCCAGTCGCTGAAACACAGAAAACATTCCTGATCGCTGCTGCTCCTGCCGACGTGCCAGCTGTTTTACACGACGGGCACCTGTAGTCTCAGCAAAGGTCCTAATGGGTGTGGTGTGTGCATACACTGTATATAAAGATGGGCGGAGCCTCCGTGACGCCACCCGTAGGTTTCTGAAGAGCTGAATTGAAGCTCGGTGGGCGGTTCCTACCATCACCATCTTGGCAGGGGCATGCGCGTCATCTCGCCAGGAAAATACAAATATGGGCAAAGAGGTGGAGCTGAGAGGGGGGGCTGTGAGCGTCATGGTGGATGATTGACATCGAGCGAACTCTGAGCTTTCTGTAGCTAAGAGCTAACCCAGCTAACCCAGAGATAACGGGAGCTAACCAGCTAACGGAGGTAAGCGGGCTAAAGCTGAGTCACGTTGCTAACCGGCTAAAAACCGCGGTTGTTCTACGTTCTTTTGACTTGAAGCGGGAGATCGGGTAGACTTAGACTTAGACAGACTTTATTCATCCACAAGGGAAATTCTGTTGTCACAGTAGCTCAGAACAGCAATAGAGGAAGAAATAGAACAGCAATAGTAGGTAAGAAAAAAAAAAGTAAATAATAATAATAAAATAGAATAGGTACTATCCATAAAGCAATCTGGAATATGTACACTTTTACAAAGATAAAAGATAAATAAAACTATCTAAAGTAAAATTAGCAATATAGAATATGGAAATTTAGAAATTTACAATATATACAACATGTGACTAAATGCAGTGCCAGTTTACACAGGGGCTTTGAAATGAATGTTAGTTAGTTAGTAAATGTTAGTAAAGGACACACCCCTAAATATGCAGAATTTCGAGATTAAATTACTTTTAAACGGCAAGTTAGAAACAAATTCACTCCCCTCACAGTTGTCATGAAGGTAAACCTGAACTATAAACCTAAAATGGATTTTTGTACCAGGCTGTAAACATGTTTATTCCTGCTGTAAACATGTTTATTCCTGCTGTAAACATGTTTATTCCTGCTGTAAACATGTTTATTTCTGCTGTAAACATGTTTATTCCTGCTGTAAACATGTTTATTCCTGCTGTAAACATGTTTATTCCTGCTGTAAACATGTTTATTTCTGCTGTAAACATGTTTATTTCTGCTGTGAAGTTGGTCTTTTTAACATGGGAGTCTATGGGGATTTGCTCTGCTTTGCAGCCCCTAGTGGATGAAGGGAGAACTGCGGAGGAGGCCCAATAACCCTCGGCTGTCTGGATATTGGGCGTGGCTTGACGTCCAGCCCCGCCTCATTCTTCAGGCTGCAGCTGTAACGGAGTTAATTTGTGATGATTCCACTTGTCATCCTTTGTATTTCTATAATTTAAGCCTTATGTGTAATTTGATTTATTATTATGAGTCTACCATTTTCAGTCAACAGATTTTTATTTATTTACATTTATTGTGATGGTTACTTTAAGTTCAGATTTATTTTGAATCCATTGAACGCCACCTGTCGAGCCCCTGCAGACTTGACGCCCCCTCCGTCTAGCCTCAGTCTGATGTCGGGAGGACTCGCGGTAAGTTGGTTTGCTCTGATCTCTACAGTGATCTTTTAATCACCGTGTTTTAAATATTTATTTTCTGTCTGTATGTATTCTGTTAAGTTAACAACTGCTGACGTAATGTGGTTGTGCTCGGTAAAAGGCTATGTTAGTAACTTGTTAGCTTTGTGTGGCTAATGCTAGTAACTTGGCTGCGTTAAACAAGTGAGTTTTCCTTTTCCGTTGTGTCGATGCCGTGACTGTGGGAGCTGATGAGCCTGTTTTTCATGTTTTGAACCAGAACCAGATGTGCTAATAAAGAAGCCGTGGATTCTGAGACTAGGTACCATGGTCGTCATTTCACACAACGGAGAAAAGAATAACCTAGCCGCTACCCAGCCATGACCCTCTCCAGGAGGCCGCTGCCTTGGTCTGTGAAAGAGTTTTTCAGGGAACAGGAGACCTGATTCTGACACCACAGTCCAGACCTGAACCACAAGGAGACTCTCCTGTCATCAATACAAGGAAAATGAAGCAACACTGGATGGAAATCAATCAGCTCCGCTGCAGAAGCTTCTGGAAACACAGAATGTTGCAGGAGAAACAACCAGACGTCTGACTGTCCGGGCGGAGTGTGTTCCTCCTTCACACTGCAGCTTTCACACACACCTGTATGAGAAGAGCAGGAAAACGCAGCGAGCAGCAGGAAGCATCTGCGGGTAAAACAAGCCATGATGTCTCAGATTCAGGTGAGTCTGAGCTGGTTTTTATGTCGGTGCTCTGAGAGCCGAGCTTGTCTTCCTGCAGCCTCACGTCCTCCACCTGAAAGCTTTCTGCGACGCAGCGGGTTCCTTTCTGCCTCCCTTCCTGCAGGTGAGCCTGACATTTCCCCTGCTCTGTGTGCAGCAGAGGGACTTTCAAAGACTTCACGCACAAATGAAGCGGATGGTCGATATCAGTCATTTAAGCCTTTGAAATGAATCCCAGCGCCGGCGGTTCAAGTCCAGGACGCGTGTTGGTTTGTCTGCAGCTGAAGCTGGTGGAGGGTAGAACCAGAGGAGATGCAGAAGGAGGCTGAGCTCAGAAGATTATGTTGGCTTTTATTTTACGCTGCGAACTGCATCCGAGCTCGCCGTGAGACGATGTTTCCTGACAGAAACTCGCAGCTCGGATGTGATTACCAGAAAACTGGGAGGAAGCTCTTCAGAAGGCAGAAAGCAGAGAGGAAGCAAATCTGCTGTGTCAGCACGGAGATGACTCCTCACACACACTCCTCACACACACTCCTCACATATGTGAGGAACTCCTCTTCCTCTGCTGCTTCAAGACACAACCATGAAACATCTTCATCTCCTCCTCTTCACACGGCCTGGAACCTTCCATGCCCTGACACGTCAACAAGTTTCTGCTTCTGTCAGCAGGAGGAGCAGGAGGAGGAGCAGTCCACTGGCAGACGGATGCAGCCACGTCAAACTATGCAGCAAACTGTTGGAAAACCAGAAGAATCGCAGCAAACTAATGGAAACGTCCCGTCTGCATGGAAACGTCCCGTCTGCATGGAAATGTCCCGTCTGCATGGAAACGTCCCGTCTGCATGGAAACGTCCCGTCTGCATGGAAACGTCCCGTCTCCATGGAAACGTCCCGTCTGCATGGAAACGTCCCGTCTGCATGGAAACGTCCCGTCTCCATGGAAACGTCACGTCTGCATCCTGACTGGGATTATGAAAGTTTCTACATGTGGTTTAACATGTTAACAGGAAAGAAAACGTGCCTTTGTGGACGTAAAACGAGACCTTGTAAACATGTTTATGTTAAACAAAAGGAAGTTTGCGTGTTTTAAGCGTGTTCTGTGCTGGTGGCTGAATCCTCTGACACAGCTGCAGAATGATCCATCACATTAAAGTGGAGCAAATGTCTTCCTGACTGAAGGACGTCTAAGTGGCCGACTGTTGGGAAAGGTTGGGCTTGACTAGCCTGCTCTAATTGCATAAGCCTTGGCCTTTCTCCAGGGGCCTCCCCTCTCCTTATAAATCACATGAATGTCTGCTTTATTCCACTGCTCTGCAGTCATTGGTCATTTCTGCTGCAGCTCCTCCAATATTACTTTCCCTCCACCTAATAATTCATAACTTCCATCAATCCTGCAGGCCGATAATCTTGCTCTGTTGATCGATTCAGAGGACACAGCCACTGAATCATAATCATGGAGCCAGTTGCTCTGAGTTGTTTACAAAGTTAAAGTTGTGAGTGTGACTCATAAAGGCTGGGAAACATGGTGGACAGAAGCTGCAGTGACGGCTGTGAGTCCGGGAAGCCATGCGGCGTCTCCTTCCATCTGCCAGGACTTCCGCTGGACGGCTGATTTATTCCCAGAAGAGTTTCCCAGCGTTTCCCTGCAGACTGAAGCTGCTGCTGTCAGAGGCACCGACTGACGGCATCATTCACCCCGTCAACGGGCCTCCTGCGTGCAGGCAGGCCAGCGGCTGCATGCAGGCAGGCTGCTTCGTCTGAACACATGTTTGATACGTAGAGACTGGAGGTTTTCTGACACATTGCTTCAGACTCGCCAACAGATGACAGAAAGGAGGAACTTGAGCAGAAATTCAGAGGAAATGAGCTCCTTCAGCAGAAAGAACTGTGGAAACGGCTGCATGTCCGTCTGGAGTCTGGAGTCTGGTTCAGACCTTCACATCAGCAGAGTGAGAGGAAGAAGCCTCACCAGGTGATTAGAAACCTCAGGAATGTCAGTCACCTCATCTTCTGGGACTTTCACACAACTTGTTCAGAGAAACACCCAGTCAGCTGCAGTTTTCTCATCCATCATCATCCTCATGGAAGGATCCGAATCTGCTGCAGACACGACAACATGGATCCATCCTGCCGCCAGGATCAGCGCTGCAGCGCGTGGTTTAACCGCTGCAGGTCATTTAGTCCAACATGTTTCCCTTATTTCCAATTATTGTTCTGCAAGAAAGTTTAAAATTCCAGGAAACGATTTTCATCAATGGGACAAATTTAAATTTGAGGATGTTTTTAGATTCATTATTTATTCATTAATTTTGCTCAAATTGCTCAACAGACTTAATTCTTAAATAAAACTACTGGATACGTTTTTATACAAATCATTTTAACTCCGAAAATGCTGATTTGATGACATGATGTTGCTGTTCAGATGAAAAAGAAAAATCCAAAAACTTCATTTTTAGCTTTTTATTTAAAAATCAAAATCAATATTTTCACTAATTTTTTTGTTTACGACTGAATGTTTGTACTTGATATACTTCTGATTTAGATGGTATGTGTGTGTGTGTGTGTGTGTGTGTTCTTGTTTGGTTGGGAATTTTATTGACTATTTGTGTGAAAGACCAGAACAATCTGGTCTCCAGCCGACTGGTACAATAACAGCATCATAACCTTTAAATAAGTTTGTTTTAATACAAAAAAATGACATTATCAGATAATTAACATTATCTGTAAAAATAATAAAAAACAAATAAATAAAAACATGACGACTTAAATTTGTTTTTAAAAAAAGTATCTTAACAATATTTAACCTAATTTCCCTAATTTTGTTTTACATCTACATATTTTATTTTTTTTAAATATTTATTTACATTTTTATCATTTTTCTAAAAATATTTAAACTCATAAAATTGTAAAAACAATTTAAAACATCGAGAAATGTAATTCTTTAAAAATAAATGCAATTAACTCTATAATTGAATATATTTTATGCCATTCCAAACATTATTTTTCTTTTTAAACCATATTAATTCTTCTACTTATTCATTTATTTGACATTTTTACATTTTTACATATTTATTGCAGCATGAAGCCACAAAACCTGAAAACATTTAGTTCCAGGATAAATCCAGAATCAGAGGAACTTTACTTCTTTAAAACCAACATACGTGTCCATTTCTACATGTGTGGTCTGGACTCCGCTCATCACACAAACTAAAGGACAGATTTAGGTTTTAGAGTTTAGAAACTTTGCTCCGTCTCCGCGGCGACCGCGGTGAAGCAGGGGATCAGTCAGAAACCTGCAGGAAAACAGACCTCTGACCGTGTTTCATGGTGAAATGTTCCAGCAGCAGAACAGCGTTGTAACGATGTGGAAACTAAGCTGAAGCAGTCTGAGGCTCGGGAACCAAACGGTTCCTCCTCCTCGCCGCGTGGAAACCATCCCAGACCTGCTCTGCATGCAGACGGAGGTAACGGAGACCTAGCAGAGCCGGATCTTTCAGCTCTCTTTACCATTTCTTCACACTCTTAAGTGATAACAGCAACAGACAATGTTCATGCCTCATTTCACTTCATTATCGCGTCCCGTTCGCCTCATCGCCTCAGTTCCTGGACCAGCCTTTTATCTCAGCATGCGAAAAAATCACTCATGGACAGCAAACATAATGGAAGTAGAGGGGGGGGCTAATCAAAGGTTTGTGAAACCAATTTAAAGTGCAGAAAGGAAAGGGAACTCCAGAGAAGGGAGGCTGCAATCTCACCGCCGCCGTGGACGCTTGTAATTAAACTCTTTAGCATTCAGTCAGTCGCTGCTGCATGTTGTTGGAGGCTTCACCGCAGCATGAGAGGACAACATGAGCAACGACTCGCAGACTGGTTGCCGTGGCGAGACAAAGGCAGCCATCGAAGAGAAAGTGTGACCTGTGAAGGTCACTTTCTTCCCGTCCCCTCATAGCTCTTCATTTGGTGGCGGTGTGGAGTTATCACCTGGTCTGATGGACCATGGGAAGATGAATGTCTCCGTCTCAGATGCACAGTCATGAAGGAGTATCCTCGTCTTGTGGAAATGGACTTTTTCAACATATCAGTGGGATCGAACAGTTGGAGCGGCGGCCTCAGATGGAGGTGATGCGGGAAGATAACTGACCCCAAAAAACTGATGATCTCCTCTTTTTCTGAAAGAACAGATGCAGATTTTTCTTTTATTTGTTATCCACATTTTTATGTTCCAGTTTTACATCTTCTGGTACAAAGTGTTGGAAGCCTACATGAAGCATCGGACTGTTCCACCTCATCATGATGAGATTCTCCCGTTCCACCTCATCACCATGAGAATCTCCCGTTCCACCTCATCACCATGAGAATCTCCCGTTCCACCTCATCACCATGAGAATCTCCCGTTCCACCTCATCACCATGAGAATCTCCCGTTCCACCTCATCACCATGAGAATCTCCCGTTCCACGTCATCACCATGAGATTCTCCCGTTCCACCTCATCACCATGAGAATCTCCCGTTCCACCTCATCACCATGAGAATCTCACGTTCCACCTCAGCACCATGAGAATCTCCCGTTCCACCTCATCACCATGAGAATCTCCCGTTCCACCTCATCATGATGAGAATCTCCCTTTCCACCTCATCACCATGAGAATCTCCTGTTCTACCTCATCACCATGAGAATCTCCCATTCCACCTCATCACCATGAGAATCTCCCGTTCCACCTCATCATGATGAGAATCTCCCGTTCCACCACATCACCATGAGAATCTCCCATTCCACCACATCACCATGAGAATCTCCTGTTCCACCTCATCACCATGAGAATCTCCCGTTCCACCTCATCATGATGAGAATCTCCCGTTCCACCTCATCATGATGAGAATCTCCCGTTCCACCTCATCATGATGAGAATCTCCCGTTCCACCACATCATGATGAGAATCTCCCGTTCCACCTCATCACCATGAGAATCTCCCGTTCCACCTCATCATGATGAGAATCTCCCGTTCCACCACATCACCATGAGAATCTCCCATTCCACCACATCACCATGAGAATCTCCTGTTCCACCTCATCACCATGAGAATCTCCCGTTCCACCTCATCATGATGAGAATCTCCCGTTCCACCTCATCATGATGAGAATCTCCCGTTCCACCTCATCATGATGAGAATCTCCCGTTCCACCTCATCATGATGAGAATCTCCCGTTCCACCTCATCATGATGAGAATCTCCCGTTCCACCTCATCATGATGAGAATCTCCCGTTCCACCACATCATGATGAGAATCTCCCGTTCCACCTCATCATGATGAGAATCTCCCGTTCCACCTCATCACCATGAGAATCTCCCGTTCCACCTCATCACCATGATAATCTCCCGTTCCACCTCATCACCATGAGAATCTCCCGTTCCACCACATCATGATGAGAATCTCCCGTTCCACCACATCATGATGAGAATCTCCCGTTCCACCTCATCATGATGAGAATCTCCCGTTCCACCTCATCACCATGAGAATCTCCCGTTCCACCACATCATGATGAGAATCTCCCGTTCCACCTCATCACCATGAGAATCTCCCGTTCCACCTCATCACCATGAGAATCTCCCGTTCCACCACATCATGATGAGAATCTCCCGTTCCACCACATCATGATGAGAATCTCCCGTTCCACCTCATCACCATGAGAATCTCCCGTTCCACCTCATCACCATGAGAATCTCCCGTTCCACCACATCATGATGAGAATCAACTGTTCCACCACATCATGATGAGAATCTCCCGTTCCACCTCATCATGATGAGAATCTCCTGTTCCACCTCATCACCACGAGAATCTCCCGTTCCACCTCATCATGATGAGAATCTCCCGTTCCACCTTATCACCATGAGAATCTCCCGTTCCACCTCATCACCATGAGAATCTCCCGTTCCAACACATGATGATGAGAATCTCCCGTTCCACCTCATCACCATGAGAATCTCCCGTTCCACCTCATCACCATGAGAATTTCCCGTTCCACCACATCATGATGAGAATCTCCCATTCCACCTCATCACCATGAGAATCTCCCGTTCCACCTCATCACCATGAGAATCTCCCGCTCCACCTCATCACCATGAGAATCTCACGTTCCACCTCAGCACCATGAGAATCTCCCGTTCCACCTCATCACCATGAGAATCTCCCGTTCCACCTCATCATGATGAGAATCTCCCTTTCCACCTCATCACCATGAGAATCTCCTGTTCTACCTCATCACCATGAGAATCTCCCGTTCCACCTCATCACCATGAGAATCTCCCGTTCCACCTCATCATGATGAGAATCTCCCGTTCCACCACATCACCATGAGAATCTCCCATTCCACCACATCACCATGAGAATCTCCTGTTCCACCTCATCACCATGAGAATCTCCCGTTCCACCTCATCATGATGAGAATCTCCCGTTCCACCTCATCATGATGAGAATCTCCCGTTCCACCTCATCATGATGAGAATCTCCCGTTCCACCACATCATGATGAGAATCTCCCGTTCCACCTCATCATGATGAGAATCTCCCGTTCCACCTCATCATGATGAGAATCTCCCGTTCCACCACATCATGATGAGAATCTCCCGTTCCACCTCATCATGATGAGAATCTCCCGTTCCACCACATCATGATGAGAATCTCCCGTTCCACTTCATCACCATGAGAATCTCCCGTTCCACCTCATCACCATGAGAATCTCCCGTTCCACCACATCATGATGAGAATCTCCCGTTCCACCACATCATGATGAGAATCTCCCATTCCACCTCATCATGATGAGAATCTCCCGTTCCACCTCATCACCATGAGAATCTCCCGTTCCACCACATCATGATGAGAATCTCCCGTTCCACCTCATCACCATGAGAATCTCCCGTTCCACCTCATCACCATGAGAATCTCCCGTTCCACCACATCATGATGAGAATCTCCCGTTCCACCACATCATGATGAGAATCTCCCGTTCCACCACATCATGATGAGAATCTCCCGTTCCACCTCATCACCATGAGAATCTCCCGTTCCACCTCATCACCATGAGAATCTCCCGTTCCACCACATCATGATGAGAATCTCCCGTTCCACCTCATCATGATGAGAATCTCCTGTTCCACCTCATCGCCATGAGAATCTCCCGTTCCACCTCATCATGATGAGAATCTCCCGTTCCACCACATCATGATGAGAATCTCCCGTTCCACCTCATCACCATGAGAATCTCCCGTTCCACCTCATCACCATGAGAATCTCCCGTTCCACCACATCATGATGAGAATCTCCCGTTCCACCACATCATGATGAGAATCTCCCGTTCCACCTCATCATGATGAGAATCTCCCGTTCCACCTCATCACCATGAGAATCTCCCGTTCCACCACATCATGATGAGAATCTCCCGTTCCACCTCATCACCATGAGAATCTCCCGTTCCACCTCATCACCATGAGAATCTCCCGTTCCACCACATCATGATGAGAATCTCCCGTTCCACCACATCATGATGAGAATCTCCCGTTCCACCACATCATGATGAGAATCTCCCGTTCCACCTCATCACCATGAGAATCTCCCGTTCCACCTCATCACCATGAGAATCTCCCGTTCCACCACATCATGATGAGAATCTCCCGTTCCACCTCATCATGATGAGAATCTCCTGTTCCACCTCATCGCCATGAGAATCTCCCGTTCCACCTCATCATGATGAGAATATCCCGTTCCACCACATCATGATGAGAATCTCCCGTTCCACCTCATCACCATGAGAATCTCCCGTTCCACCTCATCACCATGAGAATCTCCCGTTCCACCACATCACCATGAGAATCTCGCGTTCCACCTCATCACCATGAGAATCTCCCGTTCCACCTCATCACCATGAGAATCTCCCGTTCCACCTCATCATGATGAGAATCTCCCGTTCCACCTCATCGCCATGAGAATCTCCCGTTCCACCTAATCACCATGAGAATCTCCCGTTCCACCTCATCACCATGAGAATCTCCCGTTCCACTTCATCACCATGAGAATCTCCCGTTCCACCTCATCACCATGAGAATCTCCCGTTCCACCTCATCACCATGAGAATCTCCCGTTCCACCTCATCACCATGAGAATCTCCCGTTGCACCTCATCACCATGAGAATCTCCCGTTCCACCACATCATGATGAGAATCTCCCGTTCCACCACATCATGATGAGAATCTCCCGTTCCACCTCATCATGATGAGAATCTCCTGTTCCACCTCATCACCACGAGAATCTCCCGTTCCACCTCATCATGATGAGAATCTCCCGTTCCACCTTATCACCATGAGAATCTCCCGTTCCACCTCATCACCATGAGAATCTCCCGTTCCAACACATGATGATGAGAATCTCCCGTTCCACCTCATCACCATGAGAATCTCCCGTTCCACCTCATCACCATGAGAATCTCCCGTTCCACCTCATCACCATGAGAATCTCCCGTTCCACCTCATCACCATGAGAATCTCCCGTTCCACCACATCACCATGAGAATCTCGCGTTCCACCTCATCACCATGAGAATCTCCCGTTCCACCTCATCACCATGAGAATCTCCCGTTCCACCTCATCACCATGAGAATCTCCCGTTCCACCTCATCACCATGAGAATCTCCCGTTCCACCACATCATGATGAGAATCTCCCGTTCCACCACATCATGATGAGAATCTCCCGTTCCACCTCATCATGATGAGAATCTCCTGTTACACCTCATCGCCACGAGAATCTCCCGTTCCACCTCATCATGATGAGAATCTCCCGTTCCACCTTATCACCATGAGAATCTCCCGTTCCACCTCATCACCATGAGAATCTCCCGTTCCAACACATGATGATGAGAATCTCCCGTTCCACCTCATCACCATGAGAATCTCCCGTTCCACCTCATCACCATGAGAATCTCCCGTTCCACCTCATCACCATGAGAATTTCCCGTTCCACCACATCATGATGAGAATCTCCCATTCCACCTCATTACCATGAGAATCTCCCGTTCCACCTCATCAACATGAGAATCTCCCGTTCCACCTCATCACCATGAGATTCTCCCGTTCCACCTCATCACCATGAGAATCTCCCGTTCCACCTCATCACCATGAGAACCTCCCGTTCCACCACATCACCATGAGAATCTCACGTTCCACCTCAGCACCATGAAAATCTCCCGTTCCACCTCATCACCATGAGAATCTCCCGTTCCACCACATCATGATGAGAATCTCCCGTTCCACCACATCAGGATGAGAATCTCCCGTTCCACCTCATCATGATGAGAACCTCCCGTTCCACCACATCATGATGAGAATCTCCCGTTCCACCTCATCACCATGAGAATCTCCCGTTCCACCACATCATGATGGGAATCTCCCGATCCACTTCATCATGATGAGAATCTCCCGTTCCACCACATCATGATGAGAATCTCGCGTTCCACCTCATCACCATGAGAATCTCCCGTTCCACTTCATCATGATGAGAATCTCCTGTACCACCACATCATGATGAGAATCTCGCGTTCCACCTCATCACCATGAGAATCTCCCGTTCCACCACATCATGATGGGAATCTCCCGTTCCACTTCATCATGATGAGAATCTCCCGTTCCACCACATCATGATGAGAATCTCGCGTTCCACCTCATCACCATGAGAATCTCCCGTTCCACTTCATCATGATGAGAATCTCCTGTACCACCACATCATGATGAGAATCTCGCGTTCCACCTCTTCACCATGAGAGTCTCTCGTTCCACCTCATCACCATGAGAATCTCCCGTTCCGCCTCATCACCATGAGAATCTCCCGTTCCACCACATCATGAGAATCTCCCATTCCACCACATCACCATGAGAATCTCCCGTTCCACCTCATCACCATGAGAATCTCCCGTTCCACCTCATCACCAAGAGAATCTCCCGTTCCACCTCATCACCATGAGAATCTCCCGTTCCACCTCATCACCATGAGAATCTCCCGTTCCACCACATCATGATGAGAATCTCCCGTTCCACCTCATCACCATGAGAATCTCCCGTTCCACCTCATCACCATGAGAATCTCCCGTTCCACCACATCATGATGAGAATCTCCCGTTCCACCACATCATGATGAGAATCTCCCGTTCCACCACATCATGATGAGAATCTCCCGTTCAACCTCATCACCATGAGAATCTCCCGTTCCACCTCATCACCATGAGAATCTCCCGTTCCACCACATCATGATGAGAATCTCCCGTTACACCTCATCATGATGAGAATCTCCTGTTCCACCTCATCATGATGAGAATCTCCTGTTCCACCTCATCGCCATGAGAATCTCCCGTTCCACCTCATCATGATGAGAATCTCCCGTTCCACCACATCATGATGAGAATCTCCCGTTCCACCTCATCACCATGAGAATCTCCAGTTCCACCTCATCACCATGAGAATCTCCCGTTCCACCACATCACCATGAGAATCTGCCGTTCCACCTCATCACCATGAGAATCTCCCGTTCCACCTCATCATGATGAGAATCTCCCGTTCCACCTCATCATGATGAGAATCTCCTGTTCCACCTCATCGCCATGAGAATCTCCCGTTCCACCTCATCACCATGAGAATCTCCCGTTCCACTTCATCACCATGAGAATCTCCCGTTCCACCTCATCACCATGAGAATCTCCCGTTCCACCTCATCACCATGAGAATCTCCCGTTCCACCTCATCACCATGATAATCTCCCGTTCCACCTCATCACCATGAGAATCTCCCGTTCCACCACATCATGATGAGAATCTCCCGTTCCACCACATCATGATGAGAATCTCCCGTTCCACCTCATCATGATGATAATCTCCCGTTCCACCTCATCACCATGAGAATCTCCCGTTCCACCACATCATGATGAGAATCTCCCGTTCCACCACATCATGATGAGAATCTCCCGTTCCACCTCATCATGATGAGAATCTCCCGTTCCACCTCATCACCATGAGAATCTCCCGTTCCACCTCATCACCATGAGAATCTCCCGTTCCAACACATGATGATGAGAATCTCCCGTTCCACCTCATCACCATGAGAATCTCCCGTTCCACCTCATCACCATGAGAATCTCCCGTTCCACCTCATCATGATGAGAATCTCCCGTTCCACCTCATCACCATGAGAATCTCCCGTTCCACCTCATCACCATGAGAATTTCCCGTTCCACCACATCATGATGAGAATCTCCCATTCCACCTCATCACCATGAGAATCTCCCGTTCCACCTCATCAACATGAGAATCTCCCGTTCCACCTCATCACCATGAGATTCTCCCGTTCCACCTCATCACCATGAGAATCTCCCGTTCCACCTCATCACCATGAGAACCTCCCGTTCCACCACATCACCATGAGAATCTCACGTTCGACCTCAGCACCATGAAAATCTCCCGTTCCACCTCATCACCATGAGAATCTCCCATTCCACCTCATCATGATGAGAATCTCCCGTTCCACCTCATCAGGATGAGAATCTCCCGTTCCACCTCATCATGATGCGAACCTCCCGTTCCACCACATCATGATGAGAATCTCCCGTTCCACCTCATCAGGATGAGAATCTCCCGTTCCACCTCATCACCATGAGAATCTCCCGTTCCACCACATCATGATGAGACTCTCCCGTTCCACCACATCATGATGAGAATCTCCTGGTCCACCTCATCATGATGGGAATCTCCCGTTCCACCTCATCACCATGAGAATCTCCCGTTCCACCACATCATGATGAGAATCTCGCGTTCCACCTCATCACCATGAGAATCTCCCGTTCCACCTCATCACCATGAGATTCTCCCGTTCCACCACATGATGATGAGAATCTCCCGTTCCACCACATCACCATGAGAATCTCCCGTTCCACCTCATCACCATGAGAATCTCCCGTTCCACCACATCATGATGAGAATCTCCCATTCCACCACATCACCATGAGAATCTCCCGTTCCACCTCATCACCATGAGAATCTCCCGTTCCACCTCATCACCATGAGAATCTCCCGTTCCACCTCATCACCATGAGAATCTCCCGTTCCACCTCATCATGATGAGAATCTCCCGTTCCACCTCATCACCATGAGAATCTCCCGTTCCACCTCATCATGATGAGAATCTCCCGTTCCACCTTATCACCATGAGAATCTCCCGTTCCACCTCATCACCATGAGAATCTCCCGTTCCAACACATGATGATGAGAATCTCCCGTTCCACCTCATCACCATGAGAATCTCCCGTTCCACCTCATCACCATGAGAATCTCCCGTTCCACCTCATCACCATGAGAATTTCCCGTTCCACCACATCATGATGAGAATCTCCCATTCCACCTCATTACCATGAGAATCTCCCGTTCCACCTCATCAACATGAGAATCTCCCGTTCCACCTCATCACCATGAGATTCTCCCGTTCCACCTCATCACCATGAGAATCTCCCGTTCCACCTCATCACCATGAGAACCTCCCGTTCCACCACATCACCATGAGAATCTCACGTTCCACCTCAGCACCATGAAAATCTCCCGTTCCACCTCATCACCATGAGAATCTCCCGTTCCACCTCATCATGATGAGAATCTCCCGTTCCACCACATCAGGATGAGAATCTCCCGTTCCACCTCATCATGATGAGAACCTCCCGTTCCACCACATCATGATGAGAATCTCCCATTCCACCTCATCACCATGAGAATCTCCCGTTCCACCACATCATGATGGGAATCTCCCGATCCACTTCATCATGATGAGAATCTCCCGTTCCACCACATCATGATGAGAATCTCGCGTTCCACCTCATCACCATGAGAATCTCCCGTTCCACTTCATCATGATGAGAATCTCCTGTACCACCACATCATGATGAGAATCTCGCGTTCCACCTCATCACCATGAGAATCTCCCATTCCACCTCATCACCATGAGAATCTCCCGTTCCAACACATCGTGATGAGAATCTCGCGTTCCACCTCATCACCATGAGAATCTCCCGTTCCACTTCATCATGATGAGAATCTCCTGTACCACCACATCATGATGAGAATCTCGCGTTCCACCTCTTCACCATGAGAATCTCTCGTTCCACCTCATCACCATGAGAATCTCCCGTTCCGCCTCATCACCATGAGAATCTCCCGTTCCACCACATCATGAGAATCTCCCATTCCACCACATCACCATGAGAATCTCCCATTCCACCACATCACCATGAGAATCTCCCGTTCCACCTCATCACCATGAGAATCTCCCGTTCCACCTCATCACCAAGAGAATCTCTCGTTCCACCTCATCACCATGAGAATCTCCCGTTCCACCTCATCACCATGAGAATCTCCCGTTCCACCACATCATGATGAGAATCTCCCGTTCCACCTCATCACCATGAGAATCTCCCGTTCCACCTCATCACCATGAGAATCTCCCGTTCCACCACATCATGATGAGAATCTCCCGTTCCACCACATCATGATGAGAATCTCCCGTTCCACCACATCATGATGAGAATCTCCCGTTCAACCTCATCACCATGAGAATCTCCCGTTCCACCTCATCACCATGAGAATCTCCCGTTCCACCACATCATGATGAGAATCTCCCGTTCCACCTCATCATGATGAGAATCTCCTGTTCCACCTCATCATGATGAGAATCTCCTGTTCCACCTCATCGCCATGAGAATCTCCCGTTCCACCTCATCATGATGAGAATCTCCCGTTCCACCACATCATGATGAGAATCTCCCGTTCCACCTCATCACCATGAGAATCTCCAGTTCCACCTCATCACCATGAGAATCTCCCGTTCCACCACATCACCATGAGAATCTGCCGTTCCACCTCATCACCATGAGAATCTCCCGTTCCACCTCATCATGATGAGAATCTCCCGTTCCACCTCATCATGATGAGAATCTCCTGTTCCACCTCATCGCCATGAGAATCTCCCGTTCCACCTCATCACCATGAGAATCTCCCGTTCCACTTCATCACCATGAGAATCTCCCGTTCCACCTCATCACCATGAGAATCTCCCGTTCCACCTCATCACCATGAGAATCTCCCGTTCCACCTCATCACCATGATAATCTCCCGTTCCACCTCATCACCATGAGAATCTCCCGTTCCACCACATCATGATGAGAATCTCCCGTTCCACCACATCATGATGAGAATCTCCCGTTCCACCTCATCATGATGAGAATCTCCTGTTCCACCTCATCGCCACGAGAATCTCCCGTTCCACCTCATCATGATGAGAATCTCCCGTTCCACCTCATCACCATGAGAATCTCCCGTTCCACCTCATCACCATGAGAATCTCCCGTTCCAACACATGATGATGAGAATCTCCCGTTCCACCTCATCACCATGAGAATCTCCCGTTCCACCTCATCATGATGAGAATCTCCCGTTCCACCTCATCACCATGAGAATCTCCCGTTCCACCTCATCACCATGAGAATTTCCCGTTCCACCTCATCATGATGAGAATCTCCCATTCCACCTCATCACCATGAGAATCTCCCGTTCCACCTCATCAACATGAGAATCTCCCGTTCCACCTCATCACCATGAGATTCTCCCGTTCCACCTCATCACCATGAGAATCTCCCGTTCCACCTCATCACCATGAGAACCTCCCGTTCCACCACATCACCATGAGAATCTCACGTTCGACCTCAGCACCATGAAAATCTCCCGTTCCACCTCATCACCATGAGAATCTCCCATTCCACCTCATCATGATGAGAATCTCCCGTTCCACCTCATCAGGATGAGAATCTCCCGTTCCACCTCATCATGATGAGAACCTCCCGTTCCACCACATCATGATGAGAATCTCCCGTTCCACCTCATCAGGATGAGAATCTCCCGTTCCACCTCATCACCATGAGAATCTCCCGTTCCACCACATCATGATGAGACTCTCCCGTTCCACCACATCATGATGAGAATCTCCTGGTCCACCTCATCATGATGGGAATCTCCCGTTCCACCTCATCACCATGAGAATCTCCCGTTCCACCACATCATGATGAGAATCTCGCGTTCCACCTCATCACCATGAGAATCTCCCGTTCCACCTCATCACCATGAGATTCTCCCGTTCCACCACATGATGATGAGAATCTCCCGTTCCACCACATCACCATGAGAATCTCCCGTTCCACCTCATCACCATGAGAATCTCCCGTTCCACCACATCATGATGAGAATCTCCCATTCCACCACATCACCATGAGAATCTCCCGTTCCACCTCATCACCATGAGAATCTCCCGTTCCACCTCATCACCATGAGAATCTCCCGTTCCACCTCATCACCATGAGAATCTCCCGTTCCACAACATCATGATGAGAATCTCCCGTTCCACATCATCACCATGAGAATCTCCCGTTCCACCACATCATTATGAGAATCTCCCGTTCCACCACATCATGATGAGAATCTCCTGTTCCACCTCATCATGATGAGAATCTCCCGTTCCACCTCATCGCCATGAGAATCTCCCGTACCACCACATCATGATGAGAATCTCCCGTTCCACCTCATCACCATGAGAATCTCCAGTTCCACCTCATCATGATGATAATCTCCTGTTCCACCTCATCACCATGAGAATCTCCCGTTCCACCTCATCATGATGAGAATCTCCTGTTCCACCTCATCGCCATGAGAATCTCCTGTTCCACCTCATCACCATGAGAATCTCCCGTTCCACCTCATCACCATGAGAATCTCCCGTTCCAATTCATCACCATGAGAATCTCCCGTTCCACTTCATCACCATGAGAATCTGCCGTTCCACCTCATCACCTTGAGAATCTCCTATTCCACCACATCATGGTGAGAATCTCCCGTTCCACCACATCACCATGAGAATCACCCGTTCCACCACATCACCATGAGAATTTCCCGTTCCACCACATCAGGATGAGAATCTCCCGTTCCACCTCATCACCATGAGAATCTCCCGTTCCACCTCATCACCATGAGAATCTCCCATTCCACCTCATCATGATGAGAATGTCCCGTTCCACCTCATCACCATGAGAATCTCCCATTCCACCTCATCACCATGAGAATCTCCCGTTCCACCACATCATAATGAGAATCTCCCGTTCCACCTCATCATGATACGAATCTCCTGTTCCACTTCATCACCATGAGCTTCTCCCGTTCCACCACATCACCATGAGAATCTCCCGTTCCACCTCATCACCATGAGAATCTCCCGTTCCACCACATCATGATGAGAATCTCCCATTCCACCACATCACCATGAGAATCTCCCGTTCCACCTCATCACCATGAGAATCTCCCGTTCCACCTCATCACCATGAGAATCTCCCGTTCCACCTCATCATGATGACAATCTCCAGTTCCACCTCATCACCATGAGAATCTCCCGTTCCACCACATCATGATGAGAATCTCCTGTTCCACCTCATCACCATGAGAATCTACCGTTCCACCTCATCACCATGAGATTCTCCCGTTCCACCTCATCACCATGAGAATCTCCCGTTCCACTTCATCACCATGAGAATCTGCCGTTCCACCTCATCACCTTGAGAATCTCCCATTCCACCACATCATGATGAGAATCTCCCGTTCCACCACATCACCATGAGAATCACCCGTTCCACCTCATCACCATGACAATCTCCTGTTCCACCACATCAGGATGAGAATCTCCCGTTCCACCTCATCACCATGAGAATCTCCCTTTCCACCTCATCACCATGAGAATCTCCCGTTCCACCTCATCACCATGAGAATCTCCCATTCCACCTCATCATGATGAGAATCTCCCGTTCCACCTCATCACCATGAGAATCTCCCATTCCACCTCATCACCATGAGAATATCCCGTTCCACCACATCATAATGAGAATCTCCCATTCCACCTCATCATGATGCGAATCTCCTGTTCCACTTCATCACCATGAGCTTCTCCCGTTCCACCACATCACCATGAGAATCTCCCGTTCCACCTCATCACCATGAGAATCTCCCGTTCCACCACATCATGATGAGAATCTCCCATTCCACCACATCACCATGAGAATCTCGCGTTCCACCTCATCACCATGAGAATCTCCCGTTCCACCTCATCACCATGAGAATCTCCCGTTCCACCTCATCATGATGAGAATCTCCCGTTCCACCTCATCACCATGAGAATCTCCCGTTCCACCTCATCACCATGAGAATCTCCCGTTCCACCTCATCACCATGAGAATCTCCCGTTCCACCTCATCACCATGAGAATCTCCCGTTCCACCACATCATGATGAGAATCTCCTGTTCCACCTCATCACCATGAGAATCTACCGTTCCACCTCATCACCATGAGATTCTCCCGTTCCACCTCATCACCATGAGAATCTCCTGTTCCACTTCATCACCATGAGAATCAGCCGTTCCACCTCATCACCTTGAGAATCTCCCATTCCACCACATCATGATGAGAATCTCCCGTTCCACCACATCACCATGAGAATCACCCGTTCCACCTCATCACCATGACAATCTCCCGTTCCACCACATCAGGATGAGAATCTCCCGTTCCACCTCATCACCATGAGAATCTCCCGTTCCACCTCATCACCATGAGAATCTCCCATTCCACCTCATCATGATGAGAATCTCCCGTTCCACCTCATCACCATGAGAATCTCCCATTCCACCACATCACCATGAGAATCTCCCGTTCCACCACATCATAATGAGAATTTCCCATTCCACCTCATCATGATGCGAATCTCCTGTTCCACCTCATCACCATGAGAATCACCCGTTCCACCTCATAACCATGACAATCTCGCGTTCCACCACATCAGGATGAGAATCTCCCGTTCCACCTCATCACCATGAGAATCTCCCGTTCCACCTCATCACCATGAGAATCTCAGTTTCCACGTCATCATGATGAGAATCTCCCGTTCCACCTCATCATGATGAGAATCTCCTGTTCCACCACATCATGATGAGAATCTCCCGTTCCACCTCATCACCATGAGAATCTCCCGTTCCACCTCATCACCATGAGAATCTCCCGTTCCACCACATCATGATGAGAATCTCCCATTCCACCTCATCACCATGAGAATCTCCCGTTCCACCTCATCACCATGAGAATCTCCCGTTCCACCTCATCACCATGAGAATCTCCCGTTCCACCTCATCATGATGAGAATCTCCCGTTCCACCTCATCGCCATGAGAATCTCCCGTTCCACCTCATCACCATGAGAATCTCCCGTTCCACCTCATCACCATGAGAATCTCCCGTTCCACCACATCATGATGAGAATCTCCCGTTCCACCTCATCACCATGAGAATCTCCCGTTCCACCTCATCACCATGAGAATCTCCCGTTCCACCTCATCACCATGACAATCTCCCGTTCCACCACATCAGGATGAGAATCTCCCGTTCCACCTCATCACCATGAGAATCTCCCGTTCCACCTCATCACCATGAGAATCTCCCATTCCACCTCATCATGATGAGAATCTCCCGTTCCACCTCATCACCATGAGAATCTCCCATTCCACCACATCACCATGAGAATCTCCCGTTCCACCACATCATAATGAGAATTTCCCATTCCACCTCATCATGATGCGAATCTCCTGTTCCACCTCATCACCATGAGAATCACCCGTTCCACCTCATCACCATGACAATCTCCCGTTCCACCACATCAGGATGAGAATCTCCCGTTCCACCTCATCACCATGAGAATCTCCCGTTCCACCTCATCACCATGAGAATCTCAGTTTCCACGTCATCATGATGAGAATCTCCCGTTCCACCTCATCATGATGAGAATCTCCTGTTCCACCACATCATGATGAGAATCTCCCGTTCCACCTCATCACCATGAGAATCTCCCGTTCCACCTCATCACCATGAGAATCTCCCGTTCCACCACATCATGATGAGAATCTCCCATTCCACCTCATCACCATGAGAATCTCCCGTTCCACCTCATCACCATGAGAATCTCCCGTTCCACCTCATCACCATGAGAATCTCCCGTTCCACCTCATCATGATGAGAATCTCCCGTTCCACCTCATCGCCATGAGAATCTCCCGTTCCACCTCATCACCATGAGAATCTCCCGTTCCACCTCATCACCATGAGAATCTCGCGTTCCACCACATCATGATGAGAATCTCCCGTTCCACCTCATCACCATGAGAATCTCCCGTTCCACCTCATCACCATGAGAATCTCCCGTTCCACCTCATCACCATGAGAATCTCCCGTTCCACCTCATCACCATGAGAGTCTCCCGTTCCACCACATCATGATGAGAATCTCCCGTTCCACCTCATCATAATGAGAATCTCCTGTTCCACCTCATCATGATGAGAATCTCCCGTTCCACCTCATCATGATGAGAATCTCCCGTTCCACCTCATCACCATGAGAATCTCCCGTTCCACCTCATCACCATGAGAATCTCCCGTTCCACCACATGATGATGAGAATCTCCTGTTCCACCTCATCACCATGAGAATCTCCCGTTCCACCTCATCACCATGAGAATCTCCCATTCCACCTCATCATGATGAGAATCTCCCGTTCCACCTCATCACCATGAGAATCTCCCGTTCCACCTCATCACCATGAGAATCTCCCGTTCCACCATATCATGATGAGAATCTCCCGTTCCACCTCATCACCATGAGAATCTACCGTTCCACCTCATCATCATGAGAATCTCCCGTTCCACCTCATCACCATGAGAATCTCCTGTTCCACTTCATCACCATGAGAATCTGCCGTTCCACCTCATCACCTTGAGAATCTCCCATTCCACCACATCATGATGAGAATCTCCCGTTCCACCACATCACCATGAGAATCACCCGTTCCACCTCATCACCATGAGAATCTCCCGTTCAACCTCATCACCATGAGAATCTCCCGTTCCACCTCATCACCATGAGAATGTCTCGTTCCACCTCATCATGATGAGAATCTCTCGTTCCACCTCATCATGATGAGAATCTCCCGTTCCACCTCATCACCATGAGAATCTCCCGTTCCACCTCTTCACCATGAGAATCTCCCGTTCCACCACATCATGATGAGAATCTACCGTTCCACCTCATCACCATGAGAATCTCCCGTTCCACCTCATCACCATGAGAATCTCCCGTTCCACCTCATCATGATGAGAATCTCCCGTTCCACCACATCATGATGAGAATCTCCTGTTCCACCACATCATGATGAGAATCTCCTGTTCCACCTCATCACCATGAGAATCTACCGTTCCACCTCATCACCATGAGAATCTCCCATTCCACCTCATCACCATGAGAATTTCCTGTTCCACTTCATCACCATGAGAATCTGCCGTTCCACCTCATCACCATGAGAATCTCCTGTTCCACCTCATCACCATGAGAATCACCCGTTCCACCTCATCACCATGAGAATCTCCCGTTCCACCACATCATGATGAGAATCTCCCATTCCACCTCATCACCATGAGAATCTCCCGTTCCACCTCATCACCATGAGAATCTCCCATTCCACCTCATCATGATGAGAATCTCCCGTTCCACCTCATCACCATGAGAATCTCCCGTTCCACCTCATCACCATGAGAATCTCCCGTTCCACCACATCATGATGAGAATGTCCCATTCCACGTCATCACCATGAGAATCTCCCGTTCCACCACATCATAATGAGAATTTCCCATTCCACCTCATCATGATGCGAATCTCCTGTTCCACCTCATCACCATGAGAATCACCCGTTCCACCTCATCACCATGACAATCTCCCGTTCCACCACATCAGGATGAGAATCTCCCGTTCCACCTCATCACCATGAGAATCTCCCGTTCCACCTCATCACCATGAGAATCTCAGTTTCCACGTCATCATGATGAGAATCTCCCGTTCCACCTCATCATGATGAGAATCTCCTGTTCCACCACATCATGATGAGAATCTCCCGTTCCACCTCATCACCATGAGAATCTCCCGTTCCACCTCATCACCATGAGAATCTCCCATTCCACCACATCATGATGAGAATCTCCCATTCCACCTCATCACCATGAGAATCTCCCGTTCCACCTCATCACCATGAGAATCTCCCATTCCACCTCATCATGATGAGAATCTCCCGTTCCACCTCATCACCATGAGAATCTCCAGTTCCACCTCATCATGATGAGAATCTCCTGTTCCACCACATCATAATGAGAATTTCCCATTCCACCTCATCACCATGAGAATCACCCGTTCCACCTCATCACCATGACAATCTCCCGTTCCACCACATCAGGATGAGAATCTCCCGTTCCACCTCATCACCATGAGAATCTCCCGTTCCACCTCATCACCATGAGAATCTCCCGTTCCACCACATCATGATGAGAATGTCCCGTTCCACCTCATCATAATGAGAATCTCCTGTTCCACCTCATCGCCACGAGAATCTCCCGTTCCACCTCATCATGATGAGAATCTCCCGTTCCACCTCATCACCATGAGAATCTCCCGTTCCACCTCATCACCATGAGAATCTCCCGTTCCACCACATGATGATGAGAATCTCCCGTTCCACCTCATCACCATGAGAATCTCCCGTTCCACCTCATCACCATGAGAATCTCCCATTCCACCTCATCATGATGAGAATCTCCCGTTCCACCTCATCACCATGAGAATCTCCCGTTCCACCTCATCACCATGAGAATCTCCCGTTCCACCACATCATGATGAGAATCTCCCGTTCCACCTCATCACCATGAGAATCTACCGTTCCACCTCATCATCATGAGAATCTCCCGTTCCACCTCATCACCATGAGAATCTCCTGTTCCACTTCATCACCATGAGAATCTGCCGTTCCACCTCATCACCTTGAGAATCTCCCATTCCACCACATCATGATGAGAATCTCCCGTTCCACCACATCACCATGAGAATCACCCGTTCCACCTCATCACCATGAGAATCTCCCGTTCAACCTCATCACCATGAGAATCTCCCGTTCCACCTCATCACCATGAGGATCTCCCGTTCCACCTCATCACCATGAGAATCTCCCATTCCCCCTCATCATGATGAGAATCTCCCGTGCCACCTCATCACCATGAGAATCTCCCATTCCACCTCATCACCATGAGAATCTCCCTTTTCCACCACATCATAATGGGAATCTCCCATTCCACCTCATCATGATGCGAATCTCCTGTTCCACCTCATCACCATGAGATTCTCCCGTTCCACCACATGATGATGAGAATCTCCCGTTCCACCACATCACCATGAGAATCTCCCGTTCCACCTCATCACCATGAGAATCTCCCGTTCCACCACATCATGATGAGAATCTCCCGTTCCACCACATAACCATGAGAATCTCCCGTTCCACCTCATCACCATGAGAATCTCCCCTTCCACCTCATCACCATGAGAATCTCCTGTTCCACCTCATCACCATGAGAATCTCCCCTTCCACCTCATCACCATGAGAATCTCCCGTTCCACCTCATCATGATGAGAATCTCCCGTTCCACCTCATCACCATGAGAATCTCCCGTTCCACCTCATCACCATGAGAAACTCCAGTTCCACCACATCATGATGAGAATCTCCCGTTCCACCTCATGGCCATGAGAATCTCCCGTTCCACCTCATCATGATGAGAATCTCCCGTTCCACCACATCATGATGAGAATCTCCCGTTCCACCTCATCACCATGAGAATCTCCCGTTCCACCTCATCACCATGAGAATCTCCCATTCCACCTCATCATGATGCGAATCTCCTGTTCCACTTCATCACCATGAGCTTCTACCGTTCCACCACATCACCATGAGAATCTCCCGTTCCACCTCATCACCATGAGAATCTCCCGTTCCACCACATCATGATGAGAATCTCCCATTCCACCACATCACCATGAGAATCTCGCGTTCCACCTCATCACCATGAGAATCTCCCGTTCCACCTCATCACCATGAGAATCTCCCGTTCCACCTCATCATGATGAGAATCTCCTGTTCCACCACATCATAATGAGAATTTCCCATTCCACCTCATCACCATGAGAATCACCCGTTCCACCTCATCACCATGACAATCTCCCGTTCCACCACATCAGGATGAGAATCTCCCGTTCCACCTCATCACCATGAGAATCTCCCGTTCCACCTCATCACCATGAGAATCTCCCGTTCCACCACATCATAATGAGAATGTCCCGTTCCACCTCATCATAATGAGAATCTCCCGTTCCACCTCATCATGATGAGAATCTCCCGTTCCACCTCATCATGATGAGAATCTCCCGTTCCACCTCATCACCATGAGAATCTAACGTTCCACCTCATCACCATGAGAATCTCCCGTTCCACCACATGATGATGAGAATCTCCCGTTCCACCTCATCACCATGAGAATCTCCCGTTCCACCTCATCACCATGAGAATCTCCCGTTCCACCTCATCATGATGAGAATCTCCCGTTCCATCTCATCACCATGAGAATCTCCCGTTCCACCTCATCACCATGAGAATCTCCCGTTCCACCACATCATGATGAGAATCTCCCGTTCCACCTCATCACCATGAGAATCTACCATTCCACCTCATCATCATGAGAATCTCCCGTTCCACCTCATCACCATGAGAATCTCCTGTTCCACTTCATCACCATGAGAATCTGCCGTTCCACCTCATCACCTTGAGAATCTCCCATTCCACCACATCATGATGAGAATCTCCCGTTCCACCACATCACCATGAGAATCACCCGTTCCACCTCATCACCATGAGAATCTCCCGTTCAACCTCATCACCATGAGAATCTCCCGTTCCACCTCATCACCATTAGGATCTCCCGTTCCACCTCATCACCATGAGAATCTCCCATTCCCCCTCATCATGATGAGAATCTCCCGTGCCACCTCATCACCATGAGAATCTCCCATTCCACCTCATCACCATGAGAATCTCCCTCTTCCACCACATCATAATGGGAATCTCCCATTCCACCTCATCATGATGCGAATCTCCTGTTCCACCTCATCACCATGAGATTCTCCCTTTCCACCACATGATGATGAGAATCTCCCGTTCCACCACATCACCATGAGAATCTCCCGTTCCACCTCATCACCATGAGAATCTCCCGTTCCACCACATCATGATGAGAATCTCCCGTTCCACCACATAACCATGAGAATCTCCCGTTCCACCTCATCACCATGAGAATCTCCCCTTCCACCTCATCACCATGAGAATCTCCTGTTCCACCTCATCACCATGAGAATCTCCCCTTCCACCTCATCACCATGAGAATCTCCCGTTCCACCTCATCATGATGAGAATCTCCCGTTCCACCTCATCACCATGAGAATCTCCCGTTCCACCTCATCACCATGAGAAACTCCAGTTCCACCACATCATGATGAGAATCTCCCGTTCCACCTCATCGCCATGAGAATCTTCCGTTCCACCTCATCATGATGAGAATCTCCCGTTCCACCATATCATGATGAGAATCTCCCGTTCCACCTCATCACCATGAGAATCTCCCGTTCCACCTCATCACCATGAGAATCTCCCGTTCCACCACATCATGATGAGAATCTCCCGTTCCACCTCATCACCATGAGAATCTCCCTCTTCCACCACATCATAATGGGAATCTCCCATTCCACCTCATCATGATGCGAATCTCCTGTTCCACCTCATCACCATGAGATTCTCCCTTTCCACCACATGATGATGAGAATCTCCCGTTCCACCACATCACCATGAGAATCTCCCGTTCCACCTCATCACCATGAGAATCTCCCGTTCCACCACATCATGATGAGAATCTCCCGTTCCACCACATAACCATGAGAATCTCCCGTTCCACCTCATCACCATGAGAATCTCCCCTTCCACCTCATCACCATGAGAATCTCCTGTTCCACCTCATCACCATGAGAATCTCCCCTTCCACCTCATCACCATGAGAATCTCCCGTTCCACCTCATCATGATGAGAATCTCCCGTTCCACCTCATCACCATGAGAATCTCCCGTTCCACCTCATCACCATGAGAAACTCCAGTTCCACCACATCATGATGAGAATCTCCCGTTCCACCTCATCGCCATGAGAATCTTCCGTTCCACCTCATCATGATGAGAATCTCCCGTTCCACCATATCATGATGAGAATCTCCCGTTCCACCTCATCACCATGAGAATCTCCCGTTCCACCTCATCACCATGAGAATCTCCCGTTCCACCACATCATGATGAGAATCTCCCGTTCCACCTCATCACCATGAGAATCTCCCGTTCCACCTCATCACCATGAGAATCTCCCGTTCCACCTCATCACCATGAGAATCTCCCGTTCCACCTCATCATGATGAGAATCTCCTGTTCCACCTCATCACCATGAGAATCTCCCGTTCCACCTCATCACCATGAGAATGTCTCGTTCCACCTCATCATGATGAGAATCTCTCGTTCCACCTCATCATGATGAGAATCTCCCGTTCCACCTCATCACCATGAGAATCTCCCGTTCCACCTCATCACCATGAGAATCTCGCGTTCCACCACATCATGATGAGAATCTCCCGTTCCACCTCTTCACCATGAGAATCTCCCGTTCCACCACATCATGATGAGAATCTACCGTTCCACCTCATCACCATGTGAATCTCCCGTTCCACCTCATCACCATGAGAATCTCCCGTTCCACCTCATCATGATGAGAATCTCCCGTTCCACCACATCATGATGAGAATCTCCTGTTCCACCACATCATGATGAGAATCTCCTGTTCCACCTCATCACCATGAGAATCTACCGTTCCACCTCATCACCATGAGAATCTCCCATTCCACCTCATCACCATGAGAATTTCCTGTTCCACTTCATCACCATGAGAATCTGCCGTTCCACCTCATCACCATGAGAATCTCCTGTTCCACCTCATCACCATGAGAACCACCCGTTCCACCTCATCACCATGAGAATCTCCCGTTCCACCACATCATGATGAGAATCTCCCGTTCCACCTCATCACCATGAGAATCTCCCGTTCCACCTCATCACCATGAGAATCTCCCATTCCACCTCATCATGATGAGAATCTCCCGTTCCACCTCATCACCATGAGAATCTCCCGTTCCACCTCATCACCATGAGAATCTCCCGTTCCACCACATCATGATCAGAATGTCCCATTCCACGTCATCACCATGAGAATCTCCCGTTCCACCTCATCACCATGAGAATCTCCTGTTCCACCTCATCATGATGAGAATCTCCCGTTCCACCACATCATGATGAGAATCTCCCGTTCCACCTCATCACCATGAGAATCTCCCGTTCCACCTCATCACCATGAGAATCTCCCGTTCCACCACATCATGATGAGAATCTCGCGTTCCACCTCATCACCATGAGAATCTCCCGTTCCACCTCATCACCATGAGATTCTCCCGTTCCACCACATGATGATGAGAATCTCCCGTTCCACCACATCACCATGAGAATCTCCCGTTCCACCTCATCACCATGAGAATCTCCCTATCCACCTCATCATGATGAGAATCTCCCGTTCCACCACATCACCATGAGAATCTCCCGTTCCACCTCATCACCATGAGAATCTCCCGTTCCACCTCATCATGATGAGAATCTCCCATTCCACCTCATCACCATGAGAATCTCCCGTTCCACCTCATCACCATGAGAATCTCCCGTTCCACCTCATCACCATGAGAATCTCCCGTTCCACCACATCACCATGAGAATCTCCCGTTCCACCTCATCACCATGAGAATCTCCCGTTCCAGCTCATCATGATGAGAATCTCCCGTTCCACCACATCATCATGAGAATCTCCCGTTCCACTTCATCACCATGAGAATCTCCCGTTCCACCTCATCATCATGAGAATCTCCCGTTCCACCTCATCACCATGAGAATCTCCTGTTCCACTTCATCACCATGAGAATCTGCCGTTCCACCTCATCACCTTGAGAATCTCCCATTCCACCACATCATGATGAGAATCTCCCGTTCCACCACATCACCATGAGAATCACCCGTTCCACCTCATCACCATGAGAATCTCCCGTTCAACCTCATCACCATGAGAATCTCCCGTTCCACCTCATCACCATGAGGATCTCCCGTTCCACCTCATCACCATGAGAATCTCCCATTCCCCCTCATCATGATGAGAATCTCCTGTTATACCTCATCACCATGAGATTCTCCCGTTCCACCACATGATGAGGAGAATCTCCCGTTCCACCACATCACCATGAGAATCTCCCGTTCCACCTCATCACCATGAGAATCTCCCGTTCCACCACATCATGATGAGAATCTCCCGTTCCACCACATAACCATGAGAATCTCCCGTTCCACCTCATCACCATGAGAATCTCCCCTTCCACCTCATCACCATGAGAATCTCCTGTTCCACCTCATCACCATGAGAATCTCCCCTTCCACCTCATCACCATGAGAATCTCCCGTTCCACCTCATCACCATGAGAAACTCCAGTTCCACCACATCATGATGAGAATCTCCCGTTCCACCTCATCGCCATGAGAATCTCCCGTTCCACCTCATCATGATGAGAATCTCCCGTTCCACCACATCATGATGAGAATCTCCCGTTCCACCTCATCACCATGAGAATCTCCCGTTCCACCTCATCACCATGAGAATCTCCCGTTCCACCACATCATGATGAGAATCTCCCGTTCCACCTCATCACCATGAGAATCTCCCGTTCCACCTCATCACCATGAGAATCTCCCATTCCACCTCATCATGATGCGAATCTCCTGTTCCACTTCATCACCATGAGCTTCTCCCGTTCCACCACATCACCATGAGAATCTCCCGTTCCACCTCATCACCATGAGAATCTCCCGTTCCACCACATCATGATGAGAATCTCCCATTCCACCACATCACCATGAGAATCTCGCGTTCCACCTCATCACCATGAGAATCTCCCGTTCCACCTCATCACCATGAGAATCTCCCGTTCCACCTCATCATGATGAGAATCTCCTGTTCCACCACATCATAATGAGAATTTCCCATTCCACCTCATCACCATGAGAATCACCCGTTCCACCTCATCACCATGACAATCTCCCGTTCCACCACATCAGGATGAGAATCTCCCGTTCCACCTCATCACCATGAGAATCTCCCGTTCCACCTCATCACCATGAGAATCTCCCGTTCCACCACATCATGATGAGAATGTCCCGTTCCACCTCATCATAATGAGAATCTCCTGTTCCACCTCATCGCCACGAGAATCTCCCGTTCCACCTCATCATGATGAGAATCTCCCGTTCCACCTCATCACCATGAGAATCTCCCGTTCCACCTCATCACCATGAGAATCTCCCGTTCCACCACATGATGATGAGAATCTCCCGTTCCACCTCATCACCATGAGAATCTCCCGTTCCACCTCATCACCATGAGAATCTCCCGTTCCACCTCATCATGATGAGAATCTCCCGTTCCATCTCATCACCATGAGAATCTCCCGTTCCATCTCATCACCATGAGAATCTCCCGTTCCACCACATCATGATGAGAATCTCCCGTTCCACCTCATCACCATGAGAATCTACCATTCCACCTCATCATCATGAGAATCTCCCGTTCCACCTCATCACCATGAGAATCTCCTGTTCCACTTCATCACCATGAGAATCTGCCGTTCCACCTCATCACCTTGAGAATCTCCCATTCCACCACATCATGATGAGAATCTCCCGTTCCACCACATCACCATGAGAATCACCCGTTCCACCTCATCACCATGAGAATCTCCCGTTCAACCTCATCATGATGAGAATCTCCCGTTCCACCTCATCACCATGAGAATCTCCCGTTCCACCTCATCACCATGAGAATCTCCCGTTCCACCACATGATGATGAGAATCTCCCGTTCCACCTCATCACCATGAGAATCTCCCGTTCCACCTCATCACCATGAGAATCTCCCGTTCCACCTCATCATGATGAGAATCTCCCGTTCCATCTCATCACCATGAGAATCTCCCGTTCCACCTCATCACCATGAGAATCTCCCGTTCCACCACATCATGATGAGAATCTCCCGTTCCACCTCATCACCATGAGAATCTACCATTCCACCTCATCATCATGAGAATCTCCCGTTCCACCTCATCACCATGAGAATCTCCTGTTCCACTTCATCACCATGAGAATCTGCCGTTCCACCTCATCACCTTGAGAATCTCCCATTCCACCACATCATGATGAGAATCTCCCGTTCCACCACATTACCATGAGAATCACCCGTTCCACCTCATCACCATGAGGATCTCCCGTTCCACCTCATCACCATGAGAATCTCCCATTCCCCCTCATCATGATGAGAATCTCCCGTGCCACCTCATCACCATGAGAATCTCCCATTCCACCTCATCACCATGAGAATCTCCCCTTCCACCTCATCACCATGAGAATCTCCCGTTCCACCACATCATGATGAGAATCTCCCGTTCCACCTCATCACCATGAGAATCTCCCGTTCCACCTCATCACCATGAGAAACTCCAGTTCCACCACATCATGATGAGAATCTCCCGTTCCACCTCATCGCCATGAGAATCTCCCGTTCCACCTCATCATGATGAGAATCTCCTGTTCCACCTCATCACCATGAGAATCTCCCGTTCCACCTCATCACCATGAGAATGTCTCGTTCCACCTCATCATGATGAGAATCTCTCGTTCCACCTCATCATGATGAGAATCTCCCGTTCCACCTCATCACCATGAGAATCTCCCGTTCCACCTCATCACCATGAGAATCTCGCGTTCCACCACATCATGATGAGAATCTCCCGTTCCACCTCTTCACCATGAGAATCTCCCGTTCCACCACATCATGATGAGAATCTACCGTTCCACCTCATCACCATGAGAATCTCCCATTCCACCTCATCACCATGAGAATCTCCCGTTCCACCTCATCATGATGAGAATCTCCCGTTCCACCACATCATGATGAGAATCTCCTGTTCCACCACATCATGATGAGAATCTCCTGTTCCACCTCATCACCATGAGAATCTACCGTTCCACCTCATCACCATGAGAATCTCCCATTCCACCTCATCACCATGAGAATTTCCTGTTCCACTTCATCACCATGAGAATCTGCCGTTCCACCTCATCACCTTGAGAATCTCCTGTTCCACCTCATCACCATGAGAATCTCCTGTTCCACCTCATCACCGTGAGAATCACCCGTTCCACCTCATCACCATGAGAATCTCCCGTTCCACCACATCATGATGAGAATCTCCCGTTCCACCTCATCACCATGAGAATCTCCCGTTCCACCTCATCACCATGAGAATCTCCCATTCCACCTCATCATGATGAGAATCTCCCGTTCCACCTCATCACCATGAGAATCTCCCGTTCCACCTCATCACCATGAGAATCTCCCGTTCCACCACATCATGATGAGAATGTCCCATTCCACGTCATCACCATGAGAATCTCCCGTTCCACCTCATCACCATGAGAATCTCCCGTTCCACCTCATCATGATGAGAATCTCCCGTTCCACCTCATCATGATGAGAATCTCCCGTTCCACCTCATCACCATGAGAATCTCCCGTTCCACCTCATCACCATGAGAATCTCCCGTTCCACCACATCATGATGAGAATCTCGCGTTCCACCTCATCACCATGAGAATCTCCCGTTCCACCTCATCACCATGAGATTCTCCCGTTCCACCACATGATGATGAGAATCTCCCGTTCCACCACATCACCATGAGAATCTCCCGTTCCATCTCATCACCATGAGAATCTCCCATTCCACCTCATCATGATGAGAATCTCCCTTTCCACCACATCATGATGAGAATCTCCCGTTCCATCTCATCACCATTAGAATCTCCCGTTCCACCTCATCATGATGAGAATCTCCCGTTCCACCACATCATCATGAGAATCTCCCGTTCCACTTCATCACCATGAGAATCTCCCGTTCCACCTCATCATGATGAGAATCTCCCGTTCCACCTCATCATGATGAGAATCTCCCGTTCCACCACATCACCATGAGAATCTCCCGTTCCACCTCATCATGATGAGAATCTCCCGTTCCACCTCATCATGATAAGAATCTCCTGTTCCACCACATCATGATGAGAATCTCCCGTTCCACCTCATCACCATGAGAATCTCCCGTTCCACCTCATCACCATGAGAATCTCCCGTTCCACCTCATCACCATGAGAATCTCCCGTTCCACCACATCATGATGAGAATCTCCTGTTCCACCTCATCACCAGGAGAATCTCCCGTTCCACCTCATCATGATGAGAATCTCCCGTTCCACCTCATCATGATAAGAATCTCCTGTTCCACCACATCATGATGAGAATCTCCCGTTCCACCTCATCACCATGAGAATCTCCCGTTCCACCTCATCACCATGAGAATCTCCCGTTCCACCTCATCACCATGAGAATCTCCCGTTCCACCACATCATGATGAGAATCTCCTGTTCCACCTCATCACCAGGAGAATCTCCCGTTCCACCTCATCACTATGAGAATCTCCCGTTCCACCACATCATGATGAGAATCTCCCATTCCAGCTCATCACCATGAGAATCTCCCGTTCCACCTCATCACCATGAGAATCTCCCGTTCCATCTCATCACCATGAGAATCTCCCATTCCACCTCATCATGATGAGAATCTCCCTTTCCACCACATCATGATGAGAATCTCCCGTTCCATCTCATCACCATGAGAATCTCCCGTTCCACCTCATCACCATGAGAATCTCCCGTTCCACCACATCATGATGAGAATCTCGCGTTCCACCTCATCACCATGAGAATCTCCCGTTCCACCTCATCACCATGAGATTCTCCCATTCCACCACATGATGATGAGAATCTCCCGTTCCACCACATCACCATGAGAATCTCCCGTTCCACCTCATCACCATGAGAATCTCCCGTTCCACCTCATCATGATGAGAGTCTCCCGTTCCACCACATCACCATGAGAATCTCCCGTTCCACCTCATCACCATGAGAATCTCCCGTTCCACCTCATCATGATGAGAATCTCCCGTTCCACCACATCACCATGAGAATCTCCCGTTCCACCTCATCACCATGAGAATCTCCCGTTCCACCACATCGCCATGAGAATCTCCCGTTCCACCACATCACCATGAGAATCTCCCGTTCCACCTCATCACCATGAGAATCTCCCGTTCCACCTCATCACCATGAGAATCTCCCGTTCCACCTCATCACCATGAGAATCTCCTGGTCCACCTCATCATGATGAGAATCTCCCGTTCCACCACATCACCATGAGAATCTCCCGTTCCACCTCATCACGATGAGAATCTCCCGTTCCACCTCATCACCATGAGAATCTCCTCTTCCACCTCATCACCATGAGAATCTCCCGTTCCACCTCATCACCATGAGAATCTCCCGTTCCACCTCATCACCATGAGAATCTCCCGTTCCACCTCATCACCATGAGAATCTCCCGTTCCACCTCATCACCATGAGAATCTCCCGTTCCACCACATCATGATGAGAATCTCCTGTTCCACCTCTTCACCAGGAGAATCTCCCGTTCCACCTCATCACCATGAGAATCTCCCATTCCACCACATCATGCTGAGAATCTCCCGTTCCACCACATCATGATGAGAATCTCCTGTTCCACCTCATCACCATGAGAATCTCCTGTTCCACCTCATCACCATGAGAATCACCCGTTCCACCTCATCACCATGAGAATCTCCCGTTCCACCTCATCACCATGAGAATCTCCCGTTCCACCACATCATGATGAGAATCTCGCGTTCCACCTCATCACCATGAGAATCTCCCGTTCCACCTCATCACCATGAGATTCTCCCATTCCACCACATGATGATGAGAATCTCCCGTTCCACCACATCACCATGAGAATCTCCCGTTCCACCTCATCACCATGAGAATCTCCCGTTCCACCTCATCATGATGAGAGTCTCCCGTTCCACCACATCACCATGAGAATCTCCCGTTCCACCTCATCACCATGAGAATCTCCCGTTCCACCTCATCATGATGAGAATCTCCCGTTCCACCACATCACCATGAGAATCTCCCGTTCCACCTCATCACCATGAGAATCTCCCGTTCCACCACATCGCCATGAGAATCTCCCGTTCCACCACATCACCATGAGAATCTCCCGTTCCACCTCATCACCATGAGAATCTCCCGTTCCACCTCATCACCATGAGAATCTCCCGTTCCACCTCATCACCATGAGAATCTCCTGGTCCACCTCATCATGATGAGAATCTCCCGTTCCACCACATCACCATGAGAATCTCCCGTTCCACCTCATCACCATGAGAATCTCCTCTTCCACCTCATCACCATGAGAATCTCCCGTTCCACCTCATCACCATGAGAATCTCCCGTTCCACCTCATCACCATGAGAATCTCCCGTTCCACCTCATCACCATGAGAATCTCCCGTTCCACCTCATCACCATGAGAATCTCCCGTTCCACCACATCATGATGAGAATCTCCTGTTCCACCTCTTCACCAGGAGAATCTCCCGTTCCACCTCATCACCATGAGAATCTCCCATTCCACCACATCATGATGAGAATCTCCCGTTCCACCACATCATGATGAGAATCTCCTGTTCCACCTCCTCACCATGAGAATCTCCCGTTCCACCTCATCACCATGAGAATCTCCCGTTCCACCTCATCACCATGAGAATCTCCCGTTCCACCACATCATGATGAGAATCTCCCGTTCCACCTCATCACCATGAGAATCTCCCGTTCCACCTCATCACCATGAGAATCTCCTGGTCCACCTCATCATGATGCGAATCTCCCGTTCCACCACATCACCATGAGAATCTCCCGTTCCACCTCATCACCATGAGAATCTCCTCTTCCACCTCATCACCATGAGAATCTCCCGTTCCACCTCATCACCATGAGAATCTCCCGTTCCACCTCATCACCATGAGAATCTCCCGTTCCACCACATCATGATGAGAATCTCCTGTTCCACCTCTTCACCAGGAGAATCTCCCGTTCCACCTCATCACCATGAGAATCTCCCATTCCACCACATCATGATGAGAATCTCCCGTTCCACCACATCATGATGAGAATCTCCCATTCCACCACATCATGATGAGAATCTCCCGTTCCACCACATCATGATGAGAATCTCCTGTTCCACCTCCTCACCATGAGAATCTCCCGTTCCACCTCATCACCATGAGAACCTCCCGTTCCACCTCATCACCATGAGAATCTCCCGTTCCACCTCATCATGATGAGAATCTCCCGTTCCACCACATCATGATGAGAATCTCCTGTTCCACCTCCTCACCATGAGAATCTCCCGTTCCACCTCATCACCATGAGAATCTCCCGTTCCACCTCATCACCATGAGAATCTCCCGTTCCACCTCATCATGATGAGAATCTCCCGTTCCACCTCATCACCATGAGAATGTCCTGTTCCACCTCATCACCATGAGAATCTCCCATTCCACCTCATCACCATGAGAATCTCCCGTTCCACCTCATCACCATGAGAATCTCCCGTTCCACCACATCATGATGAGAATCTCCCGTTCCACCTCATCACCATGAGAATCTCCCGTTCCACCTCATCATGATGAGAATCTCCATCATGCAACCTCCGGGGGTAAGTGAAGCCAATGCAGAAGTGCCAAAACCTGTCGTTCCCCACCCCAATGAGCTTCAATTCAGCCTCTTAGAAACCTACAGGTGATGTCACGAAAGCGAGTCTTTTACATACAGCCAATTATCACAACGGATCTAAAACACCTTTATCTTCCTGCACCTAGTTGTCATGATGTTTCCAGCATATTCTGATCCTACCATGTGAATGTGGAGCTGAACTGGAGACTCATCAGACCAGCAACGTTTCTCCATCGTCTATTGTCCAGTTCTGGTGAATTGTAGCCTCAGTAGCCTCAGTTTCCTGTTCTTCTTTTTTTTTGTTGTTGTCTTCTCCAGCATTTAAGCAGCAGAACGATTTTCTGAATGCTGTATTCTGCTGAGCAAATGTACTTTGCCAAGAGGAGAATTATAGACATAATGCTCCCCTTGATATTCTTGATTCCTATTAAATTTTTCCATTTATTTTGCATAATTGTTTGTATTACAAAGTTTGTACTACTGGACCGGACCAGAGAGGACAGAAAGTGAATCGAAAGGAAGGAAAAACAGAAAAACACCTCGTAGAGAAAAAAAGAGAGGGAAAAAGAGAACAACCTACATACATATTCATGTACATAAGCCCCAATACACACCCACCTATATATAAACATATCCATACACTTATATATACTGGAGTCATGTTCCCCTGTGAGAGAATGAAGCCATCAATTATCAGGAAAACCCAGAGCTCACAAGCTAGATCAGACACACGGGAAGAAAACCAGCCGTTGTTTGTAAATGAACCTGCAGACGACTCAGTGACTGTGTCACATGCAGAACATACAGAGTGGAACGTGTTCAGAGAAGAGTGATCGTGCCAATGTGGCCCCGCCCACACATTGTGACCCCGCCCGCACAATGTGACCCCGCCCGCACAATGTGACCCCGTCCACACAACGTGGCCCCGCCCACACAATGTGACATCCCCCACACACAATGTGACCCTGCCCACACAATGTGACCCCCCCCACACAATGTGACCCCGCCCGCACATTGTGACCCTGCCCGCACAGTGGCCCCGCCCACACAACGTGACCCCGCCCACACAATGTGACCCTGCCTACACAATGTGACCCTGCCCACACAACGTGACCCCGCCCACACAACGTGGCCCCGCCGACACAACGTGACCCCGCCCGCACAATGTGACCCCGCCCACACAATGTGACCCCGCCCGCACAATGTGACCCCGCCCACACAATGTGGCTCCGCCCATACAATGTGACCCCGCCCACACAATGTGACCCTGCCCACACAAAGGCGAGAGGAAGGCCAGGAGAAACTCGAGACCTGGGCAGCCTCAATGACCACCGCTCACCACTTCCAACACTCCCACCCCCCCCATAGATGCAGCCAACCCAGCTCCTCCCAGAGCCAGCAGCGCCCTCCCATAGCCAAGCCAGCCCAGATCTACCAGACAGCACCCCTCCCCCGCCTGAACCCCCTCCTCCCGGCAGAGCCCTGGAAATAGGGGTGTGGAAGCACCCCATCGTCCCTGCCTCCTCCCCGCTAATGAATGATGTGAAGTGTTGGTTAGTTGTGATTAAAATTAAGGGGGGGGTAACCGCACCGTGTCGAGAGAGGAACTGCCTAAGCAGCCCCCCCCCCCCCCCCCCCCGCCGTACACTGCATGGCCCGCCCCCCCAAAACTTGTCCCTGAGTCGTCAGTGTTTTTGTGTTGTGGTGACTGAATGTGATTAAAACTGGGAGGTGAGCCGATACTGGGGGCAGTGATCAAGACCACCTTGATGGCCTTCCTCCCCACCCAGCACACCGTGCCCACCCCCAACGGCCTACCTATGTGTGATGGAGAGCGGGAAGTGAGTTTTCCTCTAGAAGATGAGCCGCCAGCGGCGCCAGGCACGCCCCCCATTCCCGAGGCCCCAGAGGACCAGGACAAGCCGGGGGGAGCCGCCCTAACAACCAGAGCTCCCAGTAACCCAAACCAGAGAGCCGCCACCGGAACCAAACAGCACCAACCGACCACATGTGCGAGGGGCGGGGAGACAAGAAAGGGAGGGGCGTCAGAAGGAGACCCCAGATCAAAGGCCCCCCGCCCCCACACCCACAACAGACACCCCCACCTGGGGACAAGCTGCTGTCCCTCCTCAGTTAAACACCAGTACATTCACACATCCCTACCATCATCATGGCACACACACCACACACACCCACATCTTAACACCTACAAGCACACACACAAACTTTTATTCCACACGCCAAAACCACCCTCCATACCCCTACATCCCACCCACACCCCTGTCACTCAAAAATACCCCCCCGATCCCCGCCCCTCTCCTCCCTCCTCTCTACCTTTCCAAAGACATCCCTTCCTAACCACTACCCCTCCACCCCCCATACACACCAACAACTACAACCTTTCCAGTTCTTTCTGACAGGAGGGGAACCCGGTGTGGTCTTTTGCAGGTTCTGGTCCAAACACCTGCTGGACCAGAACCTGGATGTTTTCTTCAGACCTTCTCTGAGGATGGCTGTCGGTGAAAATAAGCACTCATTAAATCCTCTTTCTTCCTCATCCTGACGCTCAGTTTGAACGTCGGTGTGTCTAAATGCTGCCGTGTGATTGGCTGCTCAGACATCAGCGTAAACAGGAAGCGGAGGAGGACCCGATGAAGAGGAGGGTGACCAGAGATCTGCATGAAAACTCTTCCTCACTGCTTTTAAATGCACTTGTTCTGATCCTGAATGTGGTTGTAAACCTGCCTCTTTGTCCCGTCCTCCGTCTCACCCGGCACATCTGGACGAGGTTTGCAGTAAAGTTTCCATTTCAGGGTTTCTGTTGTTATTCTGCTGCCAGACATGCTGCAGGTTTATAATGAGCACATTTGCTGCATCAACATGAAGGTCATCTCACTCTGCACATAAAGAAGGAATAAAAGAAATCCTGTTCCAGGACATAAATCACTAGATGAAGGTTTATGAGGCTGCGTTATGAACTGAATGACATTAAATGTCCATTTAAAGTCGAGCTTATCAGTCTGGAGTAGAAATAATGCAAGATTATCTGGACTTATATGGATACTTGTCATGTTGGAGGTGAGACGAGCCTCTTGTCTGCTCAGATATGTCAGAAGATGTTTTATGTGTGCAGAAGGAGAAGTTGTTTTTACCAGGAAGCAGCGAGCGCATCGGAGTGTGACAGCGAGCACTTTAAACACTATTAAACCTTTTATATAATGAAAGAATTAGCAGGGCTGTAATTACATCCTGCCTGTTCCGTCTCATCCGCTTGTGTTTGATGCAACACAGCAGATCTGTCAGCCTTTCTCTTCGTGTTCCTGCCTGCAGGTTGCAGACTTCAGCTTTGACCCGGTGTTGTGCTGAAATGTGCAACCTCGCCTCATCATCCTACAACTTTCAGGTTTATCTGTCGGTCCAAACACCAGGCGGGCTTTTCACACCATCCTGCAGCAGCGTAAAGGTCATTCATCCATGTTTTTATGGGTTAAACATCTGGATCTGTGGACTTTTAGCAACGTTTACTGATGAGGAGCCTGGAAGGGTTGATGGAAGGCGCCGGACGGGGGGCCCAACAAAGCAAAGAAGACCTGCAGGCCAGAAAACCACTTCTTCTTCTTCTCTTTTATTTGTGTTTTTACCTCCAGAAAATCAGTTTGAAGTTCAACAACATTAATATTCTACATAAAGTTCCTCTTGGAGGCAATTAGGCTGCGTTTGTCCTTTAAATGTCACGATGTGTGTTTAGTTTATGGATTATACTTTGTTTTCCGCGCAGAGTCACCGGAAACGACGTGGAAAAGACGGAGGCGGCATGTCCATCCCAGAGAGGTTGCAGGAAACCGGCCGTTCCAACCTGTTGGCGCAGCGTCTCCAGACGTGATTTATGGCGTCAGATCTGGATTTAAATAACAACATATTAAATGTGCGCTTCTTTCCACCTAACCATAAGTATTACAATTTAGTCCTTGAATAATTCCTCCATGATAACCAGTGGTGCAGAGATGCTGGAGTGATTCATCTCCGACTGGGATGGAAACTGGAGACGAAGCAGGAATGGGTCCGAGACTCAGATAACAGCAAACATAAATACTGAAGGAAGAGGCTGAAAAGGAAGAAATAAATGTTTCTGAACTCGTCCAAAGTCGTCAATCAGATTGTCTGGTAGGATCTGGTCCAGGAAGCGGTGCTGGACTCAGTTCTGTATCGGGTCAGGCTGGGATCTGATCCAGCATCCTGCAGGGAAACCAGCATCAACACAACACCGCAGCAGCATCTATGCCTGGATCTGGTCCAGACTGGTTCCAGATTGGTTCCTAACTGATCCAGACTGGTCCAGACTGGTTCCTGACTGGTTCCTGACTGGTCCAGACTGGTTCCTGACTGGTTCCTGACTGGTTCCAGACTGGTTCCTGACTGGTTCCTGACTGGTCCAGACTGGTTCCTGACTGGTTCCAGACTGGTCCAGACTGGTTCCTGACTGGTTCCAGACTGGTCCAGACTGGTTCCAGACTGGTTCCTGACTGGTCCAGACTGGTTCCAGACTGGTCCAGACTGGTTCCTGACTGGTCCAGACTGGTCCAGACTGGTTCCAGACTGGTTCCAGATTGGTTCCTAACTGGTCCAGACTGGTCCAGACTGGTTCCTGACTGGTCCAGACTGGTTCCTGACTGGTTCCTGACTGGTTCCAGACTGGTTCCTGACTGGTTCCTGACTGGTCCAGACTGGTTCCTGACTGGTTCCAGACTGGTCCAGACTGGTTCCTGACTGGTTCCAGACTGGTCCAGACTGGTCCAGACTGGTTCCTGACTGGTCCAGACTGGTTCCAGACTGGTTCCAGACTGGTCCAGACTGGTTCCAGACTGGTCCAGACTGGTTCCAGATTGGTCCAGACTGGTCCAGACTGGTCCAGACTGGTTCCTGACTGGTCCAGACTGGTCCAGACTGGTCCAGACTGGTTCCTGACTGGTCCAGACTGGTCCAGACTGGTTCCTGACTGGTCCAGACTGGTTCCAGACTGGTCCAGACTGGTCCAGACTGGTTCCAGACTGGTTCCTGTAGGCGCTCATCAGCTTTTGCTCATCCATCCTTTCATCCATCCATTCCTTCATCCATCTGTTCATCCATCTGCCTGTTCCACAACAGATGTAGCTTTTCCAGTGCATCATGGGATGTCTCCCAGTGCATCATGGGATGTCTCCCAGTGCATCATGGGATGTCTCCCAGTGCATCATGGGACGTCTCCCAGTGCATCATGGGACGTCTCCAGCAGTGTCGGCCTGTAGCAGCAGGACTAGCAGGGCGGATCAGGGTAACTGGGTGGAACTGACTGGGAACCAGTAACCCTGCAGAGTGAAGCTCTGATGGGGATTCTGGTTTTTATTCTGGGTTTAACAGAACCAGCAGAGTTGAGTGTTTTCTCTTCAGCTGAGGTATTTACTGTCACTGTCGTTATAATTTACTGAACTGTGGGCTCTGAAGCTCCACAGTTCCCATGGAAACGGTTTGTTTTCTTGTACCTACGCCTGGCATGATCATTTACTTTTTCTGTTATTATCTGACACAAACAGAGGCAGTGCAAAGCAAACACGCGTCCTGTAGCTTCACCGTCACACACAGATGGGTCGAACCTGAACCCGATGCAGCCGGGCCTCTGTTGCCTCCACTTCCTGTTTGGACTGAGCGTCGCCACGGTGGAGTTCGGAAAATCCGGCAGAACTTTCCAGGTGTGACCTCCATTTGGTTCGGTAGATAACAGCGAGCCTGCAGAAGTCGCAGCGGTGAGCCCAAGTGGCGGCGATGAGACGGTCAGAAAGACGCCGTCTCGGTTGTTACCTGCTTGTACAAATGGACACAGCGATAGAAGAATGTGTAGATAAAACATGTAATTTACTGAGCAAACATCATCACACATGTAAACAAAATTAAAATATAAAGATATAATCAAAACCATGCTGGACAATCTGAGGCTTGTCTTCACTTTCTGCACTACAGTCATTTAGACAACGACTCAAATTAACCAAATTTATTGGCTGTTGGATCCATTTAATTTGAGTGAGATGCGTTGGAGCAGGGAAACATTGAAAACCTGCAGGACTCTTGTGGGACTGAGTGGAACAGCCCTGATCCACTCGATGTTCAGCCAGAGGCTGCTTCAGGTCTGACGGAACACAGAAGGTTTATTTTCGGATGAAGTTTTACATATCAGGAGTTTTTATGAACAAAGATAAAAGAACGCGTTGAAGAAAAGAAGACGGTAAAGAAATGAGTCGTTTCAGGAGGCAGCAGGTCTTTCTGGCTTTTCTCTGACGGGTTCATCTGAACTCCGGTCACAAAGGTCGCGGGGAAGCTGGAGCCTATCCCAAGTTTACTTTATTAGGATGATAATATTAAAGTTTGTTACAGCAGCGAGATGTTCCTTCGAATCACTGCAAGGTTCAGAGGAGCTGAAAACCTCCACGAGGACCAGAACCAGGAAGAAAAACCTCCATCAGGACCAGAACCAGGAAGATAAACCTTCACCAGGACCAGAACCAGGAAGAAAAACCTCCACTAGGACCAGAACCAGGAAGAAAAACCTCCACCAGGACCAGAACCAGGAAGAAAAACCTCCACCAGGACCAGAACCAGGAAGAAAAACCTCCACCAGGACCAGAACCAGGAAGAAAAACCTCCATCAGGACCAGAACCAGAAAGGAAAACCTCCATCAGGACCAGAACCAGGAAGATAAACCTTCACCAGGACCAGAACCAGGAAGAAAAACCTCCACTAGGACCAGAACCAGGAAGAAAAACCTCCACCAGGACCAGAACCAGGAAGAAAAACCTCCACTAGGACCAGAACCAGGAAGAAAAACCTCCACTAGGACCAGAACCAGGAGGGAAAACCTACATCTGGACCAGAACCAGGAGGGAAAACCTACATCTGGACCAGAACCAGTAAGGAAAACCTCCATCTAGACCAGAACCAGGAAGAAAAACCTCCACTAGGACCAGAACCAGGAAGAAAAACCTCCACCAGGACCAGAACCAGGAAGATAAACCTTCACCAGGACCAGAACCAGGAAGAAAAACCTCCACTAGGACCAGAACCAGGAAGAAAAACCTCCACCAGGACCAGAACCAGGAAGAAAAACCTCCACTAGGACCAGAACCAGGAAGAAAAACCTCCACTAGGACCAGAACCAGGAAGAAAAACCTCCATCAGGACCAGAACCAGGAAGATAAACCTTCACCAGGACCAGAACCAGGAAGAAAAACCTCCACTAGGACCAGAACCAGGAAGAAAAACCTCCACCAGGACCAGAACCAGGAAGAAAAACCTCCACTAGGACCAGAACCAGGAAGAAAAACCTCCACTAGGACCAGAACCAGGAGGGAAAACCTACATCTGGACCAGAACCAGGAGGGAAAACCTACATCTGGACCAGAACCAGTAAGGAAAACCTCCATCTAGACCAGAACCAGGAAGAAAAACCTCCACTAGGACCAGAACCAGGAAGAAAAACCTCCACCAGGACCAGAACCAGGAAGAAAAACCTCCACCAGGACCAGAACCAGGAAGAAAAACCTCCACTAGGACCAGAACCAGGAAGAAAAACCTCCACCAGGACCAGAACCAGGAAGAAAAACCTCCACCAGGACCAGAACCAGGAAGAAAAACCTCCATCAGGACCAGAACCAGGAAGGAAAACCTCCATCAGGACCAGAACCAGGAAGATAAACCTTCACCAGGACCAGAACCAGGAAGAAAAACCTCCATCAGGACCAGAACCAGGAAGAAAAACCTCCACCAGGACCAGAACCAGGAAGAAAAACCTCCACCAGGACCAGAACCAGGAAGAAAAACCTCCATCAGGACCAGAACCAGAAAGGAAAACCTCCATCAGGACCAGAACCAGGAAGATAAACCTTCACCAGGACCAGAACCAGGAAGAAAAACCTCCACTAGGACCAGAACCAGGAAGAAAAACCTCCACCAGGACCAGAACCAGGAAGAAAAACCTCCACTAGGACCAGAACCAGGAAGAAAAACCTCCACTAGGACCAGAACCAGGAGGGAAAACCTACATCTGGACCAGAACCAGGAGGGAAAACCTACATCTGGACCAGAACCAGTAAGGAAAACCTCCATCTAGACCAGAACCAGGAAGAAAAACCTCCACTAGGACCAGAACCAGGAAGAAAAACCTCCACCAGGACCAGAACCAGGAAGAAAAACCTCCACTAGGACCAGAACCAGGAAGAAAAACCTCCACTAGGACCAGAACCAGGAGGGAAAACCTACATCTGGACCAGAACCAGGAGGGAAAACCTACATCTGGACCAGAACCAGTAAGGAAAACCTCCATCTAGACCAGAACCAGTAAGGAAAACCTCCATATGGACCAGAACCAGAGGGAAAACCTCCCCCCGGACCAGAACCCGCTCAGTCTCGCCTCCCCCTCCAACCACAGCTGCACCAACCTGATGGAGACACACAACCACCACAACCACAACCACCAAACCACCAAACTCCGGATTCCCTTTTGAACATTTTCTCCTGATAAAACCAGGTCTGGATCATCAGAACCTTTTGCTCGGTGAGTCCATCAGAACCGAGACAGCTTCAGGCTGCTGTGGGACCACCAACACCAGACATGTGAGATAAATCCCCCTGGCAACAGAAAACCATCTGCAACATGGTCTAACCCTTTTCCTTCCGATGAGACGCGGACGTTTACAAAAGAATGATTTAATCTGATGACAGAAGAATAAAATATGAAGTTTTAATGGAGACCAATGGGACACGTTGTACCACGAAGGCGATCAGAGGAAGTGTCTGATTCCACGGTAAAATATTCAGATTCTGCTCTGAAAGACCAACTCTTTATTCCTCTTCATAGAAAATATTTCATGTTTTTTATGAATAAATAATAATGAAAACAATGAAACTGGCATGTAAAGGGTTAAATGTCTGAAATGTTTGGTTGTTTAAAGCATGTCTGAAGATGTTTCAGTGGTTTATGGGAACAAAGCAGATAAAAAACGTATGTTTGCTGGTTTTAACGGTTTTATGTGCATGTATAGTTTAATCATGAGGCTCCCCAGGAGGACTTTCTAACACAACAAACACAAAATGGCATCAAATCAATTTTATTCATAATCCTTTCTGTATCCGAGTTTGTAAACGCCTTAGAAAACTGATTCTGTGGAAAACGTTATTATAGTTTTCTATAATTAATGAGGAATAATTCAGTTATTCCAGCCGACATTTAAAGGGTTAAAGACCTAAAGCTGATTGATTATTTGGTATTGATGACCAGGTCGAAAAGTATTTAAATGTTTTTTATTTAAAAAAAGTTAAAAAAAAATATGATGTATGAAGATTATGGAGGACTTTTCTTGTGTGGACCATGGACTGTATATAAAAAGATGGGCGGAGCCTCCGTGACGCCACCCGTAGGTTTCTGAAGAGCTGAATTGAAGCTCGGTGGGCGGTTCCTACCATCGCCATCTTGGCAGCGTCATGCGTGTCGTCTCACCCGGAAAATACAAACATGGGCAAAGAGGTGGAGCTGAGAGGGGGACTGTGGGCGTCATGGTGGATGATTGACATCGAGCGAACTCCGAGCTTTCTGTAGCTAAGAGCTAACCGAGCTAACCCAGAGATAACAGGAGCTAACCAGCTAACAGAGGTAAGCAGGCTAAAGCTAAGTCACGTTGTTAACCGGCTAAAAACCGCGGTTGTTCTACGTTCTTCTGACTTGAAGCGGGAGATCGGTACCTGTCAATCAAAAGGACACGCCCCTAAATATGCAGAACTTCAAGATTAAATTACTTTTAAACAGGCGAGTTGGAAAGAAATTCACTCCCCCCACAGTTGTCATGAAGGTAAACCTGACCTATAAACCAAAATTGGATTTTTGAACCAGGCTGTAAACATGTTTATTTCTACTGTAAACATGTTTATTTCTGATGTAAACGCGTTTATTTCTACTGTAAACATGTTTATTTCTGCTGTAAACATGTTAATTTCTGCTGTAAACATGTTTATTTTAGCTGTAAACGTGTTTATTTCTGCTGTAAACATGTATATTTCTGCTGTAAACATGTTTATTTCTGCTGTAAACATGTATATTTCTGCTGTAAACGTGTTTATTTCTGCTGTAAACGTGTTTATTTCTGCTGTAAACATGTTTATTTCTGATGTAAACACGTTTATTTCTACTGTAAACATGTTTATTTCTGCTGTAAACATGTTGATTTCTGCTGTAAACGTGTTTATTTCTGCTGTAAACATGTTGATTTCTGCTGTAAACGTGTTTATTTTTTGCTGTAAACATGTTTATTCCTGCGGTAAACATGTTTATTTCTGCTGTAAACATGTTTATTTCTACTGTAAACATGTTTATTTCTGCTGTAAAAGTGTTTATTTCTGCTGTAAACATGTTTATGTCTTCTGTAAACATGTTTATTTCTGCTGTAAACATGTTTATGTCTTCTGTAAACATGTTTATTTTTTGCTGTAAACATGTTTATTTCTGCTGTAAACATGTTTATTCCTGCTGTAAACATGTTTATTTCTACTGTAAACATGTTTATTTCTGCTGTAAACGTGTTTATTCCTGCTGTAAACATGTTTATTTCTACTGTAAACATATTTATTTCTGCTGTAAACGTGTTAATTTCTGCTGTAAATGTGTTTATTTCTGCTATAAACATGTTTATGTCTTCTGTAAACATGTTCATTTTTTGCTGTAAACATGTTTATTTCTGCTGTAAACATGTTTATTCCTGCTGTAAACATGTTTATTTCTACTGTAAACATGTTTATTTCTGCTGTAAACGTGTTAATTTCTGCTGTAAACATGTTTATTTCTGCTGTAAACGTGTTTATTTCTGCTGTAAACATGTTTATTTCTACTGTAAACGTGTTTATTTCTACTGTAAACATGTTTATTTCTGCTGTAAACGTGTTAATTTCTGCTGTAAACATGTTTATTTCTGCTGTAAACGTGTTTATTTCTGCTGTAAACATGTTTATTTCTACTGTAAACGTGTTTATTTCTACTGTAAACATGTTTATTTCTGCTGTAAACATGTTTATTTCTGCTGTAAACATGTTTATGTCTTCTGTAAACATGTTTATTTTTTGCTGTAAACATGTTTATTTCTGCTGTAAACATGTTTATACCTGCTGTAAACATGTTTATTTCTACTGTAAACATGTTTATTTCTGCATTAAACGTGTTAATTACTGCTGTAAACATGTTTATTCCTGCTGTAAACATGTTTATTTCTGCTATAAACATGTTTATTTCTGCTGTGAAGTTGGTCTTTTTAACATGGGAGTCTATGGGGATTTGCTTTGTTTTGCAGCCCCTAGTGGATGAAGGGGGAACTGCAGTTTTATGCACTTCCGCATAGGCTTCACTTTTAACCGCCGGAGACTCCGTCTATCTTTATTATACAGTCTATGTCGTGGACCCTTCAGGCTTCACGCCATCTTTCCATGTTTACAGTCAGAAGCTGCTGAATGTTTTTCATGTTACTCAGGTAAATACGAATCACCTGTCTCACCTGTGCACAATTAAAGCACAGTGTTGCCTTGGCAACGGACCCAAACACCTACAGACTTTCTACAAATTGTGTTTCAGACATCAGAGCTGCCTGTAGCTGCTGGAACATCTCTGCTGGTTGGATGTCTGAGTCGTCACGGCGACGGAGGTGAACCGGCCTCCTGACTGCAGCATCGTGTCCCAAAGCGTGCAATCAGGACTGGACACGAGGGAAGGAGTCATGATTACATGTTAGTCATACCGGAGTGGTTAAAGATGGAGGCGAGCGGCGCCGTAAGTCCAGTTCTAACCTTCTCCACAACGTTTGGACTGTTCCAGATTATTTCCTGCACAAATTATTCCCAACTTTTCCGAGCAGAGCTGCTTCCATGTGATGATAGGCAGCACAAACAGAGACATGCATCTATTTCATTCCCACACTAACAACCATCCCTAAAACATGCAGTTACAGGCCGTGTCTCTGTCATATTCGCTGCAGCTAAATTCCGTATTGATCAGTGGATTTCTGAGTCTCCTGATGAGGCTGGAGAAGGCTCTCGTCGTGAAGCTGATTTCAGAATCCCCTTGTTAGAGAAAATTGGGTAATCCATCTCGACACATGCCGGACCGTCTCCATTATGCGGTGCATCTACAAACAATGCCATTGATTAATCGTGTAATTATAGCTGCTCCTGTTTGCTGCCGAGACGCTGCAGCTTTCTAAGAGTCCTCTTCTAACGGGAGACAATCACTGTCTGACTGCCGCCATTTTTATACGTTTGATTGTTTTTACTCATTTTAATTAGTTCAGTTTTACAGACAAAGTCCAATCCAATCCAATTCAACATCGTGAAGTTATGATCTAATTAAAATAAACCCACTGTGTGATGAACATTAGAAGCAAAACCAACTGCAAACTGTTTTTTATCTTCAGTTCATTCTGTGGTTTGAGTCGGTTCTGCTTCCTGAAGCCAAACTGGGAACTGGTTCCACAGAGAGGGGTCTGAAAACCATTAGTGATGGGAAGTTCATCTCTTTTCCATGATTCGGTACTTTTGATGTGACTCCTTTAGAAGAGTCAGCTGTTTTGACTCATTTAGCTTCGCTCAGTGATTCTATTTTAATCTCGTGCAGTAATTACGAGTTTTCTGGTAATATGTTTTTCTTTTGCTATGTCGTGATTTTAAAACCTATTTTTTCATTATAGAATATAGTTGTTATGAAAAACTAAATACAGAATCACACCAAGCAGACCAAATAAATAAAGGTCAAGCTCTGGACTTTATGACACTTTAAATTCAACATTTTCTCCTTTTTTCCTGACACACATGTAATTTAAATCTGATTTCCAGTTCTCTGTCTGTACCTGGTCCGAATTTTTCTGATTCACTACAAAGAATCAGTTCTAAGACTTGGCTCTTTTATGGACAACACATCGCTAAAAAGTATTGGTAAAGTGAAACAGTGAAAGGAAAAAACTGAGAACTGACTCTTCTGGTTCACTAAAAAGAATCAGTTCATAGAGCTGGTTCGTTAATGAATGTCTCGTTACTTCTAAATACTATAAGAATGAAGCAGCAACAGGAACAGACTCAAAACTGACTGATTCACTACAAAGAATCAGTTCATAGAGCTGGTTCATTCATGAATAACACATCGTTAATTATCGTTATGAGAGCAATGCAGCAAATATTTCTTAAATTCTTACATCAGTGTATTTTCTTTTAATGTCTTTATTGAGTATTTTTCCTAGGAAAACAGGGATTGACGTTGTAGCTAATCAATCACACAGGCAAAATTATGGGCGGTGCTTGGCATCTGGAGTTGACCAATGACAGTGGGGAGGGAGGAGTTTTAACAGGAAACACTTCAGACAGAAACTTTAATTGGACCTTTAACACCTTTAGAAAGACGTCAGTATGTATCTACAGGTGAATATAGTTTAACCTCAGAAAACATTCAGTGTTTCACACATAAACACAACATGCAGTAAGGATCATTTTTTATTCTAACATGAATCATGGGAGCGACGTGAGTGGAAATATCACGGCACGCTTCAGCAAGTCCAGACTGGTTTTACATTTGCTCACCCACCATGTTCAATCACCGGCTCAGGGGAGGGAACTGACACTCTTCCTTTCCAGACATGATGGATGCAACCGGCCCTCGTCATCAATCAGTCATCCTGCAGCATGAGAACAAACAGCCGACATCTCAGTGTAAGACGACAGAAAATAAAGCTGAATTATCAACAACTCAAATCTGAACTTTAAATGACTGAAAAACTGGACAAATATAAATACTCCTCACGTTCTAATGAAAGATGGATCATAAACTGCTTGTCTGTAAAACTTACGGATGTAACAAACTCCTGCTAAAATAACCAAATTTATCAATAATTACAAATAATTACTGTTTTTATCTGTAACCTGTTCAGCTTCATGTCCAGAAGGATGGAGGGAAACACGACGACAGGTACAAAAATATGAAAGTTAAAAACATGGAAAATAAACAAACAGCTGATTCTCCTGCAGACAAAATAGAAACATCTGAAGTCCTGATCTGGTCTCTGCAGGACTCCCGATCCGGTCTCTGTAGGTCTCCTGATCCGATCTCTGCAGGTCTCCTGATCCGGTCTCTGCAGGTCAGTTGACATTCAACTCCTTACGTTGACATTCCTACATAAATAAAACTCTTTACACAGACATTCCTACATAAATAAAAACTCTTTACACTGACAATCCTACATAAATAAAACTCTTTACACAGACATTCCTACATAAATAAAAACTCTTTACACTGACAATCCTACGTAAATAAAATTCTTTACGTTGACATTCCTACGTAAATAAAACTCTTTACGCAGACATTCCTCGGTAAATAAAACTCTTTACGTTGACATTCCTACGTAAATAAAACTCTTTACGTTGACATTGCTACGTAAATAAAACTCTTTACGTTAACATTCCTATGTAAATAAAATTCCTTACGCTGCCATTTCTACGTAAATAAAACTCCTTACGTTGACATTCCTACGTAAATAAAACTATGTTAACAATCCTACGTAAATAAAATTCTTTACGTTGACATTCCTATGTAAATAAAACTCTTTACGCAGACATTCCTAGGTAAATAAAATTCCTTACGTTGACATTTCTACGTAAAAAAAACTCCTTACGTTGACATTCCTACGTAAAGAAAACTCCCTACGTTGACATTCCTACATAAATAAAAATCCTTACGTTGACATTCCTAGATAAATAAAACTCCTTAAGTTGACATTCCTACGTAAATAAAACTCTTTACGTTGACATTTCTACGTAAATAAAACTCCTTACGTTGACATTCCTTCGTAAATAAAACTCCTTACGCTGACATTCCTACGTAAATAAAACTTTTTACGCTGACATTCCTACGTAAATAAAACTTTTTACGTTGACATTCCTACGTAAATAAAACTTTTTACGCTGCCATTTCTACGTAAAAAAAACTCCTTACGTTGACATTCCTACGTAAATAAAACTATGTTAACAATCCTACGTAAATAAAACGCTTTACGTTGACATTCCTAGAAAAATAAAACTCCGTACGTTGACATTTCTACGTAAAAAAAACTCCTTACGTTGACATTCCTACGTAAAGAAAACTCCCTATGTTGACATTCCTACATAAATAAAAATCCTTACGTTGACATTCCTACATAAATAAAACTCCTTAAGTTGACATTCCTACGTAAATAAAACTCTTTACGTTGACAATCCTACGTAAATAAAACTCCTTACGTTGACATTCCTACGTAAATAAAACTCTTTACGTTGACATTCCTACGTAAATAAAACTCTTTACGTTGACATTCCTACGTAAACAAAACTCTTTACATTGACATTCCTACGTAAATAAAACTCTTTACGTTGACATTCCTACGTACATAAAACTCCTTACGTTGACATTCCTACATAAATAAAACTCTTTACACAGACATTCCTACATAAATAAAACTCTTTACACAGACATTCCTACATAAATAAAAACTCTTTACACTGACAATCCTACGTAAATAAAATTCTTTACATTGACATTCCTACGTAAATAAAACTCTTTACGCAGACATTCCTCGGTAAATAAAACTCTTTACGTTGACATTCCTACGTAAATAAAACTCTTTACGTTGACATTGCTACGTAAATAAAACTCTTTACGTTAACATTCCTATGTAAATAAAATTCCTTACGCTGCCATTTCTACGTAAATAAAACTCCTTACGTTGACATTCCTACGTAAATAAAACTATGTTAACAATCCTACGTAAATAAAACGCTTTACGTTGACATTCCTATGTAAATAAAACTCTTTACGCAGACATTCCTAGGTAAATAAAATTCCTTACGTTGACATTTCTACGTAAAAAAAACTCCTTACGTTGACATTCCTACGTAAAGAAAACTCCCTACGTTGACATTCCTACATAAATAAAAATCCTTACGTTGACATTCCTAGATAAATAAAACTCCTTAAGTTGACATTCCTACGTAAATAAAACTCTTTACGTTGACATTTCTACGTAAATAAAACTCCTTACGTTGACATTCCTACGTAAATAAAACTCCTTACGCTGACATTCCTACGTAAATAAAACTTTTTACGTTGACATTCCTACGTAAATAAAACTCCTTACATTGACATTCCTACGTAAATAAAACTCCTTACACTGACATTCCTACGTAAATAAAACTTTTTACGTTGACATTCCTACGTAAATAAAACTTTTTACGCTGCCATTTCTACGTAAAAAAAACTCCTTACGTTGACATTCCTGCGTAAATAAAACTATGTTAACAATCCTACGTAAATAAAACGCTTTACGTTGACATTCCTAGAAAAATAAAACTCCGTACGTTGACATTTCTACGTAAAAAAAACTCCTTACATTGACATTCCTACGTAAAGAAAACTCCCTATGTTGACATTCCTACATAAATAAAAATCCTTACGTTGACATTCCTACATAAATAAAACTCCTTAAGTTGACATTCCTACGTAAATAAAACTCTTTACGTTGACAATCCTACGTAAATAAAACTCCTTACGTTGACATTCCTACATAAATAAAACTCTTTACGTTGACATTCCTACGTAAATAAAACTCTTTACGTTGACATTCCTACGTAAACAAAACTCTTTACATTGACATTCCTACGTAAATAAAACTCTTTACGTTGACATTCCTACGTAAATAAAACTTTTTACGTTGACATTCCTACGTAAATAAAACTCCTGACGTTGACATTCCTACGTAAATAAAACTTTTTACGTTGACATTCCTACGTAAATAAAACTCCTGACGTTGACATTCCTACGTAAATAAAACTTTTTACGTTGACATTCCTATGTAAATAAAACTCCGTACGTTGACATTCCTACGTAAATAAAACTATGTTAACAATCCTACGTAAATAAAACGCTTTACGTTGACATTCCTACGTAAATAAAACTTTTTACGTTGACATTCCTATGTAAATAAAACTCTTTGCGCAGACATTTGTACATAGCTAAAACTTTGTTTTTGCTTTTGTCATTTAATATTTTAACTATGAATTCGGAACATTCCCTCTTCCATCACCACACCTGAAGCACATCAGACTTACGGAGCAGACCTTTGCAGTTGGATGTCGAGCTCTGCATCAGTCTGCTGATTACCCGTTGATTTCAGTCAGGTTTGTTGCAGCAGGGAAACTCCCAACACATGCAGGACTGCGGCTCTCGAGGACTGGAGTTGGTCACCCCTGATCTAGAGGTACGTGTGATTAAAAGCTTTCCGAAAGGCAGAGATGTGCAGTGGAGGTGGGGCCTCAAACCCCACGTTCTGCATCCAGCGTGACTCGGCTCGGCTCGTAAAACTCCTCCCAGTCTGGTTTTTCCCTGCAAGCGTTTGACTCTATTATTTTAATCGGCAGGACGGTTGGTCCAGAGGGAACACGATGTAAAGACGGTGGATTCTGGAAGCACGCTGCTAATAAATATCTCTGTTTGAGATCAGACTTTGAAGATATGTCTTCAGAATCCAACGAGCTGCAAGCTTTCCATCTGCAGGAGAATCTGAAGCATGAAATTATCACTCATGTCATACATTTACACGTGTTAACCCTTTCCACCCCCGATGCTGCTGTCCGAGCGTCTGCAGCTGAAACCTGCACCATGTTTTGGGGACGGCATCGGTTTCGGTCCGATACTACGTGCACGTCCTCGGCATTCATAGAAGCATTACTCAGAGTTTTACAGCTGGACTCAGGGACGTCTTTCCTCTATTTTAGATTTTTAGAATAACTGGAAGTATTTCGAGCCTCGGTGGATCAATACGGAGTGAAAGCGAGCGAATTGAAACGCTGATGGGCCTGCAGGGACGTGCAGAGGCTCATAGCTGCAGATGCTCTCAGTGGGAAAGTGTGGCGGTTCATACTGGGGTCCATTCACAGCCGACTGACACTGCAATCCATCATGTGCTTTATCAGAGCCGAGTCCAAACGGCGGCGCAGCCAGGGTCCTACAGCTGTCCGTCAGGTAAAGAAATGCTTCTGACGATGGAAACGGGCCGCTGAGGAAACTGTTGACCTTTAGAAACTTTCCCAAACAGACGGACTGCTGCTGGAGTTCATCCAGATCCAGGAAAAGTTCCCTCATAAAAAAATTCATCATTGATTCATTTTTATTCTCTGTGCTTTCTGACAGCGGTTGGTAGCAGCAACGCGCCGCTGTGAAGGTGTTTACACCGCCCTGAGAAAACCTGAACCTTCAGTCTGCAGGTGTGCTCACCTTCCACGGCTACAGATCAGCTTCCGGCGTTCCTACTTCTACTAAAGCAGAATTCCAGGTTTCCTCTCCTGCAGACCACGAGATGGAGAGCAGACTCGCTAATCCTGACATGGAAAATCCTCCTAAAGAGACAACCTTCTGTTTTCACCTGAGAGGATTAAGACAGTATCATCCAGGTTTCCACTCAGAACATTTTAAATGAGCTTTGGTCCAGAGAAGACGGCGTGTTTCTGGATCCTCTTCACATATGATGGAGCTTTAACCTGCATGTGTGCAGGGTGACCTGTGTTCACTTTGGTTTCTGGAAGTCCATGCTGTGATCTTTAGTAAAGAATCAAGATTTTAATGCAGAAGATAACCAGCATCCAGACTTGTCCTGTGCATACAGGGATTCCTCTAGATCTAGACTGGATGATGGTGACAGTTAGCTGTACCCAACCCTTTAAAGATGGATGTAAATGTTCAGTATTCTGAGGGAAGTGCAGCCCTTTGCCAGGAGCAGGAGGCTGTGGATTCAGGCCAGTAAAAGGGCAGACGGAGGTCCCAGAGGAACAAAGGTCTGCAGAAGTGAAGACTTGAGTCTTAAAATTCTGAGTCTGATCCTGTTTCATAAAACTTTATTTCCTGTCACCATGCAGAGGAGTTATGCTCCTCCGAGGATTCATCTGCACACAGATTTTTCTTTACGAAAACTCTGCAGTCACCGACAGGAAAGTCCAGCAGAGCGGGCCTGGAGATTCAGATCTGCCCCTGAGGTCCGTCAGACTTCAGTTCCTGCCTGTAAGATGGAAGGAGATGGACCAGGAAGTGGTCTGAGAGTCTCCCGTCTGGACGAGGACATGGTGGTCTCAGTGGTCAAGAAGGTTTCTGTCCCTGGTCGGACCCTAGACATACGGTTCAGCTGGTCTGTTCTGGTTCCACCCTCAGGTCTGGGTTGGTACTGGTTGGTACAGATCCGTATGGGTCAGTATGAGTTGGATTGGTTCAACCACATCCTTATCTGGTTGGTCATCTGGTCCAGGTCTAGACGAGTCCCGTCCAGGTCTAGACGAGTCCCATCTTGTCCAGGTCTAGACGAGTCCCGGCTTGTCATGTTTACTTACCAAACATAAACAACCTGTTCAGGGACAACAACACAACTTTCATGATCTGGACTCTGCAGGTTTCCATGTCGGAGCTGAAATGATACAACTGAGATGTAAACAAGACGTTTCTCCATGACGATAAAACCATCTGAAACCATCTGATGTTACACATACCAGAAGTCCTCCAGCCCCCCGTCCCCCACCCCGGCCCCTAGCCCCCCTCCCTGACCCCTAGCCCCCCGTCCTCGTAGCATTATGGGTGAAAGGAGATCAAAGCGTTTATGTCCTGCAGCTGTTTTCATCCTCAACATGACTGTAAACAAAATGTTTGTAGAAACTCTGCCGAGGTCCTGCAGGCAGCGACTGGTCATCCTCCTGAAATATGGAGCCATGAACCTTCCACCATGTGGATCTGTAGCTCTTCCCAGTACTTCCTTCTCCCCATCATTCTGGTCTGAGTCTCATCTGATCCAGACTTGAGTCAGCTTCTTTAGATGGTGAAGTGAATCTGGATCTTCTCCAGACTGGATGATGGTTGGTGGAGACTCTGGACCTTCTCCGGACTGGATGATGGTTGGCGGAGACTCTGGACCTTCTCCAGACTGGATGATGGTTGGCGGAGACTCTGGACCTTCTCCGGACTGGATGATGGTTGGCGGAGACTCTGGACCTTCTCCAGACTGGATGATGGTTGGCGGAGACTCTGGACCTTCTCCAGACTGGATGATGGTTGGCGGAGACTCTGGACCTTCTCCGGACTGGATGATGGTTGGCGGAGACTCTGGACCTTCTTCGGACCGGATGATGGTTGGCGGAGACTCTGGACCTTCTCCAGACTGGATGATGGTTGGCGGAGACTCTGGACCTTCTTCGGACTGGATGATGGTTGGCGGAGACTCTGGACCTTCTCCAGACTGGATGATGGTTGGCGGAGACTCTGGACCTTCTCCAGACTGGATGATGGTTGGCGGAGACTCTGGACCTTCTCCGGACTGGATGATGGTTGGCGGAGACTCTGGACCTTCTTCGGACTGGATGATGGTTGGCGGAGACTCTGGACCTTCTCCAGACAGGATGATGGTTGGCGGAGACTCTGGACCTTCTCCAGACTGGATGATGGTTGGCGGAGACTCTGGACCTTCTCCGGACTGGATGATGGTTGGCGGAGACTCTGGACCTTCTTCGGACTGGATGATGGTTGGCGGAGACTCTGGACCTTCTCCAGACTGGATGATGGTTGGCGGAGACTCTGGACCTTCTCTGGACTGGATGATGGTTGGTGGAGACTCTGGACCTTCTTCGGACTGGATGATGGTTGGCGGAGACTCTGGACCTTCTCTGGACTGGATGATGGTTGGTGGAGACTCTGGACCTTCTTCGGACCGGATGATGGTTGGTGGAGACTCTGGACCTTCTTCGGACCGGATGATGGTTGGCGGAGACTCTGGACCTTTTTCAGACTGGATGATGGTTGGCGGAGACTCTGGACCTTCTCCGGACCGGATGATGGTTGGCGGAGACTCTGGACCTTTTTCAGACTGGATGATGGTTGGCGGAGACTCTGGACCTTCTCCGGACCGGATGATGGTTGGCGGAGACTCTGGACCTTTTTCAGACTGGATGATGGTTGGTGGAGACTCTGGACCTTCTTCGGACCGGATGATGGTTGGCGGAGACTCTGGACCTTTTTCAGACCGGATGATGGTTGGTGGAGACTCTGGACCTTCTTCGGACCGGATGATGGTTGGCGGAGACTCTGGACCTTTTTCAGACTGGATGATGGTTGGCGGAGACTCTGGACCTTCTCCGGACCGGATGATGGTTGGCGGAGACTCTGGACCTTTTTCGGACTGGATGATGGTTGGCGGAGACTCTGGACCTTCTCCGGACCGGATGATGGTTGGCGGAGACTCTGGACCTTCTTCGGACTGGATGATGGTTGGTGGAGACTCTGGACCTTCTTCGGACCGGATGATGGTTGGCGGAGACTCTGGACCTTTTTCAGACTGGATGATGGTTGGCGGAGACTCTGGACCTTCTCCGGACCGGATGATGGTTGGCGGAGACTCTGGACCTTTTTCAGACTGGATGATGGTTGGCGGAGACTCTGGACCTTCTCCGGACCGGATGATGGTTGGTGGAGACTCTGGACCTTCTTCAGACTGGATGATGGTTGGCGGAGACTCTGGACCTTCTTCGGACCGGATGATGGTTGGCGGAGACTCTGGACCTTCTTCGGACTGGATGATGGTTGGTGGAGACTCTGGACCTTCTTCGGACCGGATGATGGTTGGCGGAGACTCTGGACCTTCTCCGGACCGGATGATGGTTGGTGGAGACTCTGGACCTTCTTCAGACTGGATGATGGTTGGCGGAGACTCTGGACCTTCTTCGGACCGGATGATGGTTGGCGGAGACTCTGGACCTTCTTCGGACTGGATGATGGTTGGTGGAGACTCTGGACCTTCTTCGGACCGGATGATGGTTGGCGGAGACTCTGGACCTTCTCCGGACCGGATGATGGTTGGTGGAGACTCTGGACCTTCTTCAGACTGGATGATGGTTGGCGGAGACTCTGGACCTTCTTCGGACCGGATGATGGTTGGCGGAGACTCTGGACCTTCTTCGGACTGGATGATGGTTGGTGGAGACTCTGGACCTTCTTCGGACCGGATGATGGTTGGCGGAGACTCTGGACCTTCTTCGGACTAGATGATGGTTGGTGGAGACTCTGGACCTTCTTCGGACCGGATGATGGTTGGTGGAGACTCTGGACCTTCTTCGGACCGGATGATGGTTGGCGGAGACTCTGGACCTTCTTCGGACTGGATGATGGTTGGCGGAGACTCTAGACCTTCTCCAGACTGGATGATGGCTGGCGGAGACTCTGGACCTTCATTCGTTTTCAACACGTAATGTCGGCACATTTTTTCTGTCACAGGTTATAACTTTTCGAGTATTTCTGTCGACCTGCAGCCAGACAAACTGAATAATTTTTATTTTGGGTTTTGAAACAATTATTATGGCCGTAAATCTGTGAAAATGCCAAACTGTAGAAAAGTTGGTTATGTATGATGTGGCCTGAGTTAGCCTCGTTTATCCAGCGTCCGGGTCCAAATCCTCCACATATCAGGACACGTTCCTCTCAGAAAGAAAGGACTTGAGTTTTGTAAAACCAGTGTGGTATTTTTAAAGATTCACATTGTAGAATATTACTGAAAATATGTGAACAGTGTTTTGGTTTTTCTGATGAAAAGGAGCAAAAGTCCTTATTTAGGGATTCTGGAGACCTGCAGACTGATTCTTACCAACATATTAGTCATATCTATTGATCGGCGGGGCGAGGTCGCTGGCGGGGGATGGGTTGGCGGGCGTGACTCCGTAACGGGCGCCTGTGCCGCCGTGGGGTGGGCTGGGCGGGGTCCCGGGCTCCGGTGCCCGGGGTTGTCCCCTGTCTCTTGGGGGTGGGGGGTCGGCTTGTGCCGGGGGGGGGGCTGGGCTGACCTGGACCTGCCGCTGCGGCGGCGGGCAGGTACGTGCTCTGGTGCCTGGTTGCGACCCTGGGACTTGTTGAGTGGGGGGTGTTTGATAGTGTGGATGGGATGTGAGTGTGTATGGAGGGATGTGTGTAGGGGGTGTGCGTTGAGGACTGGTGGCGGTACATAGGTATGTGGATGTGTGTGGGTGGGGAAGTGTGATGATGCGTGTGTGGGGGGGGTGTCGTGGTGTCTGTGAGGGGGGTAGTGCCGTGTGTGTAGGGGAGTGGGGTGATGCGTGTATGTGGGGAGTGGCGGTGGTGCATGTATACGGGTGTGTGTGTGGGGGGAGGGGGGGGAGGGGGGGGGAGGGGGGGGGGCGTGCTGTCTGTGTGTGTGTGTGTGTGGGGGGGCAGGGGTGTATGTATGGGGGAGTGGGTGGTGCATGTGTGTGGTAGGTTGGTGGATAAGTGTAGATATGATGGATGGGGGTGGGGGAGATTTGGATGTGACGTGGGGGTCAGGAGGATGGTTTTAAGGGTCGGCTGAACGGGTGGCTGGGTGGACCTGAATGTGTCCGGAAGTGTGTGTGTGTGTGGCTGTAGGTGTGTGCTGAGACAGTGTGAAGTGCCGATGTGTGGACAAGGGGGGACTTCATGTCCCCAGGTGGGGGTGTCCTCTGTGAGTGAGGGGGCGGTGGACAGTCGGTCTGGGATTCCCCTTCTGCCGCCCCTCCTCCTCTTTGTCCTCGTGCCCCCCTTCTGCATGTGGTGAGTTGGTCCCCTCTTGGGTCGGTGATGACTCTCTGGTTAGAGTCGCCGAAGGCTCTGGTTACGGGGATGGCTGTCCCCGGCTTGTCCTGGTCCTTGGGGGGCCCTGGGAGTAGGGGGCATGCCCAGTGCTGCGGGCGGCTCACCTTCTGGAGGAAAGCTCACTTTCCTCCAGACTTAAATCCCTCAACCCCTCTTCCTCCCCGCTCCCCATCACACACAGGCAGGGTATTGGGAGGTGTGCACGTGGCGCTGGGTGGTGAGAAAGGCCATCAAGGTGGTCTTGATCGCTGCACCCAGCCTCGGCTCACCTCCCAGTTTTTAATTACACTTAGACACCAAACACCAAAACACTGACGACTCACATGATTAGGGGGGGGGGTGTGCGGTGTATGGTGGGCGGGGCTGCTTAGGTGGTCCCTCTCCCAACACCGCGTGGCAATTCCCTCAGTTTTAATTGCAACTAATACATACTTCACAATCAGTCATAAGCGGGGGGGAGGCAGGGACGATAGGGTCTTCTCATGCCCCTGCTCTCGGGGCTTTACTGGGGGGGGGTACGGGTGGGGGAAGAGTGCCGTCCATTAGGCTTGAGTCTGGGCTGGCCTGGCTGTAGGAGGGTTGTCGCCGGCCCTGGGGGGGTGCTGGGTCGGCTGCATCTGTGGGGTGGTGGGGGGGACGCTGGGAGTGGTGGGCGGTAATTATGGGGGCCCTGATCGGGGCCATCCTGTCCTCTGCCCCCTCTGAGGTATCTCACATGGGACATGATGGAGGGGTGAGGTGAGGATGTGTGGGAGTGGGTGTATGGGGTTACAGATGGATGGTGGGATGGCTGGGGGGGGATTAGGGTTGGGGATATAGGTGGGTAGGGGATAGGGATGTGTGAGGATGAGTAGATGTGTGTGTGGAGGGGTATGTTGGCGCGTGGGTTGTATTGGGGTGTGCCTGTGTTGGAGGAGTGAGGGTGTGTGTGTGTGTGTGTGTGTGTGTGTGTGTGTGTGTGTAGGGGGGGGTGTATATGCGGAATGGGATGTGTGAGTGAGGGTGAAGTTTGGAGGGGGGCTATGGGTGGTGGAGGGGTGTTTGGTGGGGCATGTGTGGTTGGGTAGAAGTAGAGGGATGGGGTGGCGGGGTGTGAGCGTGTGTGTGGGGGGGGGGGGTGAGCGTGTGTGGGGGCGGGGTCGGTTGGGGTTCGTGTGACTTGGTATGGGTGAGTGAGTAGAGGTGGGGTGGGGTTGTATATGTGATGGATGATGTGCATGGATTGCAGAGGGTTGTGTGGATGGGGGTTGAGAGGGGAGTGCGTGTTTGGGGGGGGTATGCATGTATATGTGTGAGGGGAGTGCATGTTGGGGGGGGGGGGGGGGGGGGTATGCATGTATATGTGTGTGTGGTTTGGTGGTGGGGGGGTGGTGTCCTGTACCCGGGGGCGCGGCTGGTGCGCTGGGGTGCGACCTGGCTGCCGCTGGGTGGCGGTCTGGGGATCCTGCTCCTCCGTCGGTGTGGGCTGTACCCTCTGCCTGCGGGGGCGGGGGGCTGCTCACGGGCTCTTGGGGCCCTGGGGCCTGCGCTCTGTCTGCCCTAGGTGGCCGGTGCCCGGCGGGATCGGCCCTTGCCGGCCTGGGCCTGCTGGGGCCTGTTCCCCCTGACTGCGGGGGACTCTGGTTGGGCACCTCCTTCGCCACCTCCTGGGCAGATGCATGGCTGGCTCTGGAGTGGGGGGGTTGGGATCTGTACCTGGGGGTGACTGTCGGTTACCCGGGTCTCTGGGTTCTCCTGGCCTTCCTCTAGCTGTAGGCGGGCGGGGTCACATTGGCATGATCACTCTTCTCTGAACACGTTCCACTCTGAATGTTCTGCATGAATGTTCTGCATGAATGTTCTGCATGAATGTTCTGCATGTGTCACAGTCACTGAGTCATCCAGCAAGTTTATTCATTAACAGCAGGTAGCTCTCTTTCTGTCTTTTTGATTTAACTTGTTAGTTTCTGGTCCTCATGATTGTCAACGGTTTTGTTCTCCACGAATCTAGAGTTGGCTTGTGTGGGTGTATAAATTTATGTGTGTGGGTGGGTATGTGTGTGTATACATATGTATATATGTATATGTATGTATGTATGTGTATGGATATGTATATATGTATGCATATGTGTGAGTGTATGTGTATGTATGTATATGTATGTGTATGTGTGTATGTGTATATGTATGTGTATGTATGTGAGTATGTATATGTGTATATATGTATATATATATATATATATATATATGTGTGTATGTATGTATGTATATCTATCTTTATGTATGCATGTATGTGTACATGTGTGTGTATGCATGTGTATGTATGTGTAAATGTATGTATGTATGTATATATGTATATATATAATGTATGTGCGAGTGTATATACATATATATGTAGGTGGGTATGTATGTGCATATACTTGTATGCATTGATCTCTTTCTTTTGTTTTTTTTTTTTGTTTTTTTATGTTCTCTTTTCTGTTCTCTTTCTGCCCCTTTCCTGTCCTTTCCGGTCGGGTCCAGCAGCATAAACTCTGTAATACAAGCTATTATCCAAAACAAATTGAAAAATAAAATAAGAATCAAGAAATACAAGGGGATCATTACATCTACAAAAGTAAGAACACAGCATCCAGAACATCAGTCTGCTTGCTTAAATGCTGGACAAGACAAAAAAAAAAAAAAAGGTCATATCTATTGATTAGCCACCCCACACCAGCTGCCGTCTGATCTTGGCCCCCCATCAAACATTTCCTGGATACGTCCCTGGCGGAAATGGAAGCAGGAAAACTGGGGCAGAACTTACTGATAAAAAGCTTCCTCGGTTTGTTTTGCTGTTTCTCTGCGTGTGAAATTAGCGCGTGAAGATAGCGTCATCCAATTACCCGAAATGTTTACAAGCGGTGCTTGGAAACAAACCGAGCTAGTAAAAAGCAGCGGCGGTGCAACCTCTGCGCTGACCGTTAAAGCAAAAGCAGCTCAACATTCAAATGAATTTACTGCAGCTTCAAACGGAGCTGTGAAAGCCCTCTGGAGGTGTGGATCGCTATGCTTCTCTGGCTCTTTAAACCTCGGCGGGGGTTATATCCGAGCAGTTTGTCTTTGCCAGGGAGTCGGTCACGGCTCTGAGTGGGGTTGGCCCTTTGGGGCCGGATAATCGTCCCCCCCGGTATCGTGCCGTACGCAGCTGGAGCTCTTCGCCGGATAATACCAGTCCCTCTGCTCCCACTGATGCACTTTCCAGCTTGTTTTTAGTTTGTCAGCCAGCAGCAAAGAGGGAAATGCTAAAACAGAGCCTGGCAGCTTCCATGGTTGCTGAAATGACACCGTGAATCAGAGCCTGGCAGCCAGTTCACATCCACGCCTCATACTGGCTGGTAGCAGGTCAGCAGAGGGGGCGGTGTGACCACAAGCCATCACCAGCTGTTCCCACCACACGCTGCTACCGACCAAACTGAAGGAAATAAATCACTATCTGAGGTTCCTCTCAGTTTTGCAGCATCTTCTCTGTCAATAGACTTGATTTAACGCGAGTGTCATTATAAAAACATGAGTACACGTCTGCAGCGCGGCCTCTGGAGGTCACCGTGTCCGTGAACCTTTCAGCTGGGAAGTGTTGGAGCTGCCGTCTGATGATGAGACGCGTCCCGGCGGGGAGCTAAATGTGTCAGAAACGTCCTGAAGGTGAAGACGAGGCGACGTCTGAGGACTGACCTCGTAATCCGCATGTTCTCAGTAAACTTTAATGAAGAGCGGTGGAAGGAAGCTCTCAGCGGGAACGTCAGGATGAGTCCGAAGCTCCAGAAACAGAAGCAGGTTTATCCAGGACTGAAATGATCCAGTCTTGTTGGACCACACGGATGACTTCAGACTAAATGTTTGCAGATGACGACGCCTTTTCACTCAGACACCATCTGAGACGCGCCTTAAAGCTGCAGTGATTCCGGTTCAGGAAGGAAACGCTGCGCGTGATGAAGACTTCTGATGAAGACTTCCTGACAAAAAATACGATGAAATCGCTGAAAATGAAAGATAAAGAGACAGAAATGCCTTTTTTTTGTCTTCGTTTTCCTTTTCAGCTGATTTTGTTTCAGGTAGTTATTTTATTTTGTCAGTCAGCTGAAATAAAAATGTTTCTCTAAGAGAAGAAGGACGTTGGATTTAATTATTCTGGGATTTTATTTCACTTTGTCATCTTTAAAAACTCATTTAAAATGTTCAACTTTATTGACAAAACATTAAACAGTCATTTCTCACATGAAATGCCTTTCTGTGTGTGTGCGTGTGTGTGTGTGTGTGTGTGTGTGTGTGTATATAAACTTCCCATCTACTCTGGCAGTGGGCTGTTCATCTACAGCTCGAGTCCTGGAAGGCTCCTCTTTCATGTCCAGGGCCCAGAGTGTCCCAGGGCCCAGAGTGTCCCAGGGCCCAGAGTGTCCCAGGACCCAGAGTGTCCCAGGGCCCAGAGTGTCCCAGGGCCCAGAGTGTCCCAGGACCCAGAGTGTCCCAGGGCCCAGAGTGTCCCAGGACCCAGAGTGTCCCAGGGCCCAGAGTGTCCCAGGGCCCAGAGTGTCCCAGGACCCAGAGTGTCCCAGGACCCAGAGTGTCCCAGGGCCCAGAGTGTCCCAGGGCCCAGAGTGTCCCAGGACCCAGAGTGTCCCAGGGCCCAGTGTGTCCCAGGACCCAGAGTGTCCCAGGGCCCAGAGTGTCCCAGGACCCAGAGTGTCCCAGGGCCCAGAGTGTCCCAGGACCCAGAGTGTCCCAGGACCCAGAGTGTCCCAGGGCCCAGAGTGTTCCAGGGCCCAGACTGTCCCAGGACCCAGAGTGTCCCAGGGCCCAGAGTGTCCCAGGACCCAGAGTGTCCCAGGGCCCAGAGTGTCCCAGGACCCAGAGTGTCCCAGGGCCCAGAGTGTCCCAGGACCCAGAGTGTCCCAGGACCCAGAGTGTCCCAGGGCCCAGAGTGTCCCAGGGCCCAGAGTGTCCCAGGACCCAGAGTGTCCCAGGGCCCAGTGTGTCCCAGGACCCAGAGTGTCCCAGGGCCCAGTGTGTCCCAGGACCCAGAGTGTCCCAGGGCCCAGAGTGTCCCAGGACCCAGAGTGTCCCAGGGCCCAGAGTGTTCCAGGGCCCAGAGTGTCCCAGGACCCAGAGTGTCCCAGGGCCCAGAGTGTTCCAGGGCCCAGACTGTCCCAGGACCCAGAGTGTCCCAGGGCCCAGAGTGTCCCAGGGCCCAGAGTGTCCCAGGGCCCAGTGTGTCCCAGGGCCCAGTGTGTCCCAGGACCCAGAGTGTCCCAGGGCCCAGAGTGTCCCAGGGCCCAGAGTGTCCCAGGGCCCAGAGTGTTCCAGGGCCCAGACTGTCCCAGGACCCAGAGTGTTCCAGGGCCCAGAGTGTCCCAGGACCCAGAGTGTCCCAGGGCCCAGTGTGTCCCAGGACCCAGAGTGTCCCAGGGCCCAGTGTGTCCCAGGACCCAGAGTGTCCAAGGGCCCAGAGTGTCCCAGGGCCCAGAGTGTCCCAGGGCCCAGTGTGTCCCAGGGCCCAGTGTGTCCCAGGACCCAGAGTGTCCCAGGGCCCAGAGTGTCCCAGGGCCCAGAGTGTCCCAGGGCCCAGTGTGTCCCAGGACCCAGAGTGTCCCAGGGCCCAGTGTGTCCCAGGGCCCAGAGTGTCCCAGGGCCCAGAGTGTCCCAGGACCCAGAGTGTCCCAGGGCCCAGAGTGTTCCAGGGCCCAGACTGTCCCAGGACCCAGAGTGTCCCAGGGCCCAGAGTGTTCCAGGGCCCAGAGTGTCCCAGGACCCAGAGTGTCCCAGGGCCCAGTGTGTCCCAGGACCCAGAGTGTCCCAGGGCCCAGTGTGTCCCAGGACCCAGAGTGTCCCAGGGCCCAGAGTGTCCCAGGGCCCAGTGTGTCCCAGGGCCCAGTGTGTCCCAGGACCCAGAGTGTCCCAGGGCCCAGAGTGTCCCAGGGCCCAGAGTGTCCCAGGGCCCAGTGTGTCCCAGGACCCAGAGTGTCCCAGGGCCCAGTGTGTCCCAGGGCCCAGAGTGTCCCAGGGCCCAGAGTGTCCCAGGGCCCAGAGTGTCCCAGGGCCCAGAGTGTTTCAGGGCCCAGAGTGTTTCAGGGCCCAGAGTGTCCCAGGGCCCAGAGTGTTTCAGGGCCCAGAGTGTCCCAGGGCCCAGAGTGTCCCAGGGCCCAGAGTGTCCCAGGGCCCAGAGTGTTCCAGGACCCAGAGTGTCCCAGGGCCCAGAGTGTTTCAGGGCCCAGAGTGTCCCAGGGCCCAGAGTGTTCCAGGACCCAGAGTGTCCCAGGGCCCAGAGTGTTTCAGGGCCCAGAGTGTCCCAGGGCCTGGAGTGTCCCAGGGCCCAGAGTGTTCCAGGACCCAGAGTGTCCCAGGGCCCAGAGTGTTTCAGGGCCCAGAGTGTTTCAGGGCCCAGAGTGTCCCAGGGCCCAGAGTGTTTCAGGGCCCAGAGTGTTTCAGGGCCCAGAGTGTCCCAGGGCCCAGAGTGTCCCAGGGCCCAGAGTGTCCCAGGGCCCAGAGTGTTTCAGGGCCCAGAGTGTCCCAGGACCCAGAGTGTTTCAGGGCCCAGAGTGTTTCAGGGCCCAGAGTGTCCCAGGGCCCAGAGTGTTTCAGGGCCCAGAGTGTTTCAGGGCCCAGAGTGTCCCAGGGCCCAGAGTGTCCCAGGGCCCAGAGTGTCCCAGGGCCCAGAGTGTTTCAGGGCCCAGAGTGTCCCAGGACCCAGAGTGTTTCAGAGCCCGGAGTGTCCCAGGGCCCGGAGTGTCCCAGGGCCCAGAGTGTCCCAGGACCCAGAGTGTCCCAGGGCCCAGTGTGTCCCAGGGCCCAGAGTGTTTCAGGGCCCAGAGTGTCCTAGGGCCCAGAGTGTCCCAGGACCCAGAGTGTCCCAGGAACCAGAGTGTTTCAGGGCCCAGAGTGTCCCAGGGCCCCGAGTGTCCCAGGGCCCAGAGTTTCCCAGGGCCCAGTGTGTCCCAGGGCCCAGTGTGTCCCAGGACCCAGAGTGTCCCAGGGCCCAGAGTGTCCCAGGGCCCAGAGTGTCCCAGGGCCCAGTGTGTCCCAGGACCCAGAGTGTCCCAGGGCCCAGTGTGTCCCAGGGCCCAGAGTGTCCCAGGGCCCAGAGTGTCCCAGGACCCAGAGTGTCCCAGGGCCCAGAGTGTTCCAGGGCCCAGACTGTCCCAGGACCCAGAGTGTCCCAGGGCCCAGAGTGTTCCAGGGCCCAGAGTGTCCCAGGACCCAGAGTGTCCCAGGGCCCAGTGTGTCCCAGGACCCAGAGTGTCCCAGGGCCCAGTGTGTCCCAGGACCCAGAGTGTCCCAGGGCCCAGAGTGTCCCAGGGCCCAGTGTGTCCCAGGGCCCAGTGTGTCCCAGGACCCAGAGTGTCCCAGGGCCCAGAGTGTCCCAGGGCCCAGAGTGTCCCAGGGCCCAGTGTGTCCCAGGACCCAGAGTGTCCCAGGGCCCAGTGTGTCCCAGGGCCCAGAGTGTCCCAGGGCCCAGAGTGTCCCAGGGCCCAGTGTGTCCCAGGGCCCAGAGTGTTTCAGGGCCCAGAGTGTTTCAGGGCCCAGAGTGTCCCAGGGCCCAGAGTGTTTCAGGGCCCAGAGTGTCCGAGGGCCCAGAGTGTCCCAGGGCCCAGAGTGTCCCAGGGCCCAGAGTGTTCCAGGACCCAGAGTGTCCCAGGGCCCAGAGTGTTTCAGGGCCCAGAGTGTCCCAGGGCCCAGAGTGTTCCAGGACCCAGAGTGTCCCAGGGCCCAGAGTGTTTCAGGGCCCAGAGTGTCCCAGGGCCTGGAGTGTCCCAGGGCCCAGAGTGTTCCAGGACCCAGAGTGTCCCAGGGCCCAGAGTGTTTCAGGGCCCAGAGTGTTTCAGGGCCCAGAGTGTTTCAGGGCCCAGAGTGTTTCAGGGCCCAGAGTGTCCCAGGGCCCAGAGTGTCCCAGGGCCCAGAGTGTCCCAGGGCCCAGAGTGTTTCAGGGCCCAGAGTGTCCCACGGCCCAGAGTGTCCCAGGACCCAGAGTGTCCCAGGACCCAGAGTGTTTCAGAGCCCGGAGTGTCCCAGGGCCCGGAGTTTCCCAGGGCCCAGAGTGTCCCAGGACCCAGAGTGTCCCAGGGCCCAGTGTGTCCCAGGGCCCAGAGTGTTTCAGGGCCCAGAGTGTCCTAGGGCCCAGAGTGTCCCAGGACCCAGAGTGTCCCAGGACCCAGAGTGTTTCAGGGCCCAGAGTGTCCCAGGGCCCAGAGTGTCCCAGGACCCAGAGTGTCCCAGGGCCCAGAGTGTGTCAGGGCCCAGTGTGTCCCAGGGCCCAGTGTGTCCCAGGACCCAGAGTGTCCCAGGACCCAGAGTGTCCCAGGGCCTGGAGTGTCCCAGGGCCCAGAGTGTTCCAGGACCCAGAGTGTCCCAGGGCCCAGAGTGTCCCAGGGCCCAGAGTGTTTAGGGCCCAGAGTGTCCCAGGGCCTGGAGTGTCCCAGGGCCCAGAGTGTTCCAGGACCCAGAGTGTCCCAGGGCCCAGAGTGTCCCAGGGCCCAGAGTGTTTCAGGGCCCAGAGTGTCCTAGGGCCCAGAGTGTCCCAGGACCCAGAGTGTCCCAGGACCCAGAGTGTTTCAGGGCCCAGAGTGTCCCAGGGCCCAGAGTGTCCCAGGACCCAGAGTGTCCCAGGGCCCAGTGTGTCCCAGGGCCCAGTGTGTCCCAGGACCCAGAGTGTCCCAGGACCCAGAGTGTCCCAGGGCCTGGAGTGTCCCAGGGCCCAGAGTGTCCCAGGGCCCAGAGTGTCCCAGGGCCCAGAGTGTTTCAGGGCCCAGAGTGTCCCAGGGCCCAGAGTGTCCCAGGGCCCAGAGTGTTCCAGGGCCCAGAGTGTCCCAGGACCCAGAGTGTCCCAGGGCCCAGAGTGTTCCAGGGCCCAGACTGTCCCAGGACCCAGAGTGTCCCAGGGCCCAGAGTGTTCCAGGGCCCAGAGTGTCCCAGGACCCAGAGTGTCCCAGGGCCCAGTGTGTCCCAGGACCCAGAGTGTCCCAGGGCCCAGAGTGTCCCAGGGCCCAGTGTGTCCCAGGGCCCAGTGTGTTCCAGGACCCAGAGTGTCCCAGGGCCCAGAGTGTCCCAGGGCCCAGTGTGTCCCAGGACCCAGAGTGTCCCAGGGCCCAGTGTGTCCCAGGGCCCAGAGTGTCCCAGGGCCCAGAGTGTCCCAGGACCCAGAGTGTCCCAGGGCCCAGAGTGTTCCAGGGCCCAGACTGTCCCAGGACCCAGAGTGTCCCAGGGCCCAGAGTGTTCCAGGGCCCAGAGTGTCCCAGGACCCAGAGTGTCCCAGGGCCCAGTGTGTCCCAGGACCCAGAGTGTCCCAGGGCCCAGTGTGTCCCAGGACCCAGAGTGTCCCAGGGCCCAGAGTGTCCCAGGGCCCAGAGTGTTTCAGGGCCCAGAGTGTTTCAGGGCCCAGAGTGTCCCAGGGCCCAGAGTGTTTCAGGGCCCAGAGTGTTCCAGGGCCCAGAGTGTCCCAGGGCCCAGAGTGTTCCAGGACCCAGAGTGTCCCAGGGCCCAGAGTGTTTCAGGGCCCAGAGTGTCCCAGGGCCTGGAGTGTCCCAGGGCCCAGAGTGTTCCAGGACCCAGAGTGTCCCAGGGCCCAGAGTGTTTCAGGGCCCAGAGTGTTTCAGGGCCCAGAGTGTCCCAGGGCCCAGAGTGTTTCAGGGCCCAGAGTGTTTCAGGGCCCAGAGTGTCCCAGGGCCCAGAGTGTCCCAGGGCCCAGAGTGTCCCAGGGCCCAGAGTGTTTCAGGGCCCAGAGTGTCCCAGGACCCAGAGTGTCCCAGGGCCCAGAGTGTCCCAGGACCCAGAGTGTCCCAGGACCCAGAGTGTTTCAGAGCCCGGAGTGTCCCAGGGCCCGGAGTGTCCCAGGGCCCAGAGTGTCCCAGGACCCAGAGTGTCCCAGGGCCCAGTGTGTCCCAGGGTCCAGAGTGTTTCAGGGCCCAGAGTGTCCTAGGGCCCAGAGTGTCCCAGGACCCAGAGTGTCCCAGGACCCAGAGTGTTTCAGGGCCCAGAGTGTCCCAGGGCCCAGAGTGTCCCAGGACCCAGAGTGTCCCAGGGCCCAGAGTGTGTCAGGGCCCAGTGTGTCCCAGGGCCCAGTGTGTCCCAGGACCCAGAGTGTCCCAGGACCCAGAGTGTCCCAGGGCCTGGAGTGTCCCAGGGCCCAGAGTGTTCCAGGACCCAGAGTGTCCCAGGGCCCAGAGTGTCCCAGGGCCCAGAGTGTCCCAGGGCCCAGAGTGTTCCAGGGCCCAGAGTGTGTCAGGGCCCAGTGTGTCCCAGGGCCCAGTGTGTCCCAGGACCCAGAGTGTCCCAGGACCCAGAGTGTCCCAGGGCCTGGAGTGTCCCAGGACCCAGAGTGTCCCAGGGCCCAGAGTGTCCCAGGGCCCAGAGTGTTTCAGGGCCCAGAGTGTCCCAGGGCCTGGAGTGTCCCAGGGCCCAGAGTGTTCCAGGACCCAGAGTGTCCCAGGGCCCAGAGTGTCCCAGGGCCCAGAGTGTTCCAGGGCCCAGAGTGTTTCAGGGCCCAGAGTGTCCCAGGGCCCAGAGTGTTTCAGGACCCAGAGTGTCCCAGGGCCCAGAGTGTCCCAGGGCCCGGAGTGTCCCAGGGCCCAGAGTGTCCCAGGGCCCAGAGTGTCCCAGGGCCCAGTGTGTTCCAGGACCCAGAGTGTCCCAGGGCCCAGAGTGTCCCAGGGCCCAGAGTGTTCCAGGGCCCAGAGTGTTTCAGGGCCCAGAGTGTCCCAGGGCCCAGAGTGTTTCAGGACCCAGAGTGTCCCAGGGCCTAGAGTTTCCCAGGGCCCGGAGTGTCCCAGGGCCCAGAGTGTCCCAGGGCCCAGAGTGTCCCAGGGCCCAGTGTGTTCCAGGACCCAGAGTGTCCCAGGGCCCAGAGTGTCCCAGGGCCCAGAGTGTCCCAGGGCCCAGTGTGTTCCAGGACCCAGAGTGTCCCAGGGCCCATAGTGTCCCAGGGCCCAGAGTGTTTCAGGGCCCAGAGTGTCCCAGGGCCTAGAGTGTCCCAGGACCCAGAGTGTGTCAGGGCCCAGTGTGTCCCAGGACCCAGAGTGTCCCAGGGCCTGGAGTGTCCCAGAGCCCAGAGTGTTCCAGGGCCCAGAGTGTTTCAGGGCCCAGAGTGTCCCAGGGCCCAGAGTGTCCCAGGGCCCAGAGTGTTCCAGGGCCCAGAGTGTTTCAGGGCCCAGAGTGTCCTAGGGCCCAGAGTGTCCCAGGACCCAGAGTGTCCCAGGACCCAGAGTGTTTCAGGGCCCAGAGTGTTTCAGGGCCCAGAGTGTCCCAGGGCCCGGAGTGTCCCAGGGCCCAGAGTGTCCCAGGGCCTGGAGTGTCCCAGGGCCCAGAGTGTTCCAGGACCCAGAGTGTCCCAGGGCCCAGAGTGTTTCAGGGCCCAGAGTGTCCCAGGGCCCAGAGTGTCCCAGGGCCCAGAGTGTTTCAGGGCCCAGAGTGTCCTAGGGCCCAGAGTGTCCCAGGACCCAGAGTGTCCCAGGACCCAGAGTGTTTCAGGGCCCAGAGTGTTTCAGGGCCCAGAGTGTCCCAGGGCCCGGAGTGTCCCAGGGCCCAGAGTGTCCCAGGACCCAGAGTGTCCCAGGACCCAGAGTGTCCCAGGGCCCAGAGTGTCCCAGGGCCCAGAGTGTCCCAGGGCCCAGAGTGTTTCAGGGCCCAGAGTGTCCCAGGGCCCAGAGTGTCCCAGGACCCAGAGTGTCCCAGGGCCCAGAGTGTTTCAGGGCCCGGAGTGTCCCAGGACCCGGAGTGTCCCAGGGCCCAGAGTGTCCCAGGACCCAGAGTGTCCCAGGGCCTAGAGTGTTCCATGGCCCAGAGTGTCCCAGGGCCCAGAGTGTTCCAGGGCCCAGAGTGTCCCAGGACCCAGAGTGTCCCAGGGCCTAGAGTGTCCCAGGACCCAGAGTGTGTCAGGGCCCAGAGTGTCCCAGGGCCCAGTGTGTCCCAGGACCCAGAGTGTCCCAGGACCCAGAGTGTCCCAGGGCCTGGAGTGTCCCAGGACCCAGAGTGTCCCAGGGCCCAGAGTGTCCCAGGGCCCAGAGTGTCCCAGGGCCCAGAGTGTTTCAGGGCCTGGAGTGTCCCAGGGCCTGGAGTGTCCCAGGGCCCAGAGTGTTCCAGGACCCAGAGTGTCCCAGGGCCCAGAGTGTCCCAGGGCTCAGAGTGTTTCAGGGTCCAGAGTGTCCCAGGGCCTGGAGTGTCCCAGGGCCCAGAGTGTTCCAGGGCCCAGAGGGTTTCAGGGCCCAGAGTGTCCCAGGGCCCAGAGTGTCCCAGGACCCAGAGTGTCCCAGGGCCCAGAGTGTTTCAGGGCCCGGAGTGTCCCAGGACCCGGAGTGTCCCAGGGCCCAGAGTGTCCCAGGACCCAGAGTGTCCCAGGGCCTAGAGTGTTCCATGGCCCAGAGTGTCCCAGGGCCCAGAGTGTTCCAGGGCCCAGAGTGTCCCAGGGCCCAGAGTGTTCCAGGGCCCAGAGTGTCCCAGGACCCAGAGTGTTTCAGGGCCCAGAGTGTCCCAGGGCCCAGTGTGTCCCAGGACCCAGAGTGTCCCAGGACCCAGAGTGTCCCAGGGCCTGGAGTGTCCCAGGACCCAGAGTGTCCCAGGGCCCAGAGTGTCCCAGGGCCCAGAGTGTCCCAGGGCCCAGAGTGTTTCAGGGCCTGGAGTGTCCCAGGGCCTGGAGTGTCCCAGGGCCCAGAGTGTTCCAGGACCCAGAGTGTCCCAGGGCCCAGAGTGTCCCAGGGCCCAGAGTGTCCCAGGGCCCAGAGTGTTTCAGGGCCTGGAGTGTCCCAGGGCCTGGAGTGTCCCAGGGCCTAGAGTGTTCCATGGCCCAGAGTGTCCCAGGGCCCAGAGTGTTCCAGGGCCCAGAGTGTCCCAGGGCCCAGAGTGTTCCAGGGCCCAGAGTGTCCCAGGACCCAGAGTGTTTCAGGGCCCAGAGTGTCCCAGGGCCCAGTGTGTCCCAGGACCCAGAGTGTCCCAGGACCCAGAGTGTCCCAGGGCCTGGAGTGTCCCAGGATCCAGAGTGTCCCAGGGCCCAGAGTGTCCCAGGGCCCAGAGTGTCCCAGGGCCCAGAGTGTCCCAGGGCCCAGAGTGTTTCAGGGCCTGGAGTGTCCCAGGGCCTGGAGTGTCCCAGGGCCCAGAGTGTCCCAGGGCTCAGAGTGTTTCAGGGTCCAGAGTGTCCCAGGGCCTGGAGTGTCCCAGGGCCCAGAGTGTTCCAGGGCCCAGAGGGTTTCAGGGCCCAGAGTGTCCCAGGGCCCAGAGTGTTTCAGGGCCCAGAGTGTTTCAGGACCCAGAGTGTCCCAGGGCCTAGAGTGTCCCAGGGCCCGGAGTGTCCCAGGGCCCAGAGTGTCCCAGGGCCCAGAGTGTCCCAGGGCCCAGTGTGTTCCAGGACCCAGAGTGTCCCAGGGCCCAGAGTGTCCCAGGGCCCAGAGTGTTTCAGGGCCCAGAGTGTTTCAGGGCCCAGAGTGTCCCAGGGCCTGGAGTGTCCCAGGGCCCAGAGTGTTTCAGGGCCCAGAGTGTCCCAGGGCCCAGAGTGTTTCAGGGCCCAGAGTGTCCCAGGGCCCAGTGTGTCCCAGGACCCAGAGTGTCCCAGGGCCCAGAGTGTCCCAGGGCCCGGAGTGTCCCAGGGCCCAGAGTGTCCCAGGGCCCAGTGTGTCCCAGGGCCCAGAGTGTTTCAGGGCCCAGAGTGTCCCAGGGCCCAGAGTGTCCCAGGACCCAGAGTGTCCCAGGACCCAGAGTGTCCCAGGGCCCAGAGTGTTTCAGGGCCCAGAGTGTCCCAGGGCCCAGTGTGTCCCAGGGCCCAGTGTGTCCCAGGGCCCAGAGTGTCCCAGGGCCCAGTGTGTCCCAGGGCCCAGAGTGTCCCAGGGCCCAGAGTGTTCCAGGGCCCCCTTCCCCACCGCAACATTTTGAAAATTGTGAATTATTCACTGTGAAACAACATTTCTAACATCTCTCAGCCAGTGGTACCAGTAGCAACACACTAGACACTGTTGTGTGACTATCTGGCTTTTATGTTTATTTTGTTTCATGTCAAAACTGCTGATGTTTTCCATATGTGGTCCCCAAGTGGGCGTGGGCCCATACGGCCCATTGGATCCTTGGTTCCTGGGACTGATCTCTTCTGGACGGAGATGTCTGATGTTCCACCAGATATCTGTTGGAGCCACTTCTCCAGAGTGGGGGACACGGCCCCCAGTGCTCCCATCACTATGGGTACTACTGTTGCTTTCACCCTCCAGGCCTTCTCCAGGTCTTCCTTGAGGCCTTGGTACTTCTCCTGTTTCTCCTTTTTCCTGATATTTCCATCATTGGGGATGGATCCATCGATCACTACGGCTTTCCTCTGCTGCTTCTCCATGATCACTATGTCTGCTTGGTTGGCCACCACCATTTTATCTGTCTGTATCTGGAAGTCCCAGAGGATCTTAGTCCTCTCATTCTCCACCACCGTGTCTCAGTCCCAGATCTGTGGCGTTACGTCAGACCTCTGACCCCCAGCTGAAGCTGTCAGTCACTACAAAAAACGTTTATTCCTCCAGAAACCGAACATTTAACACTTGACACTGAAACTCCGTGCGGACGTTGTGGACGTGAGTCTCAGATAGCAGACGGGGTGCAGCGTCTCTGCGTGCCAGGCATGACCGGCGACGTGAAGAGCTGTCACTGTTGCTATGATACGCCCCAAAGTGATGGAAGGTTTTACTTGTTTTAACCTAAAAACAGGAGAACATGCAGAAAGAGGAGGACAGGAGGAGGACCTCCGGGGTCGGGAGGTCGGGACCCAATGTTGCCACGCAGCCAAACCAGTTTCAACCGGTTCTTATGTGTCGTCAATGTCTAAAATAATTCAAAATTCATGCTGAAAGTGAAGACAGCTTCCTGCAGAGCTGATCCTTCACCGCCTGAAGAAGATTGATTCAATCCAGCTTTATTTATACACACAGCAACTCACAACAACATCTCCTATAGTCCAGTTAAAACCAGATCCATCGAGGAAAACCTCCATCAGGACCAGAACCAGGGAGGAAAACCTCCATCAAGACCAGAACCAGGAAGGAAAACCTCCATCAGGACCAGAAGCAGGGAGGAAAACCTCCATCAGGACTAGAACCAGGAAGGAAAACCTCCATCAGGACCAGAACCAGGAAGGAAAACCTCCATCAGGACCAGAACCAGGAGGGAAAACCTCCATCTAGACCAGAACCAGGAGGGAAAACCTCCATCAGGACCAGAAGCAGGGAGGAAAACCTCCATCAGGACCAGAACCATGAAGAAAAACCTCCATCTAGACCAGAACCAGGAGGGAAAACCTCCATCAGGACCAGAACCAGGAAGGAAAACCTCCATCAGGACAAGAAGCAGGGAGGAAAACCTCCATCTGGACCAGAACCAGGAGGGAAAACCTCCATCAGGACCAGAACCAGGGAGGAAAACCTCCATCTAGACCAGAACCAGGAGGGAAAACCTCCATCAGGACCAGAACTAGGAAGGAAAACCTCCATCAGGACCAGAACCAGGAAGGAAAACCTCCATCTAGACCAGAACCAGGAGGGAAAACCTCCATCAGGACCAGAACCAGGAGGGAAAACCTCCATCTAGACCAGAACCAGGGAGGAAAACCTCCATCAGGACCAGAACCAGGAGGGAAAACCTCCATCAGGACCAGAACTAGGAAGGAAAACCTCCATCAGGACCAGAACCAGGAAGGAAAACCTCCATCTAGACCAGAACCAGGAAGGAAAACCTCCATCAGGACCAGAACCAGGAGGGAAAACCTCCATCTAGACCAGAACCAGGGAGGAAAACCTCCATCAGGACCAGAACCAGGAGGGAAAACCTCCATCTAGACCAGAACCAGGAGGGAAAACCTCCATCAGGACCAGGACTCTGATGGATCTCGGTCTTTCAGAGGAAAATTTCACAGTAAAAATTCTAACTGATTTATTTTCATATTTATTCTATATATATCATAATTAAACCAATAATTATAAGAACTTTATGGATTTCTTTCCAGCTGCTTTGCATTGTGTCTGTGATTTTTTTCAACCATAAATAAATAAAACATCAGCAGCATCATCTTCTCAGCGAGTCCATGTTCCTTCAGCCTGAAAAGTGATTTATCTTTTTCCAAGTCGGTTTGTGTATTTTAAAACATAAGCAGGCGCCGTGGGGCGGCCAGATCTCTGCTTTAGTCACACAGGACATCAAACGGCTTCCAACGGGGGGAATGTGGAGACACTCAGCTTCACCCTCCTCCACCTTCACAGCCGATGGAAACTTCTAGAACAACAATATGCTTTATGAGTGTCCCGTTCCGGCAGAACCAAAAGGGTTCTGCAGCTTGTCGGGAATATTAATTCTGTTCATATGTTAGAAAACAGCCAGAGGAAACATGGCGGCTCACAGAGATAACTCACCTCAGCTGGAAGTTCAGCATGCAGGAAAACACAAGCATCACATCATTTATTTATGGCTGTTCAGAGGCTGGTGGGACCAGGAAAACCTCCATCAGGACCAGAACCAGGAAGGAAAACCTCCATCTGGACCAGAACCAGGAAGGAAAACCTCCATCAGGACCAGAACCAGGAGGCAAAACCCCCATCTGGACCAGAACCAGGAAGGAAAACCTCCATCAGGACCAGAACCAGGAAGGAAAACCTCCATCAGGACCAGAACCAGGAAGGAAAACCTCCATCTGGACCAGAACCAGGAAGGAAAACCTCCATCAGGACCAGAACCAGGAGGGAAAACCTCCATCAGGACCAGAACCAGGAGGGAAAACCTCCATCTGGACCAGAACCAGGAAGGAAAACCTCCATCAGGACCAGAACCAGGAGGGAAAACCTCCATCTGGACCAGAACCAGGAAGGAAAACCTCCATCAGGACCAGAACCAGGAGGCAAAACCCCCATCTGGACCAGAACCAGGAAGGAAAACCTCCATCAGGACCAGAACCAGGAAGGAAAACCTCCATCTGGACCAGAACCAGGAAGGAAAACCTCCATCAGGACCAGAACCAGGAAGGAAAACTTGAACTGACTGAACAACCCCACTAAAACATAAAGAATACATCAAGTATCAGGATGGAGACATATGATGCTTCAAACTGACGTCCACGTTTACGTACATATGGGAGCTGAAGTGGACCTTCATAGTCTTGAAGACCTCCCAGCACATGAGGACACACGAGACCAGTCAGATACCACGCGGTCAAGCCCTGTTGGGTTTGAAAATAAGTCTTCAACCTGACAGGAAGGCAAAGAAGCAAGAGTCAGAAAGCACATCAGTTAGAAAACGGCAAGGAATACCCAGGAGTGGTTGGACTCTTCCTGGATTGGTCCTGGACTTGTCCTGGACACATCCATGACTTGTCTGGATCTCTTCCTGGACTTGTCCTCGACTCATCCTGGACTTGTCCAGTCGGCAGACGTAAAGCTGGTCCAAGGATCATCCTGCTAACTAAACCCAGACAGAAAACTTGGTGACGATGACGCTCCGCCGTTTGTTTCTGTCTGTAAACTGAAGCATCATAAATATTCATTAGCGTCAGCATTCGCCTTGGCCTGGACGTATAAATTCCTGTTTTTATTTACTGGAAGTACAACACAAAAGGTCGCCTAAATCATTTATAATCATCCTTGAGGGAATGATGAATATCCATGTAAAATTTATGGCTGCCTGAGCTGAAGATGTCCAACGCACCTCCTCCTGGCAGAACAATGAAAGAATAGATCGTTTGAAGAGCTCTCGGGTCACAGAGCGAGGTCGCCCAGGGAGGAAGAAGAGCAGGAGGCTTAAGATGAAGATGACAGAGACCTCCTCAAACGCAACACTTGACCTAAAGGTTGGGTCAGGACTGTTAGCTGGAAACTCGTCAAAACCAGTAAGCGAGTCGCTCTCTGAAGCCCGAATTTATGCACAGGATGGATTTTTATTTAAAGTGATTAACCTGCAATATTCTGATGAACCAGAGAAAATAAAGTGCCTTCCGTTGTCACCGAACCATCAGTACTAACCCGTACTTTCCTCTTTTCAAGGATTCAGCTCTTTTGCTTCGACTCCCTGAGAAGAATCGGTTCTTTCGGTTCCCAAATGGCTCTTCAAGATCTGCCATTTTAGTCTAAATTATGATGTAAGAAATTTTTATTGTACTTTTTTTCACACGAGCTAGTTTATGTGCATTTTATTTATAGTATATATAAATATATAGTTTAAAACTTTTGAATAATTACCATATTTTTGGGGCCACAAGGCGCTCTAGATTATAAGGTGCAACCTCAATTACGGCGTCTATTTCTGTGCTTAAGTCATACATAAGGCGCATGCATTAGTGAATGCATGCTAAAACTAAAGTAAAACAAAGTCACAAAAGCAAATCAGTGAGTTCGGTAGAACTTTATTCAACTATGATACGTGTTCAAAACTACACACATTTTTTTTTTTTTTATCAATCTGTTGTCACAAATCCATCGAAGTCCTCGTCTTCTGTATCTGCATTGAACAGCTGGACAGTTTCGCCAACGGGCATACGGGTTCTCTCTCGTTGCTAGGCAACCGTTCAGCAGTGATACCAGCTTTAGCCAAAGCTCAGGCAGTCAAAGGAGATACGTTCGTCCAGGGTTCCACAATCCATTCACATACGATGATATAACTCGCCCGACGCTGACTCCCAGTCCTCATAAAGGTGTGTTCGCCGTCTCCCATCCATCGCTCCCATGACGCTCGAAACTTCACTGTAAACGCCCTGTTCACACCAACGTCCCGCGGTCTCAGTTCTTCGTTAATCCTCCTGGAATGATGGAAAGCCCCGAATTCATTTGCTTCACTTGATTTTTCACAGTAGATTTTAGGGCTCGATGCACACGAAGCGCACAGAAAGTTTTTGAGAAAATAAAAGGCTTTTAGGATGAATTCCCATCAGGATAGTCCGCTAGACTCGGTCCGGTTGGGGACTCGGTCCAACTAAGGACTTGGTCCGACTGGGGACTCGGTCCAGCTGTAGGGGGGTGTATCCATGCGGACAGAGGTCGTGTTCACGCTGCACTTTGGTGAAACCAGTCAAACCATTAGAATAATATCTCCCCATTCCCGCCAGAGGTGGCGCTGCACTAGTATTTAGCAGAAGAGAGGACCAGACCGGCGTGAAGAAGAAAACTGTTTCCTCCACCTGCCAGTTAAACATGGAGACCAAACTATGGCTGTTTTGGGTTTTTATTGTGTCTTATGCAAGTATCCTGCAGAAATCCACTGCAACAATGGACGCAGTATGAACATCAGACGAGGCAGAGGACCCTTAACACCATCGCTATGGATTTACCCACAATGCAACGCTACGTCACATGCAGGAAGGGACTGGTTTTGTAGTCCGCTTCCTGTATTTGGTCCGCTTGGAACGGGTCGAGACCTGCGTTTGTAGGCGGACCGAGTCGCTTCTTTATTCCAACTCAGAATATGTTTGGCACGTTCACATTTCTCCAAATGAAGCAACTTTTTGAGCAAACGGACTCGGATTCAGATCAGGAAGGCTGATGTGGACGTGTCCTTAAGTGTGCCTTGTGGTGAGGAAAATTTGGTATGTAAATCAAACTTTTATAAAATTATTTTGGAATGTTGTTTTATTGTTTGAAAAAATAAAAAACTGGACACAGAACCACACCAAGCAAATAAAGGCCAAAGCCTGAACATCATGATGCTTTAAATGAGCAAACTTCTATTTTATTTCCAGACAATTATGATTTTTAATCTGGCTTCCAGCTTTGGATACCTGGTCTGGACTACACAGAACTCCAGCAGTTTATAGCGTTTAAAAAAAGACAACATGTTCTCATGTTTACTGTAAGCAATTTGTTTTTCTGTTTGTTTTTTATTTGGTTTGCAGATTTGGTGATGAGTTTTTGGCTTGTTGTCAGAAGTGTAGCTGAACAGGCTCTTTCAACATTCTCATCATTATTTAATTAACCATTCAATGTTGTTTATCGATAAAAAAAAAAAGGCTCTAGTAAACTGTTAGTCTTCATTCAAAGCGACAATGGAAAGCTGCAGATAAAGACATAATAAAACATGCTAAATGGATTTTTAAAATGCATGTGTTGAGTAACCGTGTTAGTCCAACATGTGCAATAAGGTCCTTTTTACTCAGTTTTGTATAAAAACTGAACCAGTCTGTCACCTTGACTTGAATTTTCTTTATTTAATTTCACCTACAGTATATCTAAATTTGACACCCCCTGTCAAATAGAAAACTATAGTGAGCAAAAATGTCCATGAAACTAAAGGCAGTGACAGAGAATGGGATTAAACCAGTATAATGTGATTAAACTATCATAATTTAAATTTAATTTTAAAATATAAAAACAGATTTCATGTTTTACTATTTTTAATCTTTAAACTGACATTTACAACTGCTGTGTCACGTTAAAACTGCTGTTAAAAGCTGCTGATTTGTTTAAAGTGTCATTTGAAAATACACTTTTTTTGAGTCTGTAGGATTTTTTGTTCAACAATGTGATTAACTGCAATAAATGATGCAAAATATTGTATTTGTTGCCGGCCGCTACAAGCTCCATACTCCATTGTCCAGTTATGATTGTAGTGATATTTTCTCCTTAAAGCTGGGGTGGGTAATGTTGGAGAGCTAGCAAGTTGTGAAAGTGGCGCCCTGTCTTGGCTCCTCCCCCTACCAACTATAGCTTTAATATCTATGAAAGTTGCATCAATCACTCCATTTGTTTATATCTGATGTCAGGGATGAAGCACCTTTATCATCATCTATTATAACAGCGCTGACGTCTCTGACCTGAGCGGCAAACTTGTGATCCCTGATTCCAGTCTTTAAAAAGGTTTTTAAGCTAACATAGTAGCTAGCATTACTACCTTCTTGAGGTTGAAGTTAGCCTGTGATATCACTTTATGAAGACTATTATTGTTACTGACTTTAAATCTGCATTCACTTAGCCGCTAATGCTAACACAGCAGCTCAGGTTATCTTCTTGTGGATAAAGTTAGCTTTTTTTGGATAAGCATGGTGGCTAGCATCTCTGTGAAGACTGATATAGTTACTCACTGTATTTCACATTAACTTGGCAGCAAATACAAACAGCAGCTCAGGTTATTGTTGAGGTTCAAGTTAGCTTTTTTTGGATTAGCATGGTGGCTAGCATCTCTGTGAAGACTGATATAGTTACTCACTGTATTTCACATTAACTTGGCAGCAAATACAAACACAGCAGCTCATGTTATTGTTGAGGTTCAAGTTAGCTTTTTTTTGGACAAGCACAGTGGCTAGCATCTCTTTACAAGACTAATATAACTACTTACCTTATTTCATTTTTTTACTTAGCTGCTAATGCTAACATAGCAGCTCAGGTTATCTTGTTTATACAAACAATGTTTAGACTGCGATGGAAACTGGTCTTTTTGTGTTAAAATAGGAAAAGACTAATCTTGTTTAGGCTAACACTGTAGCATTATTTGTTTAGGCTAGCATTTTTAGGCTAAAATAGCCACTAAAATGAGCTAGTTATTGCTAATATGGAAGCTCATTTTGTCTTGTTTGGGCTAGCATATTAGTCAACCATGTTTTTTCTTTTTAAAGCTACTTACGCTCTGATCTATGAATCTTTTAGAAAGCAACAAAGACTCCTATCTGAAGGGATGAAACAGTTGTTTCACATAACAGAAAACTTAGCAAAGAACCAGTTTCAACTGGATCTTTAGGCTTTTTGTCACTTACACAAATAACTTGTTCCCATTACTTTAGTTTTATGTATGATTAGAAAAGATGAGATGGTCTGACAGAAAACAGCATATTAACAGCAACGAGGCAATTCCTGGAGAACTATTGCTAAAGATGACTTAAAGAAAAAACAAGAAGCTTCTCTAGGAGGGTTCAGACTGGGATGTAGACTGTCAAGCTCTTTAGTCGTGGACCTGACACATACTGGGTTTATATTCATGATTGACCTAGTTTCAGTTAAAACCTGAAGCTTTTTTATATTTTCCAAAACAAAAAACAAACTGAATCTGGATCAGGAGTGTGTGACAGGGCTTAAAATTGGAACACCTTGAAGGTACCTGAATGTCAGGTGTAACCCAACACACTCCTGACACACTCCTGGAAAATCAATTAACAAGGTCATTTATAATTTAAAGGCATTGATTTGCAACAGCAGCTTGTTAGAGGACTAACTGGAGTTACAGTGGAGCAAAAAGTGGAGTCGCGTCAAGTTTCACTTCATGAAACATAAAAGCTCAGTTTTCAGAAGAGTTGGGATGCTGAGGGGTAAAAATCAAAGACAAATTCAGTTACAACACATCAAAGCCTGATACTTTTTATTTAATTTTATAGTTAACTGTGTTCTCTGAAATAAAAATGTCTAGATTCATGCAGAAAGTTGTTTGTCTTACTAATATCAAAAGGTAGTTTGTCTTGCTGATATCCGAAGATACTTTGACTTACTGATATCAAAAGGTGGTTTGCTTTGCTGATATCATGAAGTACTTTGTTTTGCTAATATCAGAAGATACTTTGTCTTGCAGATTTCAGAAGGTACCTTGTCTTGCTAATATCATCAAAGTGGTTTTGTCTTGCTGATATCATCAAAGTGGTTTGTTTTGCTGAAATTGGGAATTAGTTTGTCTTGCTGAAATCAGAAGATACTTTGTCTTGCTGATGCCAGAAGGTAGTTTGTCTTGCTGATATGATAAAGTACTTTGTCTTGCCGATATCAGAAGGTACTTTGTCTTGCTGATATCATGAAGTAGTTTGTCTTGCTGATATCATGAAGTAGTTTGTCTTGCTGATATCAGAAGGCGGGTTGTCTTGCTGATATCATGAAGTAGTTTGTCTTGCTGATTTGATGAAGTACTTTGTCTTGCTGATATGATGAAGTAGTTTGTCTTGCTGATATCATGAAGTAGTTTGTCTTGATATCATGAAGTAGTTTGTCTTGCTGATATGATAAAGTACTTTGTCTTGCCGATATCAGAAGGTACTTTGTCTTGCTGATATCATGAAGTAGTTTGTCTTGCTGATATCATGAAGTAGTTTGTCTTGCTGATATCAGAAGGCGGGTTGTCTTGCTGATATCATGAAGTAGTTTGTCTTGCTGATTTGATGAAGTAGTTTGTCTTGCTGATATGATGAAGTAGTTTGTCTTGCTGATATCATGAAGTAGTTTGTCTTGCTGATATCATGAAGTAGTTTGTCTTGCTGATATCAGAAGGCGGGTTGTCTTGCTGATATCATGAAGTAGTTTGTCTTGCTGATTTGATGAAGTAGTTTGTCTTGCTGATATGATGAAGTAGTTTGTCTTGCTGATTTGATGAAGTAGTTTGTCTTGCTGATATGATGAAGTAGTTTGTCTTGCTGATATCAGAAGGCGGTTTGTCTTGCTGATATGATGAAGTAGTTTGTCTTGCTGATTTGATGAAGTAGTTTGTCTTGCTGATATCAGAAGGCGGTTTGTCTTGCTGATATGATGAAGTAGTTTGTCTTGCTGATATCAGAAGGCGGTTTGTCTTGCTGATATCATGAAGTAGTTTGTCTTGCTGACATCATAGATTAATTTGTCTGCCTGATATCAGAAGGTGCTTTATGTTGGTTCTAGAAGGTGTACCTGATGAAGAGGACGGTGAGTTCATAACCCAACACACAGCAGTAAAGTCTGAACAGTAAACAAGCAGCAGGATGAATGAAACGTATCACTGACATTTTAATCAACATTTCTTCGTTAAGTTAATAGAAAACATCATCCAGCAGCTTCATGACTTTGTTCTCTGTAGCTGCTGCAAATTACTTTCATATATTTGTAGTTGAGCTTCTAATTAGCTCTATGAATTTCAGAACTGGAGCGAAAATGTTGCGATAATTTCACAGATTTTCCCTTTAATGTAGATCTGCATAAACTAGAAGCTGAGTTTTCATATCAGAATTTGAACAGACATGCATCCTCTGGCAGAGGGTTGCAGCCCCATTCTGTAGACCAGAACCAGGAAGGTCTGCGGCTTCCCGCCGAGGATTCTCGGGGAAGACGTTGTCACCGTTTGCCTGGAGAAGAGCTGCTCTCTGATTGGCTGTGACACAGGCCTGTAACGTGGACGGCTGCGGGATCCTGTGAGTGGATTTTCTGAGAGCTCCATTTTTGCGAGGGTTGTTTATTGGCAGCACTCACCGTCTCAGCAGTTCCAGCAGTGATAGATGAGCCAGGTGGCACACTCCATCCTCTGGCTGAGGAGGAGGAGGAGGAGGAAGAGGAGGAGGAGGAGGAGGAGAGGGGGAGAACTGCTGCTCCATCATTTCTCATGACCTTCCATGCCTGATTATGCTGCTGCAGATCTCTGCCTGCTATTACTCTAACGAAGCTGCTTCATTTGCATAAATGCACTTAATGATGGCGTTTCCTCATCAGCGTGTTGTGAAGCGCCGTGTTCTGGATCAGCCGGCGTCGGCGCCGGCCTTCGTGTGCGAACCCGCCGAAGCTGTGAGCAGAATCCCTGATGTGCCGTCAGAAACACTGGCAGCAGCTACAAGATGTGATTAAGATGAAGAAGCCGAGAGGCCACGGTGTTGGATGACAGAGCGCTCGGTTCTGCAGGTTCCTCCTCTGCTGCCGGACGGATCAGATAACCGCTGGCAGGACGGAGTCTGCCAATCATCAGCAGAACCGCACAGAACTCCCTGGTCTGTAGGGTTACAGCAGCCAGACGCCTGTCACTCATACATATACCTGTCTGCCACGCGGACCCACAGGCAGAACCACAGGCAGAACCACAGGCGGAACCACAGGCAGAACCACAGGCGGAACCACAGGCGGAACCACAGGCGGAACCACAGGCAGAACCACAGGCGGAACCACAGGCGGAACCACAGGCAGAACCACAGGCGGAACCATAGGTGGAACCACAGGCGGAACCACAGGCGGAACCACAGGCGGAACCACAGGTAGAACCGCAGAGAGAACCACAGGTAGAACCGCAGAGAGAACCACAGGTAGAACCGCAGAGAGAACCTGAGTGGGAGGAGGATGGTGGAAGGTTTAGTTCCAGGTGTCACCGAACAGACAAGCAACATTTTTTCTATTTATTCATCCTAAACTCTTCATCTTCTCCTCATCAGAACTAACAAAGCAAAAGGTGGAACTCAGAGCTGGAACCGCCGAACGGAGACGGAGACCCATGTGGTTCCAGCCGGGACCAGATAACAGGAAGTCTGGTGGAAATGCTTCTAGGATGGGTCCAGACCGGATTCCTGACAGCTTCATGAGGAAGTCTGAGATTCTTTCACCAAATCCTCCTGACATCCTGCTTCTCATCCGTTGTCTGGTTCTGGTTCTGGTCCGCCTTCTGACACATGCAGACTGGTCTTCAGGGAACTGCTGGGAAACAGGATCAGAGGTTTAACTCCTGAAACTCCTCCAGATCCACCCGAACACCATCCTACCATCATCAACGCCACCAGGACCAGCAGGGTGGAACTGTGATGGTCATGTGACCCTCCAGCTGGTCTACGGAGGTTTTTCCAGTCGGAGGTTTACAATCCAGACCCGACAGGTAGTGTTTATTCAGACAGACTGGATGGTAACTGGGAGCTTCTGCAGACTGCTTTAGATCAGAATAAAGCTGGTAAATGTGATGGATGGAGTCGGAGACTCCAGACCAACGTTTCAACAGCTTCACAGCTGAAGTGTGAAAAGAGGATGTTGACACCAGAAGTGACACCACATTCACACACTTTCAGACCTCCTCTGTGATTTTTTATCTTAAAAAAGTAGCTTGTGACTAAATGAGGTCAAACCTCGCCACTGAAGCCTCTCCACAGCTGGATAAACATCTGCTCCCACTCAGGTCTGTCAGTGAGCCGTCTGCACATGCTCAGTGGTGTCTCTGTGACTGAATGTAAATTAATCTGAGAATATCCCAAAGCGGCCAACTTTAACTCACGATATTCATCCTGGTCTCAACTATTATCGTTTACTTTTATTGACTTTATAGATCCATTTATTTACATCCTTTGCTTTCACTTTTCCTCAGTTGATTATCTAACTGATCTGCTTTTTTTGTTTTATTAAATAAAAGTAAACAAATAAAAGACTTTTTTGTCTTTACAATCAGGATTTTATCAAAGCAGTGATTTTATCTTTCAATTAAATTTTAGTTTAGAATCAAACATTAGGTCTTGAATTGTGCAAAATCTAAATATTGCAACAAAATGGTGGAAAAACCGTAATTTCAGAACAACCTTTGAAATATTGCTAAAACATTTTTATGTTATCATGAGGTGGCTTTGACAAGCTAACAGCTAACGGCTAGCAGGGATTTACCTTGTGGCTGTCCATCACTGTCTGATCTTTGCTTTTCACACATAAAACTAAAGAAATGGGAACAAATAATGTGTTTTTGTGACAAAGAGTCTGAGTATCCAGTTTAAACCAGTTCTTTGGCAAGTAGTCTGTCATGTGTGGAATAAACTCAGGTTAATTCCTTGAGTTAGGAGTTTTTTTTTCCTGTCTGAATGAATCATATATCACAGGTAAACAGCTTGAGACAGAAAGAAACAAACAACATCAACAAAGACAAGTAAAACACATTTAACTCATGCTAACCTTAACACATTAATATTGGCCCAATCAAGATAATATGAGGTGGTATTTTAGCATTAACCAGCTCATTTTAGCAGCTACTTTAGCCAAAACATGCTAACCCTATAAAGATAACATTGGCTGCAGTGTTAGCCAAACAAAATCCATGTTTGCCAATAAGACAAAGCAAGATGGCTTTGGCAGCTATCATAAAGTAAAATGTTAGCATGAATAACGTCTGAGCTTTATCTGCCAAGATAAAACAGTTTCAACAGGTAAAAGAGAACATAAACAAGCTAACGATTGCTGCTATGATTACCATGGAAATGTTAGCTGCCACATTAGCCTACACAATGTCAGCTGTTTGATTAGCTTGAACATTATTTTAGCTACAATATTTGCGTAAACATTTGCTGCTATGCTAGCGTAAGCATGGAAATCTTCCAACATTAGCCTGTATGGTATGAGGAAACAAAGACTACGAGACCTTTAGAAAGCTGAAGATTACAGAGTCAGAGATGAAAACATGGACCAGGACTTCTTCGCAGTTTTGTAAATAAGCTACATCATTAACACATTTGCATCTGATCTGATCACAGATGTGTAGAGCAAAACACAGTGGTGGTGATGTTCCTCTGTATGATACAAATATCAGCATGTCACCTGTTTTCTGGCGGATGCTAAAAGGGTCTGATGATTCTGTCGTTATCTTTGTAACTGAAATGATGGAAAAGCTAATCTTGTTTCTGATTTTTTCTTTTCTTTTGTGATACCAGCATTTCCCACCATCCCATCAAGGCCCAAAGAAACGGTGCATCATTGAAGCGAAGACAGAAAGTATTGCATGTGAATTAAAAAGTGGACACGCATGAAAACACGGCAGGCTGATAAAGCTGGGAATGAAAAAACTTTAATGAAACTGAGGCTGGAATGAAGCTGCTGCACGAGAAACACCACAAATCCGAACATCTGCAGTAAGTAAACATATTTGTAGTCTGGTGAAGTAACACAAATAAACCTTATGTATGAAGAAACCAAAGCAAATGGGTTGATCAGTAAAGTTTTGTGGAATGAAATGAAACAAAATGTAAAAAGTATTGAACACATGAAGAGAGGTATGAAGTTACAACAGCTGCAATCGTTCTATGATCAAGTTAACGTGAGCTGCTTTGGTCGTATGGAATCAGATTTGTTTCAGAATCTCCAAGCAAAACCTTTTAAAACTCAAGCAAAAACTTTCTAAAACTTAAGTAAAATAAACGATCTGAAAATCAAAAATTATCAATCATCATGAAAACTATTAGGCTTTTATTTGGTTAAATTGAGTAGTTTTGTTTGCGGTTTCGTCGTCTTCTTTCTCTCTTCTCTCTATTTGGTTGCGCTTCACAGTCTTTGGTTTTGATTCATGATTGTTTGGTTTCATTTCTGACACAAACCTTTCATGGGCGGGCTCTTTTCAGGGGCGCATTCCGATTGGCTGGTGAGTTTTGGAGTGACACAGCTGTAGCCCAGATGTTGTTCAAACCCTTGTATTTGTATGTTCAGCTTTGAGTTATGTTTACACCCATGTCTGTTTTATCACTAATTGTGCAGTTTGCATCAGTTTTTAGATACAAGTCTAGATTATATTTTCATGGGGAAGTGTTTTTACTACTGTGTGCTGAAAAGTGAAAGTGGCTGAGTTCATGAGGATTCAGAAGTAAAGAGTTAACTCATCTTTTAATGGTTTTAAGGATGTTTACATTGTTATGGTTAAGCAGCACAGATGAATGCTGATGATTAAAGAAAAGGACCGTTAAAGAATAAGAATTCAACAGTTTCAAATTCTTTGTCAGAGAATCAGAGGTAATTTTAATTTGTAACTCCTTAAACTTCCTAAGAAGTTCCTAATCTAATTGGACTACAGCTGTGTCACTCCAAAACTCACCAGCCAATTGGAATGTGCCCCTGAAAAGAGCCCGCCCATAAAAGGTTTGTGTCAGAAATGAAACCAAACGTCGTGAATCAAAACCAAAGACTGTGAAGCCGCTTACAGTTCGCAGAAGGAGAATTACCCATAGTGCTTCAGTACCTCGTTGCTAGCACTGCAGATGTGTCCGCGATCAAACTAAACCATCCTCGTTCTTCCCTCAAAACACAGTAAATTGGAAGAAATCTAAAGAAAATGCAGCCAGAAATAAAATTTTATTGTTTTATTTTCTGTGGAAAGAAACGTGACGAGACGAGCACACCTGTCCAGGAAACGCTGTCTTCACACCCGTGTCATTAACTTCATTAGTCGTCAAGTGGTAGAAGCCAACGATACTGGTGGTAACCTCTGGGTTCTGAGGTAGAACTGGCTGTTGGGACTCCTTCAGACCACTTTAAACCAGTTTACCTGCCTTGTTTGGTTTCAGTCTCTCACCTTAACCTCACATGTTTTCCTTCTGATCTCCTGTAATAACACACAAGACCTAAAATCCCACCAGATAAATAACATCTGAGCATTTTTAACTGTGAATGCATGCTTCCTGACATGATGATCCCGTGTGTCAGCAGCAGAAACATCCTGATTCTAGACGGGTTAATGACTGACTGGCTGATTAAACCTGAGCAACACTTCAGAATAACTTTCTCTTCACGCACAACTGCCTCTGCGTTTCACACCCAGAGTGATGCAGAGCGCCGGCCCAGTTTCTCACCGTCTGATTTGAATAAAAGCTTTCTGCTGAAAGCGTCCAGACTTAAACAAGCTGACTCTCGAACACAGGAAGGACATCATTCAGTTTTATGCATCAAATTAAAGACTTTGTTTGTCCCCAAGCGACGATTAAAAGGCACAGACACATAAAACATTAAAAACATTGATCAGCATCAAGCTGTCATGTTCAGTCGGGACAAAATAAAAATCATTACAGCTCATTAAATCCTACTTCAAGTCAACAGGAAGCGGTTGTCATGGTTTCCTGTTGATGTCATCAGGCTCTGCTATTTCCATCGTGGCTTCTGGTCGTTGGTTTCTGCAGCATCAGAGGGTCCCGACATCTTGTCATGATGAGGTCTGGACTCTGACTGGTCCACACTGAGACCTGGTCCCCCTCCAGCCGGTCTGGTTCCAGCAGTCAGGATGAGGTCTGGACTCTGACTGGACCATGCTGAGACCTGGTCCCCCTCCAGCCGGTCTGGTTCCAGCAGACAGGATGAGGTCTGGACTCTGACTGGTCCACACTGAAACCTGGTCCCCCTCCAGCCGTTCTGGTTCCAGCAGACAGGATGAGGTCTGGACTCTGACTGGTCCACACTGAGACCTGGTCCCCCTCCAGCCGGTCTGGTTCCTGCAGTCAGGATGAGGTCTGGACTCTGACTGGACCATGCTGAGACCTGATCCCCCTCCAGCCGGTCTGGTTCCAGCAGTCAGGATGAGGTCTGGACTCTGACTGGACCATGCTGAGACCTGATCCCCCTTCAGCCTTCACTCCTTCATCCAGACTTACACTCCTTCTCCAGTTACGCTCTACCACTGGAAGACGCCTGGCGTTACCATGACTACGTAGGACTAAATCACCAGCCAGACTCTTTTCCTCCGTTGCTCCACGGCGGTGGAACAACCAGCCGGACTCTGTCCGACCTGCAGAGTCCAGATCTGGTCTCATACAGGACTCACAGCAGCACTTATCGGTGGTATCCTCTACTGGTTGATTTCCTGCTTGTGTTGTTCTCACTCTCAGATCTACGTCTTTCCGCGAAATGACTAGAACAGAATAGAATAAAACAGAATAGAATAAAATAGAATAGAATAGAATAGAATAAAGCAGAATAGAGCAGCTTTTTAAACTCGTGGCTGAACAAGTTAATGCTAACGTTTGATGCTGACGTCGGAATGAATGAGACTTCCAGCCTGGCGACATGAAATATCCGTTGGACATCTCAGTTCATCATGGAAACGAAGAAAATGAAGAACCAACAGCTGAACGTTTGAAGTTCCGACTCTGAAACATGGAAGGGAGTTTTTTCCTTCCCACTGTCGCCGTGTGCTTGCTCAGGATGGGAGATTGAGTTGGACTCAACTCAATCTGTTGGTTTCCTTATATAGGCTGTTATGAATCGGCTTTCATTATGTTTTCTTCTCTGTCTGTAAAGCGTCTTGAGATGGCATCGCAGTGATTTGACTCGATATAAATAAAGTTGAATTGAATTGGAAGCCGTGTGAACAGACAGTTTTTCTCCTGCAAGCTTCCCCACAAGCCATACTGGTTCTGCATACTGGTTCCGCCTCTTTCTAACTGGAGAGTCTCGGTTGGAGATCTGGGTTCTGACCTGATAACCTTCCCAGCAGGTTCTTTAAGATTACTGATGTCTTTTCTCCTGATCTTTCAAAGCCAGGCTCACATTGATTATTGATTGGCTGCTGCTTTCTCCAATAGGAAGCTTTAAAACTCTGTCCAGCACATTACGAACTGGTTCCTGTTCAGCTGGAGGCGTCTAGCCCTCATCTGTCGCGTTCTTCATCCACAGAGAAGTGAAGCTGAACTAATGGCGAACGACAGGGTTTCATTTCCTCCTAACAGGCCTGTCAATGCTGAGCAGTGGTCTGCCACCTGATTAGCATCCGTCGCCATGCAACAGAACCAGAAACCTGCTAAAAATAAGCTCACCGAGCAGCCGAACCTCTCACACGAGTCGCGTGGCATCAGAGAAACGTTAGCTGCCCAGATCCGAGCTGGATTCTTCCCTTTCTTCCGTCCTCAGCCGGACGTGATTGATTCTGGTGTAGCTGGGTTTGAGGAACCCTGCGGCGTTGACAGAAGACCGTGTGCTTGTCTTCCTGTGAAAGTCAGAAACATTGTGTTGGGTGGAGGCCGCGGTGAAGGACGCTGTGCTTTTCCTGGATGTTGGGATGGAAGCTGCCATCAGCTTTAATGAGCCATCGTCTCAGGGACACGCTGTAACCTCCACAGCTCCTGCAGACCAGATCACACACTGCTGTTTCATTCATGAGCCTCCTCTTAAAAAGTCATTATTCCCTAAAATCTGATAAAACACTGCGATGGACATCGGGTCAATCATGTAAAGACACAGGCGGGGTTTTGTTTTCGGCCTCTTTTTGCTTCGCTGGACGATAAGCTGCAGGTTTGTGTAATGAATCAGCCGCAGATATCTGATTGGTTTTGTTCGTGGCTGCGATGGGCCAGATTTGGCTGCTGTGTTTGAAAAGCGAGATGATAAAGCGAGGTGATGTATCACAGCTGGTTGGTGTGTGTGTCAGGTGACAAAGATAGCTGCAGCCACATCCTCTCAGAGGACCATGTCCTCTTTCTCACAGATAACACAGGATGCTGCCTGGAGCCGCTCGGCCGATTAACTCTTCATACTCCAAACCGCTTTATGTGTTTTCAGTGTAAACCAACCAAAGAAGTGGAAGTTTTAGCTCCAGTCAGCATGCAGACATGTTGTTTCCAGGCAGACGTGACGTTTCCAGGCAGACGTGACGTTTCCAGGCAGACGTGACGTTTCCACGCAGACGTGACGTTTCCAGGCAGACGTGACGTTTCCAGGCAGACGTGACGTTTCCACGCAGACGTGACGTTTCCAGGCAGACGTGACATTTCCACGCAGACGTGACGTTTCCAGGCAGACGTGACGTTTCCACGCAGACGTGACGTTTCCACGCAGACGTGACGTTTCCAGGCAGACGTGACGTTTCCAGGCAGACGTGACGTTTCCACGCAGACATGACGTTTCCACGCAAACGTGACGCTTCCAGGCAGACGTGACGTTTCCACGCAGACGTGACGTTTCCAGGCAGACGTGACGTTTCCAGGCAGACGTGACGTTTCCACGCAGACGTGACGTTTCCAGGCAGATGTGACTTTTCAATGCAGACGTGACGTTTCCACGCAGACGTGACGTTTCCACGCAGACGTGACGTTTCAACGCAGACGTGACGTTTCAACGCAAACGTGACGTTTCCACGCAGACGTGACGTTTCAACGCAGACGTGACGTTTCAACGCAGACGTGACGTTTCAACGCAGACGTGACGTTTCAACGCAAACGTGACGTTTCCAGGCAGACGTGACGTTTCCAGGCAGACGTGACGTTTCCACGCAGACGTGACGTTTCCACGCAGACGTGACGTTTCCACGCAGACGTGACGTTTCAACGCAGACGTGACGTTTCCAGGTAGACGTGACGTTTCCAGGCAGACGTGACGTTTCCAGGCAGACGTGACGTTTCCACGCAGACGTGACGTTTCCACGCAGACGTGACGTTTCCACGCAGACGTGACGTTTCCAGGCAGACGTGACGTTTCCAGGCAGACGTGACGTTTCCAGGCAGACGTGACGTTTCCAGGCAGACGTGACGTTTCCACGCAGACGTGACGTTTCCACGCAGACGTGACGTTTCCAGGCAGACGTGACGTTTCCAGGCAGACGTGACGTTTCCAGGCAGACGTGACGTTTCAACGCAGACGTGACGTTTCCAGGCAGACGTGACGTTTCCAGGCAGACGTGACGTTTCCAGGCAGACGTGACGTTTCAACGCAGACGTGACGTTTCAACGCAGACGTGACGTTTCAACGCAGACGTGACGTTTCAACGCAGACGTGACGTTTCCACGCAGACGTGACGTTTCAACGCAGACGTGACGTTTCCAGGCAGACGTGACGTTTCCAGGCAGACGTGACGTTTCCACGCAGACGTGACGTTTCCAGGCAGACGTGACGTTTCCAGGCAGACGTGACGTTTCCACGCAGACGTGACGTTTCCACGCAGACGTGACGTTTCCACGCAGACGTGACGTTTCCAGGCAGACGTGACGTTTCCACGCAGACGTGACGTTTCCACGCAGACGTGACGTTTCCACGCAGACGTGACGTTTCCAGGCAGACGTGACGTTTCCAGGCAGACGTGACGTTTCCAGGCAGACGTGACGTTTCCAGGCAGACGTGACGTTTCAACGCAGACGTGACGTTTCAACGCAGACGTGACGTTTCAACGCAGACGTGACGTTTCAACGCAGACGTGACGTTTCAACGCAGACGTGACGTTTCAACGCAGACGTGACGTTTCCACGCAGACGTGACGTTTCCAGGCAGACGTGACGTTTCCAGGCAGACGTGACGTTTCCACGCAGACGTGACGTTTCAACGCAGACGTGACGTTTCCAGGCAGACGTGACGTTTCCACGCAGACGTGACGTTTCCACGCAGACGTGACGTTTCCACGCAGACGTGACGTTTCCAGGCAGACGTGACGTTTCCAGGCAGACGTGACGTTTCCACGCAGACGTGACGTTTCCACGCAGACGTGACGTTTCCACGCAGACGTGACGTTTCCAGGCAGACGTGACGTTTCAATGCAGACGTGACGTTTCCAGGCAGACGTGACGTTTCCACGCAGACGTGACGTTTCCAGGCAGACGTGACGTTTCAACGCAGACGTGACGTTTCCAGGCAGATGTGACGTTTCCAGGCAGATGTGACGTTTCCAGGCAGATGTGACGTTTCCAGGCAGACGTGACATTTCCACGCAGACGTGACGTTTCCACGCAGACGTGACGTTTCCAGGCAGACGTGACGTTTCCACGCAGACGTGACATTTCAATGCAGACGTGACGTTTCCAGGCAGACGTGACGTTTCCAGGCAGACGTGACGTTCCCAGGCAGACGTGACGTTTCCACGCAGACGTGACGTTTCCAGGCAGACGTGACGTTTCCAGGCAGACGTGACGTTTCAATGCAGACGTGACGTTTCCACGCAGACGTGACGTTTCCAGGCAGACGTGACGTTTCCAGGCAGACGTGACGTTTCCAGGCAGACGTGACGTTTCCAGGCAGACGTGACGTTTCCAGGCAGACGTGACATTTCCACGCAGACGTGACGTTTCCACGCAGACGTGACGTTTCCAGGCAGACGTGACGTTTCCACGCAGACGTGACATTTCAATGCAGACGTGACGTTTCCAGGCAGACGTGACGTTTCCAGGCAGACGTGACGTTTCCACGCAGACGTGACGTTTCCAGGCAGACGTGACGTTTCCAGGCAGACGTGACGTTTCCAGGCAGACGTGACGTTTCCACGCAGACGTGACATTTCCACGCAGACGTGACATTTCCACGCAGACGTGACATTTCCACGCAGACGTGACATTTCAATGCAGACGTGACGTTTCCACGCAGACGTGACGTTTCCAGGCAGACGTGACGTTGCCACGCAGACGTGACGTTGCCACGCAGACGTGACGTTTCAACGCAAACGTGACGTTTCCAGGCAGACGTGACGTTTCCAGGCAGACGTGACGTTTCCACGCAGACGTGACGTTTCAACGCAGACGTGACGTTTCCAGGCAGACGTGACGTTTCCACGCAGACGTGACGTTTCCAGGCAGACGTGACGTTTCCACGCAGACGTGACGTTTCCAGGCAGACGTGACGTTTCCAGGCAGACGTGACGTTTCCAGGCAGACGTGACGTTTCCAGGCAGACGTGACGTTTCCAGGCAGACGTGACGTTTCCACGCAGACGTAACGTTTCCACGCAGACGTGACGTTTCCAGGCCGACGTGACGTTTCCAGGCAGACGTGACGTTTCCAGGCAGACGTGACGTTTCCAGGCAGACGTGACGTTTCCAGGCAGACGTGACGTTTCCACGCAGACGTGACGTTTCCAGGCAGACGTGACGTTTCCAGGCAGACGTGACATTTCAATGCAGACGTGACGTTTCCACGCAGACGTGACATTTCAATACAGACGTGACGTTTCCAGGCAGACGTGACGTTTCCACGCAGACGTAACGTTTCCACGCAGACGTGACGTTTCCAGGCAGACGTGACGTTTCCAGGCAGACGTGACGTTTCCAGGCAGACGTGACGTTTCCAGGCAGACGTGACGTTTCCAGGCAGACGTGACGTTTCCAGGCAGACGTGACATTTCCACGCAGACGTGACGTTTCCACGCAGACGTGACGTTTCCAGGCAGACGTGACGTTTCCACGCAGACGTGACATTTCAATGCAGACGTGACGTTTCCAGGCAGACGTGACGTTTCCAGGCAGACGTGACGTTTCCACGCAGATGTGACGTTTCCAGGCAGACGTGACGTTTCCAGGCAGACGTGACGTTTCCAGGCAGACGTGACATTTCCACGCAGACGTGACATTTCCACGCAGACGTGACATTTCAATGCAGACGTGACATTTCAATGCAGACGTGACGTTTCCACGCAGACGTGACGTTTCCAGGCAGACGTGACGTTGCCACGCAGACGTGACGTTTCAACGCAAACGTGACGTTTCCAGGCAGACGTGACGTTTCCAGGCAGACGTGACGTTTCCACGCAGACGTGACGTTTCCAGGCAGACGTGACGTTTCCACGCAGACGTGACGTTTCCAGGCAGACGTGACGTTTCCACGCAGACGTGACGTTTCCAGGCAGACGTGACGTTTCCAGGCAGACGTGACGTTTCCACGCAGACGTGACGTTTCCACGCAGACGTGACGTTTCCACGCAGACGTGACGTTTCCACGCAGACGTGACGTTTCCACGCAGACGTGACGTTTCCAGGCAGACGTGACGTTTCAATGCAGACGTGACGTTTCCAGGCAGACGTGACGTTTCCACGCAGACGTGACGTTTCCACGCAGACGTGACGTTTCCAGGCAGACGTGACGTTTCAACGCAGACGTGACGTTTCAACGCAGACGTGACGTTTCCAGGCAGATGTGACGTTTCCAGGCAGATGTGACGTTTCAACACAGACGTGACGTTTCCACGCAGACGTGACGTTTCCAGGCAGACGTGACGTTTCCAGGCAGACGTGACGTTTCCAGGCAGACGTGACGTTTCCACGCAGACGTAACGTTTCCACGCAGACGTGACGTTTCCAGGCAGACGTGACGTTTCCAGGCAGACGTGACGTTTCCAGGCAGACGTGACGTTTCCAGGCAGACGTGACGTTTCCACGCAGACGTGACGTTTCCAGGCAGACGTGACGTTTCCACGCAGACGTGACATTTCCAGGCAGACGTGACGTTTCCAGGCAGACGTGACGTTTCCACGCAGACGTGACGTTTCCACGCAGACGTGACATTTCAATGCAGACGTGACGTTTCCAGGCAGACGTGACGTTTCCACGCAGACGTAACTTTTCCACGCAGACGTGACGTTTCCAGGCAGACGTGACGTTTCCAGGCAGACGTGACGTTTCCACGCAGACGTGACGTTTCCAGGCAGACGTGACGTTTCCAGGCAGACGTGACGTTTCCAGGCAGACGTGACATTTCCACGCAGACGTGACGTTTCCACGCAGACGTGACGTTTCCACGCAGACGTGACGTTTCCAGGCAGACGTGACGTTTCCAGGCAGACGTGACGTTTCCACGCAGACGTGACATTTCAATGCAGATGTGACGTTTCCAGGCAGACGTGACGTTTGCACGCAGACGTGACGTTCCCAGGCAGACGTGACGTTTCCAGGCAGACGTGACATTTCAATGCAGACGTGACGTTTCCACGCAGACGTGACATTTCAATGCAGACGTGACGTTTCCAGGCAGACGTGACGTTTCCACGCAGACGTGACGTTTCCACGCAGACGTGACGTTTCCAGGCAGACGTGACGTTTCCAGGCAGACGTGACGTTTCCACGCAGACGTGACGTTTCCAGGCAGACGTGACGTTTCCAGGCAGACGTGACGTTTCCAGGCAGACGTGACGTTTCCAGGCAGACGTGACGTTGCCACGCAGACGTGACGTTTCCAGGCAGACGTGACGTTTCCACGCAGACGTGACGTTTCCAGGCAGACGTGACGTTTCCACGCAGACGTGACATTTCAATGCAGACGTGACGTTTCCAGGCAGACGTGACGTTTCCAGGCAGACGTGACGTTTCCACGCAGACGTGACGTTTCCAGGCAGACGTGACGTTTCCAGGCAGACGTGACTTTTCCAGGCAGACGTGACGTTTCCAGGCAGACGTGACGTTTCCACGCAGACGTGACATTTCCACGCAGACGTGACATTTCAATGCAGACGTGACATTTCAATGCAGACGTGACGTTTCCACGCAGACGTGACGTTTCCAGGCAGACGTGACGTTGCCACGCAGACGTGACGTTTCAACGCAAACGTGACGTTTCCAGGCAGACGTGACCTTTCCAGGCAGACGTGACGTTTCCACGCAGACGTGACGTTTCAACGCAGACGTGACGTTTCCACGCAGACGTGACGTTTCAACGCAGACGTGACGTTTCAACGCAGACGTGACGTTTCCACGCAGACGTGACGTTTCCAGGCATACGTGACGTTTCAATGCAGACGTGACGTTTCAATGCAGACGTGACGTTTCCAGACAGACGTGACGTTTCCAGGCAGACGTGACGTTTCCAGGCAGACGTGACGTTTCCACGCAGACGTGACGTTTCCACGCAGACGTGACGTTTCCACGCAGACGTGACGTTTCCAGGCAGACGTGACGTTTCCACGCAGACGTGACGTTTCCAGGCAGACGTGACGTTTCCACGCAGACGTGACGTTTCAACGCAAACGTGACGTTTCCAGGCAGACGTGACGTTTCCAGGCAGACGTGACGTTTCCACGCAGACGTAACGTTTCCAGGCAGACGTGACGTTTCCAGGCAGACGTGACGTTTCCACGCAGACGTAACGTTTCCACGCAGACGTGACGTTTCCACGCAGACGTGACGTTTCAACGCAGACGTGACGTTTCCACGCAGACGTGACGTTTCCAGGCATACGTGACGTTTCAATGCAGACGTGACGTTTCAATGCAGACGTGACGTTTCCAGGCAGACGTGACGTTTCCAGGCAGACGTGACGTTTCCAGGCAGACGTGACGTTTCAACGCAGACGTGACGTTTCAACGCAGACGTGACGTTTCCAGGCAGACGTGACGTTTCCAGGCAGACGTGACGTTTCCACGCAGACGTGACGTTTCCAGGCAGACGTGACGTTTCCAGGCAGACGTGACGTTTCCACGCAGACGTGACGTTTCCAGGCAGACGTGACGTTTCCAGGCAGACGTGACGTTTCCAGGCAGACGTGACGTTTCCAGGCAGACGTGACGTTTCAACGCAGACGTAACGTTTCCACGCAGACGTGACGTTTCCAGGCAGACATGACATTTCAATGCAGACGTGACGTTTCCACGCAGACGTGACGTTTCCACGCAGACGTGACGTTTCCAGGCAGACGTGACGTTTCCAGGCAGACGTGACGTTTCCAGGCAGACGTGACGTTTCCACGCAGACGTAACGTTTCCACGCAGACGTGACGTTTCCAGGCAGACGTGACGTTTCCACGCAGACGTGACGTTTCCAGGCAGACGTGACGTTTCCAGGCAGACGTGACGTTTCCAGGCAGACGTGACGTTTCCACGCAGACGTAACGTTTCCACGCAGACGTGACGTTTCAACGCAGACGTGACGTTTCAACGCAGACATGACGTTTCCACGCAGACGTGACGTTTCCAGGCATACGTGACGTTTCAATGCAGACGTGACGTTTCAATGCAGACGTGACGTTTCCAGGCAGACGTGACGTTTCCAGGCAGACGTGACGTTTCCAGGCAGACGTGACGTTTCAACGCAGACGTGACGTTTCAACGCAGACGTGACGTTTCCAGGCAGACGTGACGTTTCCAGGCAGACGTGACGTTTCCACGCAGACGTGACGTTTCCAGGCAGACGTGACGTTTCCAGGCAGACGTGACGTTTCCACGCAGACGTGACGTTTCCAGGCAGACGTGACGTTTCCAGGCAGACGTGACGTTTCCAGGCAGACGTGACGTTTCCAGGCAGACGTGACGTTTCAACGCAGACGTAACGTTTCCACGCAGACGTGACGTTTCCAGGCAGACATGACATTTCAATGCAGACGTGACGTTTCCACGCAGACGTGACGTTTCCACGCAGACGTGACGTTTCCACGCAGACGTGACGTTTCCAGGCAGACGTGACGTTTCCAGGCAGACGTGACGTTTCCAGGCAGACGTGACGTTTCCACGCAGACGTAACGTTTCCACGCAGACGTGACGTTTCCAGGCAGACGTGACGTTTCCACGCAGACGTGACGTTTCCAGGCAGACGTGACGTTTCCAGGCAGACGTGACGTTTCCAGGCAGACGTGACGTTTCCAGGCAGACGTAACGTTTCCACGCAGACGTGACGTTTCCAGGCAGACGTGACGTTTCCAGGCAGACGTGACGTTTCCACGCAGACGTGACGTTTCCACGCAGACGTGACGTTTCCAGGCAGACGTGACGTTTCCACGCAGACGTGACGTTTCCAGGCAGACGTGACGTTTCCAGGCAGATGTGTCATTTCAATGCAGACGTGACGTTTCCACACAGACGTGACATTTCAACGCAGACGTGACGTTTCAACGCAGACGTGACGTTTCAATGCAGACGTGACGTTTCCAGGCAGACGTGACGTTTCCAGGCAGACGTGACGTTTCAACGCAGACGTGACGTTTCCAGGCAGACGTGACGTTTCCAGGCAGACGTGACGTTTCAATGCAGACGTGACGTTTCCAGGCAGACGTGACGTTTCCAGGCAGACGTGACGTTTCCAGGCAGACGTGACGTTTCAACGCAAACGTGACGTTTCCAGGCAGACGTGACGTTTCCAGGCAGACGTGACGTTTCCACGCAGACGTGACGTTTCCACGCAGACGTGACGTTTCAACGCAGACGTGACGTTTCAACGCAGACGTGACGTTTCCACGCAGACGTGACGTTTCCAGGCAGACGTGACGTTTCCAGGCAGACGTGACGTTTCAACGCAGACGTGACGTTTCCACGCAGACGTGACGTTTCCACGCAGACGTGACGTTTCCACGCAGACGTGACGTTTCCAGGCAGACGTGACGTTTCCAGGCAGACTTGACGTTTCAACGCAGACGTGACGTTTCAACGCAGACGTGACGTTTCCAGGCAGACGTGACGTTTCCAGGCAGACGTGACGTTTCCAGGCAGACGTGACGTTTCAACGCAGACGTGACGTTTCCAGGCAGACGTGACATTTCCAGGCAGACGTGACGTTTCCAGGCAGACGTGACGTTTCCAGGCAGACGTGACGTTTCAACGCAGACGTGACGTTTCAACGCAGACGTGACGTTTCAACGCAGACGTGACGTTTCCACGCAGACGTGACGTTTCCACGCAGACGTGACGTTTCCAGGCAGACGTGACGTTTCCAGGCAGACGTGACGTTTCCAGGCAGACGTGACGTTTCCAGGCAGACTTGACGTTTCAACGCAGACGTGACGTTTCAACGCAGACGTGACGTTTCCAGGCAGACGTGACGTTTCCAGGCAGACGTGACGTTTCCAGGCAGACGTGACGTTTCAACGCAGACGTGACGTTTCCAGGCAGACGTGACATTTCCAGGCAGACGTGACGTTTCCAGGCAGACGTGACGTTTCCAGGCAGACGTGACGTTTCAACGCAGACGTGACGTTTCAACGCAGACGTGACGTTTCAACGCAGACGTGACGTTTCCACGCAGACGTGACGTTTCCACGCAGACGTGACGTTTCCAGGCAGACGTGACGTTTCAACGCAGACGTGACGTTTCCACGCAGACGTGACGTTTCCACGCAGACGTGACGTTTCCAGGCAGACGTGACGTTTCCAGGCAGACGTGACGTTTCCAGGCAGACGTGACGTTTCCACGCAGACGTGACGTTTCCAGGCAGACGTGACGTTTCCACGCAGACGTGACGTTTCCAGGCAGACGTGACGTTTCCAGGCAGACGTGACGTTTCCACGCAGACGTGACGTTTCCAGGCAGACGTGACGTTTCCACGCAGACGTAACGTTTCCAGGCAGACGTGACGTTTCCAGGCAGACGTGACGTTTCCACGCAGACGTAACGTTTCCACGCAGACGTGACGTTTCCACGCAGACGTGACGTTTCAACGCAGACGTGACGTTTCCACGCAGACGTGACGTTTCCAGGCATACGTGACGTTTCAATGCAGACGTGACGTTTCAATGCAGACGTGACGTTTCCAGGCAGACGTGACGTTTCCAGGCAGACGTGACGTTTCCAGGCAGACGTGACGTTTCAACGCAGACGTGACGTTTCAACGCAGACGTGACGTTTCCAGGCAGACGTGACGTTTCCAGGCAGACGTGACGTTTCCACGCAGACGTGACGTTTCCAGGCAGACGTGACGTTTCCAGGCAGACGTGACGTTTCCACGCAGACGTGACGTTTCCAGGCAGACGTGACGTTTCCAGGCAGACGTGACGTTTCCAGGCAGACGTGACGTTTCCAGGCAGACGTGACGTTTCAACGCAGACGTAACGTTTCCACGCAGACGTGACGTTTCCAGGCAGACATGACATTTCAATGCAGACGTGACGTTTCCATGCAGACGTGACGTTTCCACGCAGACGTGACGTTTCCAGGCAGACGTGACGTTTCCAGGCAGACGTGACGTTTCCAGGCAGACGTGACGTTTCCACGCAGACGTAACGTTTCCACGCAGACGTGACGTTTCCAGGCAGACGTGACGTTTCCACGCAGACGTGACGTTTCCAGGCAGACGTGACGTTTCCAGGCAGACGTGACGTTTCCAGGCAGACGTGACGTTTCCACGCAGACGTAACGTTTCCACGCAGACGTGACGTTTCAACGCAGACGTGACGTTTCAACGCAGACATGACGTTTCCACGCAGACGTGACGTTTCCAGGCATACGTGACGTTTCAATGCAGACGTGACGTTTCAATGCAGACGTGACGTTTCCAGGCAGACGTGACGTTTCCAGGCAGACGTGACGTTTCCAGGCAGACGTGACGTTTCAACGCAGACGTGACGTTTCAACGCAGACGTGACGTTTCCAGGCAGACGTGACGTTTCCAGGCAGACGTGACGTTTCCACGCAGACGTGACGTTTCCAGGCAGACGTGACGTTTCCAGGCAGACGTGACGTTTCCACGCAGACGTGACGTTTCCAGGCAGACGTGACGTTTCCAGGCAGACGTGACGTTTCCAGGCAGACGTGACGTTTCCAGGCAGACGTGACGTTTCAACGCAGACGTAACGTTTCCACGCAGACGTGACGTTTCCAGGCAGACATGACATTTCAATGCAGACGTGACGTTTCCACGCAGACGTGACGTTTCCACGCAGACGTGACGTTTCCACGCAGACGTGACGTTTCAAGGCAGACGTGACGTTTCCAGGGAGACGTGACGTTTCCAGGCAGACGTGACGTTTCCACGCAGACGTAACGTTTCCACGCAGACGTGACGTTTCCAGGCAGACGTGACGTTTCCACGCAGACGTGACGTTTCCAGGCAGACGTGACGTTTCCAGGCAGACGTGACGTTTCCAGGCAGACGTGACGTTTCCAGGCAGACGTAACGTTTCCACGCAGACGTGACGTTTCCAGGCAGACGTGACGTTTCCAGGCAGACGTGACGTTTCCAGGCAGACGTGACGTTTCAACGCAGACGTGACGTTTCCAGGCAGACGTGACATTTCCAGGCAGACGTGACGTTTCCAGGCAGACGTGACGTTTCCAGGCAGACGTGACGTTTCAACGCAGACGTGACGTTTCAACGCAGACGTGACGTTTCAACGCAGACGTGACGTTTCCACGCAGACGTGACGTTTCCACGCAGACGTGACGTTTCCAGGCAGACGTGACGTTTCCAGGGAGACGTGACGTTTCCAGGCAGACGTGACGTTTCCACGCAGACGTAACGTTTCCACGCAGACGTGACGTTTCCAGGCAGACGTGACGTTTCCACGCAGACGTGACGTTTCCAGGCAGACGTGACGTTTCCAGGCAGACGTGACGTTTCCAGGCAGACGTGACGTTTCCAGGCAGACGTAACGTTTCCACGCAGACGTGACGTTTCCAGGCAGACGTGACGTTTCCAGGCAGACGTGACGTTTCCAGGCAGACGTGACGTTTCAACGCAGACGTGACGTTTCCAGGCAGACGTGACATTTCCAGGCAGACGTGACGTTTCCAGGCAGACGTGACGTTTCCAGGCAGACGTGACGTTTCAACGCAGACGTGACGTTTCAACGCAGACGTGACGTTTCAACGCAGACGTGACGTTTCCACGCAGACGTGACGTTTCCACGCAGACGTGACGTTTCCAGGCAGACGTGACGTTTCCAGGCAGACGTGACATTTCCAGGCAGACTTGACGTTTCAACGCAGACGTGACGTTTCAACGCAGACGTGACGTTTCCAGGCAGACGTGACGTTTCCAGGCAGACGTGACGTTTCCAGGCAGAAGTGACGTTTCAACGCAGACGTGACGTTTCCAGGCAGACGTGACATTTCCAGGCAGACGTGACGTTTCCAGGCAGACGTGACGTTTCCAGGCAGACGTGACGTTTCAACGCAGACGTGACGTTTCAACGCAGACGTGACGTTTCAACGCAGACGTGACGTTTCCACGCAGACGTGACGTTTCCACGCAGACGTGACGTTTCCAGGCAGACGTGACGTTTCAACGCAGACGTGACGTTTCCACGCAGACGTGACGTTTCCACGCAGACGTGACGTTTCCAGGCAGACGTGACGTTTCCAGGCAGACGTGACGTTTCCAGGCAGACGTGACGTTTCCACGCAGACGTGACGTTTCCAGGCAGACGTGACGTTTCCACGCAGACGTGACGTTTCCAGGCAGACGTGACGTTTCCAGGCAGACGTGACGTTTCCACGCAGACGTGACGTTTCCAGGCAGACGTGACGTTTCCAGGCAGACGTGACGTTTCCACGCAGACGTGACGTTTCCACGCAGACGTGACGTTTCCACGCAGACGTGACGTTTCCAGGCAGACGTGACGTTTCCAGGCAGACGTGACGTTTCCACGCAGACGTGACGTTTCCAGGCAGACGTGACATTTCAATGCAGACGTGACATTTCAATGCAGACGTGACGTTTCCACGCAGACGTGACGTTTCCAGGCAGACGTGACGTTGCCACGCAGACGTGACGTTTCAACGCAAACGTGACGTTTCCAGGCAGACGTGACGTTTCCAGGCAGACGTGACGTTTCCAGGCAGACGTGACGTTTCCACGCAGACGTGACCTTTCAACGCAGACGTGACGTTTCCACGCAGACGTGACGTTTCAACGCAGACGTGACGTTTCCAGGCAGACGTGACGTTTCCAGGCAGACGTGACGTTTCCAGGCAGACGTGACGTTTCCAGGCAGACGTGACGTTTCCAGGCAGACGTGACGTTTCCAGGCAGACGTGACGTTTCCACGCAGACGTGACGTTTCCAGGCAGACGTGACGTTTCCACGCAGACGTGACGTTTCCAGGCAGACGTGACGTTTCCAGGCAGACGTGACATTTCAATGCAGACGTGACGTTTCCACCCAGACGTGACGTTTCCAGGCAGACGTGACGTTTCCACGCAGACGTGACGTTTCAACGCAAACGTGACGTTTCCAGGCAGACGTGACGTTTCCACGCAGACGTGACGTTTCCAGGCAGACGTGACGTTTCCAGGCAGACGTGACATTTCAATGCAGACGTGACGTTTCCACCCAGACGTGACGTTTCCAGGCAGACGTGACGTTTCCACGCAGACGTGACGTTTCAACGCAAACGTGACGTTTCCAGGCAGATGTGACATTTCAACGCAGACGTGACGTTTCAACGCAGACGTGACGTTTCCAGGCAGACGTGACGTTTCCAGGCAGACGTGACGTTTCAATGCAGACGTGACATTTCCAGGCAGACGTGACGTTTCCAGGCAGACGTGACGTTTCCAGGCAGACGTGACGTTTCAACGCAAACGTGACGTTTCCAGGCAGACGTGACGTTTCCAGGCAGACGTGACGTTTCCACGCAGACGTGACGTTTCCACGCAGACGTGACGTTTCAACGCAGACGTGACGTTTCAACGCAGACGTGACGTTTCCAGGCAGACGTGACGTTTCCAGGCAGACGTGACGTTTCAACGCAGACGTGACGTTTCCACGCAGACGTGACGTTTCCAGGCAGACGTGACGTTTCCACGCAGACGTGACGTTTCCAGGCAGACGTGACGTTTCCAGGCAGACTTGACGTTTCAACGCAGACGTGACGTTTCAACGCAGACGTGACGTTTCCAGGCAGACGTGACGTTTCCAGGCAGACGTGACGTTTCCAGGCAGACGTGACGTTTCAACGCAGACGTGACGTTTCCAGGCAGACGTGACATTTCCAGGCAGACGTGACGTTTCCAGGCAGACGTGACGTTTCCAGGCAGACGTGACGTTTCCAGGCAGACGTGACGTTTCCAGGCAGACGTGACGTTTCCACGCAGACGTGACGTTTCCAGGCAGACGTGACGTTTCCACGCAGACGTGACGTTTCCAGGCAGACGTGACGTTTCCAGGCAGACGTGACGTTTCCACGCAGACGTGACGTTTCCAGGCAGACGTGACGTTTCCAGGCAGACGTGACGTTTCCAGGCAGACGTGACGTTTCCACGCAGACGTGACGTTTCCACGCAGACGTGACGTTTCCACGCAGACGTGACGTTTCCACGCAGACGTGACGTTTCCAGGCAGACGTGACGTTTCCACGCAGACGTGACGTTTCCAGGCAGACGTGACATTTCAATGCAGACGTGACGTTTCCACGCAGACGTGACGTTTCCAGGCAGACGTGACGTTTCCAGGCAGACGTGACATTTCAATGCAGACGTGACATTTCAATGCAGACGTGACGTTTCCACGCAGACGTGACGTTTCCACGCAGACGTGACGTTTCCAGGCAGACGTGACGTTGCCACGCAGACGTGACGTTTCCACGCAAACGTGACGTTTCCAGGCAGACGTGACGTTTCCAGGCAGACGTGACGTTTCCACGCAGACGTGACGTTTCAACGCAGACGTGACGTTTCAACGCAGACGTGACGTTTCCACGCAGACGTGACGTTTCAACGCAGACGTGACGTTTCAACGCAGACGTGACGTTTCCAGGCATACGTGACGTTTCAATGCAGACGTGACGTTTCAATGCAGACGTGACGTTTCCAGGCAGACGTGACGTTTCCAGGCAGACGTGACGTTTCCAGGCAGACGTGACGTTTCCAGGCAGACGTGACGTTTCCAGGCAGACGTGACGTTTCCAGGCAGACGTGACGTTTCCAGGCAGACGTGACGTTTCCAGGCAGACGTGACGTTTCCACGCAGACGTGACGTTTCAACGCAAACGTGACGTTTCAATGCAGACGTGACGTTTCAATGCAGACGTGACGTTTCAATGCAGACGTGACGTTTCCAGGCAGACGTGACGTTTCCAGGCAGACGTGACGTTTCCAGGCAGACGTGACGTTTCAACGCAGACGTGACGTTTCCACGCAGACGTGACGTTTCCAGGCAGACGTGACGTTTCCACGCAGACGTGACGTTTCCAGGCAGACGTGACGTTTCCAGGCAGACGTGACGTTTCCACGCAGACGTGACGTTTCCACGCAGACGTGACGTTTCCAGGCAGACGTGACGTTTCCAGGCAGACGTGACGTTTCCAGGCAGACGTGACGTTTCAACGCAGACGTGACGTTTCCAGGCAGACGTGACGTTTCCAGGCAGACATGACATTTCAATGCAGACGTGACGTTTCCACGCAGACGTGACGTTTCCACGCAGACGTGACGTTTCCACGCAGACGTGACGTTTCCACGCAGACGTGACGTTTCCAGGCAGACGTGACGTTTCCAGGCAGACGTGACGTTTCCACGCAGACGTAACGTTTCCACGCAGACGTGACGTTTCCAGGCAGACGTGACGTTTCCAGGCAGACGTGACGTTTCCAGGCAGACGTGACGTTTCCACGCAGACGTGACGTTTCCAGGCAGACGTGACGTTTCCACGCAGACGTGACGTTTCCAGGCAGACGTGACGTTTCCAGGCAGACGTGACGTTTCCAGGCAGATGTGTCATTTCAATGCAGACGTGACGTTTCCACGCAGACGTGACATTTCAATGCAGACGTGACGTTTCCAGGCAGACGTGACGTTTCCACGCAGACGTGACGTTTCCAGGCAGACGTGACGTTTCCACGCAGACGTGACGTTTCCAGGCAGACGTGACGTTTCCAGGCAGACGTGACGTTTCCACGCAGACGTGACGTTTCCAGGCAGACGTGACGTTTCCAGGCAGACGTGACGTTTCCACGCAGACGTGACGTTTCCACGCAGACGTGACGTTTCCAGGCAGACGTGACGTTTCCACGCAGACGTGACGTTTCCAGGCAGACGTGACGTTTCCAGGCAGACGTGACGTTTCCACGCAGACGTGACGTTTCCAGGCAGACGTGACATTTCAATGCAGACGTGACATTTCAATGCAGACGTGACGTTTCCACGCAGACGTGACGTTTCCACGCAGACGTGACGTTTCCAGGCAGACGTGACGTTGCCACGCAGACGTGACGTTTCCACGCAAACGTGACGTTTCCAGGCAGACGTGACGTTTCCAGGCAGACGTGACGTTTCCACGCAGACGTGACGTTTCAACGCAGACGTGACGTTTCAACGCAGACGTGACGTTTCAACGCAGACGTGACGTTTCCACGCAGACGTGACGTTTCAACGCAGACGTGACGTTTCCAGGCAGACGTGACGTTTCAACGCAGACGTGACGTTTCAATGCAGACGTGACGTTTCCAGGCAGACGTGACGTTTCCAGGCAGACGTGACGTTTCCAGGCAGACGTGACGTTTCCAGGCAGACGTTACGTTTCCAGGCAGACGTGACGTTTCCAGGCAGACGTGACGTTTCCAGGCAGACGTGACGTTTCAATGCAGACGTGACGTTTCCAGGCAGACGTGACGTTTCCAGGCAGACGTGACGTTTCCATGCAGACGTGACGTTTCAACGCAAACGTGACGTTTCAACGCAGACGTGACGTTTCAATGCAGACGTGACGTTTCCAGGCAGACGTGACGTTTCCAGGCAGACGTGACGTTTCCAGGCAGACGTGACGTTTCAACGCAGACGTGACGTTTCCACGCAGACGTGACGTTTCCAGGCAGACGTGACGTTTCCACGCAGACGTGACGTTTCCAGGCAGACGTGACGTTTCCAGGCAGACGTGACGTTTCCACGCAGACGTGACGTTTCCACGCAGACGTGACGTTTCCAGGCAGACGTGACGTTTCCAGGCAGACGTGACGTTTCCAGGCAGACGTGACGTTTCAACGCAGACGTGACGTTTCCACGCAGACGTGACGTTTCCAGGCAGACATGACATTTCAATGCAGACGTGACGTTTCCACGCAGACGTGACGTTTCCACGCAGACGTGACGTTTCCACGCAGACGTGACGTTTCCACGCAGACGTGACGTTTCCACGCAGACGTGACGTTTCCAGGCAGACGTGACGTTTCCAGGCAGACGTGACGTTTCCACGCAGACGTAACGTTTCCACGCAGACGTGACGTTTCCAGGCAGACGTGACGTTTCCAGGCAGACGTGACGTTTCCAGGCAGACGTGACGTTTCCACGCAGACGTGACGTTTCCACGCAGACGTGACGTTTCCAGGCAGACGTGACGTTTCCACGCAGACGTGACGTTTCCACGCAGACGTGACGTTTCCACGCAGACGTGACGTTTCCAGGCAGACGTGACGTTTCCAGGCAGACGTGACGTTTCCAGGCAGATGTGTCATTTCAATGCAGACGTGACGTTTCCACGCAGACGTGACATTTCAATGCAGACGTGACGTTTCCAGGCAGACGTGACGTTTCCACGCAGACGTAACGTTTCCAGGCAGACGTGACGTTTCCAGGCAGACGTGACGTTTCCAGGCAGACGTGACGTTTCCAGGCAGACGTGACGTTTCCAGGCAGACGTGACGTTTCCAGGCAGACGTGACGTTTCCACGCAGACGTGACGTTTCCAGGCAGACGTGACGTTTCCAGGCAGACGTGACATTTCCACCCAGACGTGACATTTCCACCCAGACGTGACGTTTCCACCCAGACGTGACGTTTCCACGCAGACGTGACGTTTCCAGGCAGACGTGACGTTTCCACGCAGACGTGACGTTTCAACGCAAACGTGACGTTTCCAGGCAGATGTGACATTTCAACGCAGACGTGACGTTTCCACGCAGACGTGACGTTTTAACGCAGACGTGACGTTCCCACGCAGACGTGACGTTTCCAGGCAGACGTGACGTTTCCAGGCAGACGTGACGTTTCCAGGCAGACGTGACGTTTCCAGGCAGACGTGACGTTTCCAGGCAGACTTGACGTTTCAACGCAGACGTGACGTTTCAACGCAGACGTGACGTTTCCAGGCAGACGTGACGTTTCCATGCAGACGTGACGTTTCAATGCAGACGTGACGTTTCCAGGCAGACGTGACGTTTCCAGGCAGACGTGACGTTTCCAGGCAGATGTGACGTTTCCAGGCAGACGTGACGTTTCAACGCAGACGTGACGTTTCAACGCAGACGTGACGTTTCAACGCAGACGTGACGTTTCCACGCAGACGTGACGTTTCCACGCAGACGTGACGTTTCCAGGCAGACGTGACGTTTCCAGGCAGACGTGACGTTTCCACGCAGACGTGACGTTTCCACTCAGACGTGACGTTTCCAGGCAGACGTGACGTTTCCACGCAGACGTGACGTTTCCAGGCAGACGTGACGTTTCCAGGCAGACGTGACGTTTCCACGCAGACGTGACGTTTCCAGGCAGACGTGACGTTTCCACGCAGACGTGACGTTTCCACGCAGACGTGACGTTTCCAGGCAGACGTGACGTTTCCAGGCAGACGTGACGTTTCCACGCAGACGTGACGTTTCCAGGCAGACGTGACGTTTCCAGGCAGACGTGACATTTCCACGCAGACGTGACGTTTCCAGGCAGACGTGACATTTCAATGCAGACGTGACATTTCAATGCAGACGGGACGTTTCCACGCAGACGGGACGTTTCCACGCAGACGGGACGTTTCCACGCAGACGTGACGTTTCCAGGCAGACTTGACGTTGCCACGCAGACGTGACGTTTCAACGCAAACGTGACGTTTCCAGGCAGACGTGACGTTTCCAGGCAGACGTGACGTTTCCACGCAGACGTGACGTTTCAACGCAGACGTGACGTTTCAACGCAGACGTGACGTTTCCACGCAGACGTGACGTTTCAACGCAGACGTGACGTTTCCACGCAGACGTGACGTTTCCAGGCATACGTGACGTTTCAATGCAGACGTGACGTTTCAATGCAGACGTGACGTTTCCAGGCAGACGTGACGTTTCCAGGCAGACGTGACGTTTCAACGCAGACGTGACGTTTCCAGGCAGATGTGACGTTTCCAGGCAGACGTGACGTTTCCACGCAGACGTGACGTTTCCACGCAGACGTGACGTTTCCAGGCATACGTGACGTTTCAATGCAGACGTGACGTTTCAATGCAGACGTGACGTTTCCAGGCAGACGTGACGTTTCCAGGCAGACGTGACGTTTCAACGCAGACGTGACGTTTCCAGGCAGATGTGACGTTTCCAGGCAGACGTGACGTTTCCACGCAGACGTGACGTTTCAACGCAGACGTGACGTTTCCAGGCAGATGTGACGTTTCCAGGCAGACGTGACGTTTCCAGGCAGACGTGACGTTTCCAGGCAGACGTGACGTTTCCAGGCAGACGTGACGTTTCCACGCAGACGTGACGTTTCAACGCAGACGTGACGTTTCCAGGCAGACGTGACGTTTCCAGGCAGACGTGACGTTTCCAGGCAGACGTGACGTTTCCAGGCAGACGTGACGTTTCCAGGCAGACGTGACGTTTCCACGCAGACGTGACGTTTCCAGGCAGACGTGACGTTTCCACGCAGACGTGACGTTTCCACGCAGACGTGACGTTTCCACGCAGACGTGACGTTTCAACGCAGACGTGACGTTTCCAGGCAGATGTGACGTTTCCAGGCAGACGTGACGTTTCCAGGCAGACGTGACGTTTCCACGCAGACGTGACGTTTCAACGCAGACGTGACATTTCCACGCAGACGTGATTTTTCCAGGCAGACGTGACGTTTCCACGCAGACGTGAAGCTAAAATGATGTAAAATGAATGTATGAACAGATAAAGCAGCATGGAAAGAAACCAGAAGTTTGTAGAAATAACAGACATAGATCAGCAGTGACCAAGCCTTTTCTCATCTGCACATCTTTCTCTCACGTCTGAAACACACACACACACGCACACACACACACACACACCGTTTCCATGTTTCCACACGTCTTCCTGCTACTATCTACCTGCTGTCCTCACTGCAGCACCTCCACCTCAGCTGCATCCCAAACATCTTCTTGGCTTTATTCCAGCCATAGAGGATCATTATTTTCCTGCTTTTCTCATCACTTGTTGATCTTTGGCTGCTCCTGATTGGACGTTACCGTCAGTTTAAGCTCTCTGATTGGTGGAAAGTCTGACAGGAAGTGTCTTCATCATCATGTTCAGGTGAAAATAGAGGTCTCTTAGCAACATGGTAGTGATGGTGATGAAGATGTGATAAATAATGGTGGATTTATCATCTAGAGTCTCTGAATAAACACTACATGTTGTGTCTGGATTGTAAACCTCCTGGACGGATAGAAACGCTGGAAAACCTCCGTAGACCAGCTGGAGGGTCACATGACCATCATGGTTCCACACTGTTGGTCCTGCTGGAAGGATGCTGGCGATCTAGCAGAGTTTTAAATATTAAACACATGGATGCTACATGATTAGCAGCTACATGCTACACAAAACGTCCGTCAGGAAACCATGTTTCCTCCAAGCGGTCTGCAGACTCTGCATCAGGCTGCGTTGAGAAAGAAAAGAGCAGAAATATCAACGTTTCCACTCTGACTGATGGAGATTTGACAGATTTCTGCTCCGTGGCTTTACATTCCTGCATGTTTATGCTAATGTTGTCTTTCTGTGAGCGCGGGCGATGGCGCCGAGCCGGGAAATGTGTGATGGATTTATCACAGAATAGATGAGGCAGAACTTCGCACCAGGAGATCTGAATTTCATCCTGAGAGTTAAATCTCAGCCTGCGAGTCGGGCTTTGCGGCTTTAACGGAAAGTTCCTCCATCTGTCTGCTGCGAGCTGCGCTTCATCCTCCGTCGTTTCAGCTGAACCAGCAGAGAGTCAGTCTGCTGAACGCCGCGATGTTTGAGCAGCTTGAAAACAAATGAAGTCTGGAGGAATTTCAGCACATGATGTCTGAGGAGGAGAGACGTGGTGATGCTGGACGCCTCCAGCTGCAGCTGTTCCACCTGCGCCGCTCCAGCCGGCCTCCTCCTGACCCGACACCGCCAGGACGTCCGGATCAACGTCCATACCAGCTTCACGCCGTCAGCACGCAGAGACGTCATCTGCACAGGCAAACCCGCATCATATCCATGTGTGGAATGTTGTCGTTCCTCCATCTGGACCAGAACCAGGAAGGAAAACCTCCATCTGGACCGGAACCAGGGAGGAAAACCTCCATCTGGACCAGAACCAGGAAGGAAAACCTCCATCTGGACCAGAACCAGGAAGGAAATCCTTTATTTGGACCAGAACCAGTGAGGAAAACCTCCATCAGAACCAGAACAAGGGAGGAAAACCTCCATTTGGACCAGAACCAGGAAGGAAAACCTCCATCTGAACCAGAACCAGGAATGACAACAGGGCATGTTAGGGTCTGGTTTGACCCGGATCTGGTACCGGACCTGGTATCGGTCCATATCGGAGGAATTTATGACTGATTTCTCTCAGACCTGCCTTTTGGTCCTTATCAGAACCAGCAAATGGACTTTTCTAAACCTTGACATGATGTTGGACCCGTGACCCGGTTCTGTCCATCAGGTAAGAGTTCTGGTCCAGATTAGACCACGACTGGGCGGGACATATGTTGGTATTTTCATCAGAAATGACAAACATCTTCTAACTGGAGAAAAACAAGAGACTCAGGAGAGGGAACGGATCCTCGGTTCTGATGACGTCTCTCTACAAGCTTTCTCGATTAAGAACCGGATCGTCGGACCCAGAGGACCGACCTCCTCTCAACATTACACTTTAATAACCGGCAGGTTAGAGATGTTCCGACCCGAACAGCAGAGCACTTCACCGGACCCAAACATCACCGCTTGTCTTCCGGACTTTCACTAAAGCAATCCAACGTCATCAACATAGAGCAGATTTCAGAGTCTATGTGTTCTAGATAAGAGGAGCTCGGAGAAGACGAGGAACTCTGAGGGTCTTCCGGCCGCCATGATGATTCAGAACTGTTTCACCGACCAATCACAACGTAACAACCAGTTCTATTAAAGATGCTACGATCTTCACAGCATAACCAGACTGCTCCCTGGAACACAGAGATTCCTTCCAATCCTCTGAATCTTCTGATGAGTTTACACTCTGTGGAGGTTTTCCATGTCTGAGGAAGTTTTGGCTCCATTTGATGGAAAAATGAGCTGTTTGTGACTCAGCATACAGATCAGAATCCATCACACTGAATGTAAACTGGTCCACAGACTGGTTTTCCTCCAGTCGTATGATCATTTTTTTCTTTTTAAACCGTGTTTTTGTATCATCACCTGATTTTAAAATCAAACTTCTGACGCCAGAATAACGCGGTTCTACTTCCTGTTACGCTGAAGACGCAGTTCTACTTCCTGTACTGAACACGCGGTTCTACTTCCTGTTACGCTGAAGACGCAGTTCTACTTCCTGTGCTGAACACACGGTTCTACTTCCCTTTACCCTGAACACGCGTTTCTTCTTGCTGTTACTGAACACGTGGTTCTACTTCCTGTTACTGAACATGCGGTTCTACTTCCTGTTACACTGTACACGCGGTTCTACTTCCTGTTACGCCGAACATGTGGTTCAACTTCCTGTTACTGAACATGCGGTTCCACTTCCTGTTGCTGAACACGTGGTTCTACTTCCTGTTACTCAACACGCGGTTCTACTTCCTGTTACTGAACACGCGGTTCTACTTCCTGTTACTGGACACGTGGTTCTACTTCCTGTTACGCTGAACACACGGTTCTACTTCCCTTTGCCCTGAACACACGGTTCTACTTCCTGTTACGCTGAACACGCGTTTCTACTTCCTGTTACTGAAAACGCGGTTCTACTTCCTGTTACTGAACACACGGTTCTACTTCCCTTTACCCTGAACACGCGTTTCTACTTGCTGTAACTGAACACGGGGTTCTACTTCCTGTTACTGAACACGCGGTTCTACTTCCTGTTACACCGTACACGCGGTTCTTCTTCCTGTTACGCCGAACACGCGGTTCTACTTCCTGTTACACCGAACATGTGGTTCCACTTCCTGTTGCTGAACACGTGGTTCTACTTCCTGTTACTGAACACGTGGTTCTACTTCCTGTTACTGAACATGCAGTTATACTTCCTGTTTCGCCAAACACGCGGTTCTACTTCCTGTTACTGAACACGCGGTTTTACTTCCTGTTACTGAACACGCGGTTCTACTTCCTGTTACCCTGAACACACGGTTCTACTTCGCTTTACGCTGAACACGCGTTTCTACTTCCTGCTACTGAACACGCGGTTGTACTTCCTTTTACTGAACATGCAGTTCTACTTCCTGTTTCGCAAAACACGCGGTTCTACTTCCTGTTACTGAACACGCTGTTCTACTTTCTGTTACTGAAAATGCGGTTCTACTTCCTTTTTCACCAAACACGCGGTTGTACTTCCTGTTACTGAACACACTGTTCTACTTTCTGTTACTGAACACGCAGTTCTACTTCCTGTTCCTGAACACGCGGTTGTACTTCCTGTTACTGAACACGCGGTTCTACTTCCTGTTACTGAACACGCGGTTCTACTTCCTGTTACTGAACACGCGGTTCTACTTCCTGTTACTGAACACGCAGTTCTACTTCCTGTTACTGAACACACGGTTCTACTTCCCTTTACCCTGAACACGCGTTTCTACTTGCTGTTACTGAACACGTGGTTCTACTTCCTGTTACTGAACACGCGGTTCTACTTCCTGTTACTGAACACGTGGTTCTACTTCCCTTTACCCTGAACACGCGTTTCTACTTGCTGTTACTGAACACGTGGTTCTACTTCCTGTTAATGAACACGCGGTTCTACTTCCTGTTACACCGTACACGTGGTTCTACTTCCTGTTACGCCGAACATGTGGTTCTACTTCCTGTTACTGAACATGCGGTTCCACTTCCTGTTGCTGAACACGTGGTTCTACTTCCTGTTACTGAACATGTGGTTCTACTTCCTGTTACTGAACACGCGGTTGTACTTCCTGTTACTGAACACGCAGTTCTACTTCCTGTTACTGAACACGCGGTTCTACTTCCTGTTACTGAACACGCGGTTGTACTTCCTGTTACTGAACACGCAGTTCTACTTCCTGTTACTAAACACACGGTTCTACTTCCCTTTACCCTGAGCACGCGTTTCTACTTGCTGTTACTGAACACGTGGTTCTACTTCCTGTTACTGAACATGCGGTTCTACTTCCTGTTACTGAACACGTGGTTCTACTTCCCTTTACCCTGAACACGCGTTTCTACTTGCTGTTACTGAACACGTGGTTCTACTTCCTGTTAATGAACACGCGGTTCTACTTCCTGTTACACCGTACACGTGGTTCTACTTCCTGTTACGCCGAACATGTGGGTCTACTTCCTGTTACTGAAAATGCGGTTCCACTTCCTGTTGCTGAACACGTGGTTCTACTTCCTGTTACTGAACATGTGGTTCTACTTCCTGTTACTGAACACGTGGTTCTACTTCCTGTTACTGAAAACGCGGTTCTACTTCCTTTTTCACCAAACACGCGGTTGTACTTCCTGTTACTGAACACGCGGTTGTACTTCCTGTTACTGAACACGCTGTTCTACTTTCTGTTACTGAACACGCAGTTCTACTTCCTGTTCCTGAACACGCGGTTGTACTTCCTGTTACTGAACATGCGGTTCTACTTCCTGTTACTGAACACGCGGTTGTACTTCCTGTTACTGAACACGCGGTTCTACTTCCTGTTACTGAACACGCGGTTCTACTTCCTGTTACTGAACACGCGGTTCTACTTGCTGTTACTGAACACACGGTTCTACTTCCCTTTACCCTGAGCACGCGTTTCTACTTGCTGTTACTGAACACGTGGTTCTACTTCCTGTTACTGAACACGCGGTTCTACTTCCTGTTACACTGTACACGCGGTTCTACTTCCTGTTACGCCGAACATGTGGTTCTACTTCCGGTTACTGAACATGCGGTTCCACTTCCTGTTGCTGAACACGTGGTTCTACTTCCTGTTACTGAACACGCGGTTCTACTTCCTTTTACTGAACATGCAGTTCTACTTCCTGTTTCGCAAAACACGCGGTTATACTTCCTGCTACTGAACACGCGGTTGTACTTCCTGCTACTGAACACGCGGTTGTACTTCCTGTTACTGAACACGCTGTTCTACTTCCTGTTACTGAACAAGCGGTTCTACTTCCTGTTACTGAACACGCGGTTCTACTTCCTGTTACTGAACACGCGGTTCTACTTCCTGTTACTGAACACGCGGTTCTACTTCCTGTTACCCTGAACACACGGTTCTACTTCCCTTTGCCCTGAACACACGGTTCTACTTCCTGTTACGCTGAAGACGCGTTTCTACTTCCTGTTACCCTGAACACACGGTTCTACTTCCTGTTACTGAACACGCGGTTCTACTTCCTGTTACTGAACACGCGGTTCTACTTCCTGTTACTGAACACACGGTTCTACTTCCCTTTACCCTGAACACGCGTTTCTACTTGCTGTAACTGAACACGTGGTTCTACTTCCTGTTACTGAACACGCGGTTCTACTTCCTGTTACACCGTACACGCGGTTCTTCTTCCTGTTACGCCGAACATGTGGTTCTACTTCCTGTTACTGAACACGCGGTTCCACTTCCTGTTGCTGAACACGTGGTTCTACTTCCTGTTACTGAACACACGGTTCTACTTCCCTTTACCCTGAACACGCGTTTCTACTTGCTGTTACTGAACACGTGGTTCTACTTCCTGTTACTGAACACGCGGTTCTACTTCCTGTTACTGAACACGTGGTTCTACTTCCCTTTACCCTGAACACGCGTTTCTACTTGCTGTTACTGAACACGTGGTTCTACTTCCTGTTAATGAACACGCGGTTCTACTTCCTGTTACACCGTACACGTGGTTCTACTTCCTGTTACGCCGAACATGTGGTTCTACTTCCTGTTACTGAACATGCGGTTCCACTTCCTGTTGCTGAACACGTGGTTCTACTTCCTGTTACTGAACATGTGGTTCTACTTCCTGTTACTGAACACGCGGTTGTACTTCCTGTTACTGAACACGCGGTTCTACTTCCTGTTACTGAACACGCGGTTCTACTTCCTGTTACTGAACACGCGGTTCTACTTCCTGTTACTGAACACGCAGTTCTACTTCCTGTTACTAAACACACGGTTCTACTTCCCTTTACCCTGAGCACGCGTTTCTACTTGCTGTTACTGAACACGTGGTTCTACTTCCTGTTACTGAACATGCGGTTCTACTTCCTGTTACTGAACACGCGGTTGTACTTCCTGTTACTGAACACGCAGTTCTACTTCCTGTTACTGAACACGCGGTTCTACTTCCTGTTACTGAACACGCGGTTGTACTTCCTGTTACTGAACACGCAGTTCTACTTCCTGTTACTAAACACACGGTTCTACTTCCCTTTACCCTGAGCACGCGTTTCTACTTGCTGTTACTGAACACGTGGTTCTACTTCCTGTTACTGAACATGCGGTTCTACTTCCTGTTACTGAACACGTGGTTCTACTTCCCTTTACCCTGAACACGCGTTTCTACTTGCTGTTACTGAACACGTGGTTCTACTTCCTGTTAATGAACACGCGGTTCTACTTCCTGTTACACCGTACACGTGGTTCTACTTCCTGTTACGCCGAACATGTGGGTCTACTTCCTGTTACTGAAAATGCGGTTCCACTTCCTGTTGCTGAACACGTGGTTCTACTTCCTGTTACTGAACATGTGGTTCTACTTCCTGTTACTGAACACGTGGTTCTACTTCCTGTTACTGAAAACGCGGTTCTACTTCCTTTTTCACCAAACACGCGGTTGTACTTCCTGTTACTGAACACGCGGTTGTACTTCCTGTTACTGAACACGCTGTTCTACTTTCTGTTACTGAACACGCAGTTCTACTTCCTGTTCCTGAACACGCGGTTGTACTTCCTGTTACTGAACATGCGGTTCTACTTCCTGTTACTGAACACGCGGTTGTACTTCCTGTTACTGAACACGCGGTTCTACTTCCTGTTACTGAACACGCGGTTCTACTTCCTGTTACTGAACACGCGGTTCTACTTGCTGTTACTGAACACACGGTTCTACTTCCCTTTACCCTGAGCACGCGTTTCTACTTGCTGTTACTGAACACGTGGTTCTACTTCCTGTTACTGAACACGCGGTTCTACTTCCTGTTACACTGTACACGCGGTTCTACTTCCTGTTACGCCGAACATGTGGTTCTACTTCCGGTTACTGAACATGCGGTTCCACTTCCTGTTGCTGAACACGTGGTTCTACTTCCTGTTACTGAACACGCGGTTCTACTTCCTTTTACTGAACATGCAGTTCTACTTCCTGTTTCGCAAAACACGCGGTTATACTTCCTGCTACTGAACACGCGGTTGTACTTCCTGCTACTGAACACGCGGTTGTACTTCCTGTTACTGAACACGCTGTTCTACTTCCTGTTACTGAACAAGCGGTTCTACTTCCTGTTACTGAACACGCGGTTCTACTTCCTGTTACTGAACACGCGGTTCTACTTCCTGTTACTGAACACGCGGTTCTACTTCCTGTTACCCTGAACACACGGTTCTACTTCCCTTTGCCCTGAACACACGGTTCTACTTCCTGTTACGCTGAAGACGCGTTTCTACTTCCTGTTACCCTGAACACACGGTTCTACTTCCTGTTACTGAACACGCGGTTCTACTTCCTGTTACTGAACACGCGGTTCTACTTCCTGTTACTGAACACACGGTTCTACTTCCCTTTACCCTGAACACGCGTTTCTACTTGCTGTAACTGAACACGTGGTTCTACTTCCTGTTACTGAACACGCGGTTCTACTTCCTGTTACACCGTACACGCGGTTCTTCTTCCTGTTACGCCGAACATGTGGTTCTACTTCCTGTTACTGAACACGCGGTTCCACTTCCTGTTGCTGAACACGTGGTTCTACTTCCTGTTACTGAACACACGGTTCTACTTCCCTTTACCCTGAACACGCGTTTCTACTTGCTGTTACTGAACACGTGGTTCTACTTCCTGTTACTGAACACGCGGTTCTACTTCCTGTTACTGAACACGTGGTTCTACTTCCCTTTACCCTGAACACGCGTTTCTACTTGCTGTTACTGAACACGTGGTTCTACTTCCTGTTAATGAACACGCGGTTCTACTTCCTGTTACACCGTACACGTGGTTCTACTTCCTGTTACGCCGAACATGTGGTTCTACTTCCTGTTACTGAACATGCGGTTCCACTTCCTGTTGCTGAACACGTGGTTCTACTTCCTGTTACTGAACATGTGGTTCTACTTCCTGTTACTGAACACGCGGTTGTACTTCCTGTTACTGAACACGCGGTTCTACTTCCTGTTACTGAACACGCGGTTCTACTTCCTGTTACTGAACACGCGGTTCTACTTCCTGTTACTGAACACGCAGTTCTACTTCCTGTTACTAAACACACGGTTCTACTTCCCTTTACCCTGAGCACGCGTTTCTACTTGCTGTTACTGAACACGTGGTTCTACTTCCTGTTACTGAACATGCGGTTCTACTTCCTGTTACTGAACACGTGGTTCTACTTCCCTTTACCCTGAACACGCGTTTCTACTTGCTGTTACTGAACACGTGGTTCTACTTCCTGTTAATGAACACGCGGTTCTACTTCCTGTTACACCGTACACGTGGTTCTACTTCCTGTTACGCCGAACATGTGGTTCTACTTCCTGTTACTGAACATGCGGTTCCACTTCCTGTTGCTGAACACGTGGTTCTACTTCCTGTTACTGAACATGTGGTTCTACTTCCTGTTACTGAACACGTGGTTCTACTTCCTGTTACTGAAAACGCGGTTCTACTTCCTTTTTCACCAAACACGCGGTTGTACTTCCTGTTACTGAACACGCGGTTGTACTTCCTGTTACTGAACACGCTGTTCTACTTTCTGTTACTGAACACGCAGTTCTACTTCCTGTTCCTGAACACGCGGTTGTACTTCCTGTTACTGAACATGCGGTTCTACTTCCTGTTACTGAACACGCGGTTGTACTTCCTGTTACTGAACACGCGGTTCTACTTCCTGTTACTGAACACGCGGTTCTACTTCCTGTTACTGAACACGCGGTTCTACTTCCTGTTACTGAACACGCGGTTCTACTTGCTGTTACTGAACACACGGTTCTACTTCCCTTTACCCTGAGCACGCGTTTCTACTTGCTGTTACTGAACACGTGGTTCTACTTCCTGTTACTGAACACGCGGTTCTACTTCCTGTTACACTGTACACGCGGTTCTACTTCCTGTTACGCCGAACATGTGGTTCTACTTCCGGTTACTGAACATGCGGTTCCACTTCCTGTTGCTGAACACGTGGTTCTACTTCCTGTTACTGAACACGCGGTTCTACTTCCTTTTACTGAACATGCAGTTCTACTTCCTGTTTCGCAAAACACGCGGTTATACTTCCTGCTACTGAACACGCGGTTCTACTTCCTTTTACTGAACATGCAGTTCTACTTCCTGTTTCGCAAAACACGCGGTTATACTTCCTGCTACTGAACACACGGTTCTACTTCCTGTTACGCTGAAGACGCGTTTCTACTTCCTGTTACCCTGAACACACGGTTCTACTTCCTGTTACTGAACACGCGGTTCTACTTCCTGTTACTGAACACACGGTTCTACTTCCCTTTACCCTGAACACGCGTTTCTACTTGCTGTAACTGAACACGTGGTTCTACTTCCTGTTACTGAACACGCGGTTCTACTTCCTGTTACACCGTACACGCGGTTCTTCTTCCTGTTACGCCGAACATGTGGTTCTACTTCCTGTTACTGAACACGCGGTTCCACTTCCTGTTGCTGAACACGTGGTTCTACTTCCTGTTACTGAACATGCAGTTATACTTCCTGTTTCGCCAAACACGCGGTTCTACTTCCTGTTACTGAACACGCAGTTTTACTTCCTGTTACTGAACACGCGGTTCTACTTCCTGTTACCCTGAACACACGGTTCTACTTCCCTTTACCCTGAACACGCGTTTCTACTTCCTGCTACTGAACACGCGGTTGTACTTCCTGTTACTGAACATGCAGTTCTACTTCCTGTTTCGCAAAACACGCGGTTCTACTTCCTGCTACTGAACACGCGGTTGTACTTCCTGTTACTGAACACACGGTTCTACTTCCTGTTACTGAACACGCGGTTCTACTTCCAGTTACCCTGAACACATGGTTCTACTTCCCTTTACCCTGAATACGTGTTTCTACTTCCTGTTACGTTGAACACGCATTTCTACTTCCTGTTACGCTGAACATGCGTTTCTACTTGCTGTTACTGAACACGCGGTTCTACTTCCTGTTACTGAACATGCTGTTCTACTTCCTGTTACGCCGAACATGCGGTTCTACTTCCTGTTACGCCGAACACGTGGTTCTACTTCCTGTTACGCCGAACACGTGGTTCTACTTCCTGTTACTGAACATGCGGTTCCACTTCCTGTTACTGAACACGCGGTTCTACTTCCTATTACCCTGAACACACGGTTCTACTCCCCTTTAGCCTGAACACGCATTTCTACTTCCTGTTACGCTGAACACGCGTTTCTACTTCCTGTTACTGAACACGCGGTTCTACTTCCTGTTGCTGAACACACGGTTCTACTTCCTTTTACGCCGAACATGCGGTTCCACCTAAGATGATGATGAAGATTAAGATAATGACGTGATGAAGATGTGACGTGATCATGATATTGCATAATTATTGATGATGACAATCGTGAATGATAACGATCATGATGATGATGATGATGATGATGATGATGACAGTGAAGATAATGATTTTAATGATGATGATAATGATGAAGACAATGATAATGATTATGGTGATGATGATGATAAGGGTGGGATGATATTTACGATGGTGATAATAATGAAGATGATATTGAGAATAATGATGATGATAACGATGATGCGGATACTGACAATTATAAGAACAATGAAATTTTTTAACTTAATTATTGATGATGATGACTAATATCATTTAGGATGATGTTGGAAGATAATGACTGATGATGCATATGATGATGATGAGGATGATGACATGATAATGCTGACTATGTCAATCTTTATGATTGATGATGACGTTAATAATAATGTGATGATGATAATGACGTTGACATTGAAGATAATAATGATAATGACGATGATGATGATGATGACGACGATGATGAAATGACTCCATCTCCACCTGGAGGAGGATGCAGCTCCAGTCAGACGTCCCACTGGGACAGCGTGGACCTTCTGGTCCAGCTGCAATCAGCTGTGTGTTCCGTAACAGCTGCAGTAAGCAGATTAACACGCAGACAGCACACCGCTCTTCTGCAGGAAATTGGATTAGTAATTGCAAGTTTGAGTGTAGCAGTGAAGCTCTGAGCTCCTAATAACCTCCTAGAGTGTCCTCGCTGGATTAAGTGGTAAATATGGCAGACGAAAGGGAAGCCGACAGCCTCCCCTCTTCAGCTCATTCATCCATGTGTTCCACATAAAGCACCTCCCTTCAGCTCAGGTCCATTTAACATTTCAAACATGTCCCGCTTTATTTTCCTGAGACACTGCGTCCATGGCGAGCCGGCGAGCTGCAGCCGGAGGGACACGTCGGGTTATTAAAGGAAGAAAGGAAATAAGTAGGAGCTGCTTCAGGTCTGCAGATATGAGACTGTTTTTCCACCTGTCCCATCAAATTATCACACTTTGACCCGTAAAAAAAAGCTAAAAACAAAACTGTTTTTATATCTTCTCATGTTTCAGGACCAAAGAACACGTCAAATCTGCTCACTTTGGTCGACATTGCTCATCTCTGTGTTGCCAGATATGTCTGCATAATCCTCCTTATAAGCAGGTCCCACCTGCCACGTAGGGATACTTGCAAAATTAGCAGCTTTGTTAAAATCTGACACCAAACATGTTTCCTCTGAGCTGCAGGTCCCTGTCACATTAACACTTTCTTATGTAGTGACAGGTTAACCAGCTCATTAGCACGCCACAAAGGTGAGAATACACCTTGCTCAGCTCGCTGAATGTTCTGCAATGTGGATGGTAGCTCAGTTAGCTGGATGTTCTGTGACATAGATGCTAGCTCAGTTAGCTGGATGTTCTGTGACATAGATGCCAGCTCAGTTAGCTGGATGTTCTGTACATAGATGCCAGCTCAGTTAGCTGGATGTTCTGTAACATAGATGCCAGCTCAGTTAGCTGGATGTTCTGCAACATAGATGCCAGCTCAGTTATCTGGATGTTCTGTAACATAGATGCTAGCTCAGTTAGCTGGATGTTCTGTAACATAGATGCCAGCTCAGTTAGTTGGATGTTCTGCAACATATATGCTAGCTCAGTTAGCTGGATGTTTTGCAACATAGATGCTAGCCCAGTTAGCTGGATGTTCTGCAACATAGATGCTAGCTCAGTTGGCCGGATATTCTCTAACATTAATGTTAGCTCAGTTAGCTGGATGTTTTGCAACATAGATGCTAGCCCAGTTAGCTGGATGTTCTGCAACATAGATGCTAGCTCAGTTGGCCGGATATTCTCTAACATTAATGTTAGCTCAGTTAGCTGTTCATGCTGTTTGATGCAGCATGTTACATTACTGGCAGGCTATTGGGGGACATCATGATCAACTGGGCTTCTCTATGCTCTCCATGTTGAAATATCCTGATTCTGATGGAGGTTTTACTTCCTGGGTCTGGTCCTGGTGATAATTTCCTTCCTGATGTTGTTTCTGGTCCTGGTGGAGGATTACTTTCTTGGTCCAGGTTCTGATCCTGGTAGAGGTTTTCCTTTCTGGTCTTGGTTCTGGTTCTGATGGAGGTTTTCAAAATGTTCCGATCCTGTTAGAGGATTTCCTTCTCAGTCCAGGTTCTGGTCGTGGTGGAGGCTTTCCTTTCTGGTCTTGGTTCTGGACTTGGTAGGGTTTTGTTTCCCCTGGTTCTGGTCCTGGTGGAGGATTTACTTCCTGATTTTGGTCCTAGTGAGGATTTTCCTCCTGGTCCAGGTTTTGGTTCTGGTGTAGGATTTTGTTCCTGGTCCTGGTTTTGGTCCTGGTGGAAGATTTTGTTCCTGGTCCAGGTTCTGGTCCTGGTGGAGGTTTTCTTTCCTGGTCTTGGTTCTGGTTCTGGTGAAGGATTTCCTGGTCCAGGTTCTGGTTCTGGTGAAGGATTTCCCGGTCTCGGTTCTGGTGAAGGATTTCCTGGTCTTGGTTCTGGTTCTGGTGAAGGATTTCCTGGTCTTGGTTCTGGTTCTGATGGCAGTGATTAACCGTTAAAACTAGTCGGTTGGTGTCGTTGCGACGTCTGTCTGATTCCAACTCTGGAGCTTCAAACACCACAGCAGCTCTCATTAGGGAGAAAATGGCCGCTTTGGATGATTAAGTTCATTTTAATGAGCAGAAAAATGCAAAAAAAAACAACAAAAAACTGTCCAAGGATAAAAACCTCGACACTTTATTTAACTAGTAAACTCAGCCAAACTTCATTGAGCTGAATAAAAGGTCAATAAAAATAATCACTTGTTTACAATGTAAATGAAGCTTTTTATCTTAATACAACAAACTTATTTTCACCTTTTTCACTTTAATTAATAAACCAAACTGGAAAAACAAACTAAGATACTCAAGTCTGCATGTTTAGAAGCAGTGAAGGAGCAAGACTTTGTTTTTGTTTTTGTTGTTTTCAGTTATATAGACAACATGTAGAAACTTCATCTGCAGAGATCTAATAGCAGCGTAGCTGAAGAAGCCTCTGACTGAAGATCAACATGCTGCAGGTGCTGCCTCCTCATTTCTTCATCAATTTCTGCCTCTATCTGCAACTGTATAAATATATTTACCTAAACCTACGGTGAGACGGACTTTAGCATTGCTAGCTCAAATTAGCATTAGCAGTTACACAAAACCAGGAAGAACCAGTAAAATGAGCAAACTGGTCTAATTATCTCTGGGAAGGGTGGTCGTAATCAGCCAAATCAACACAAGAGAATAAAACATTTAAAAAGGAGATAAATAATACAATAAAACAATTTTTCATTGTTTCTAAAACACTTTATAAACTATAAACAGTTCTAAAGAATAAGCTATTAAAAAGAAATAAACCCAAAGAGTAAATGATGAATCAAACCAGACTAAACTGTCTCACACGGAGCTGAAAGCAAAAAATAAACAAAGAATTAGGACAACATTCTGAATGTTATGACACTTTAATTTCACTAATATCTACGTTTTTTTTTTCTTGACACACTTGTGATTTAAATCTGGTTTCCAGTTCTCTCTGCGAACCTGGTCTGTATCACGACACTCCTGTTTCCCTTCCGTACGCTGTCGGATGATCCTCATTGTTCGTATTATGTACCTGACTGCATGGTTTGTCCATCACAAGAAAGTCCCGCCCCTTTTAAAGATTCAGAAGATAAGAATTGGTTCTTCTGATTCACTAAATCTTTGGGCATTAGAGACGGTTCGTTCATGAACTGCACATCAGTGCTAAACAAAGTGGAGCAGTGAAAGGAACCTGGAAGCTGACTCTTCTGATTCACTGCAAAGAATCATCTCTTAGAAGTGATTCGTTCATGAATGACACATCACAATTGAAGCTTGTTACATAGTCCGCAAGAACTTTGTCCTTATCTGTCGAGTCCACAAGAACCCCAAGAGAAGTTCAGGCCTGTTTATACTCTTTTATACGCTTTCCCACGTTAACCACGCTAATACTTCTAGGAGTTCCATAAAAAGAAAGTTTTTCTTGGCTGATGCGTTAAAAAAAACAAAAAAAAAAACACAAGATGCCTTGAACAACGTCCACAAGGACAAAATATCATTTTGTTCTCGGGGCCTCAAGAACAACAAAGAAGTTCTGCAAAGCTGTGACAGGGAAAGAACTGGCAGCCGACTCTTCTGATTCTATACAAAGAACTGACTCTTGGAACCGGTTCGTTCATGAATGACATCGCTGCTGAACACGAGAGCCAAGCAGGGACGGGAAAAAACTGTCTTTTCTGCATCATGAATAAACCATTTCTGATCTGGTCAGAATGCATCAGGAGTTTTATCTCTCTTCAGTCACATGTTTGTTGTGAGAAGTGAATCGTTTTGTAACCGTTTGAAGCTGAAATGAGTTTTTTTTTTGTACCCGAGAGGAGCTGAACATCCAACTCAAAGCCTTCAGGAACCATTTCAGATTTGTCTGCTCCTGTACGTTGTAGCTAAAATAAATTCTTTCTGGCTAAATGAACACTTTGGCATCGTGCTGAGTCATGCTTCTACCCCGCTGTGTAAAAGCTCACCTGAATCAGAGCCTGAGCTGGAGTAAAATACAGGATGTCATTTCTGGTGTTTTTATGGAGATTGTTTCCTTTCTGCTAGTTTGAGCCCATCACATGTGAGATGTACTGGGAATGAAAAGGCTGACTGTAGTGGTTTCAGCTGGATTGTTTCAATCATGGTAAATGGATTTTCTAAATGCCAGAGTAGCTGCTTTATAGATTTGGCTTCCCAGAGAGAAGAGCAAACTCATTTAGCCGACATATTGCAGAGTGCCACTGCACGGCCGAGCCGAGAGGAAAGGTTCACTTCACCGAGTCACGTTGGGTTCCGGTTCCACGCCCGACTCCATGCACACCCCCCCAGGGTGCCGAAACCCTCTCCTGCTTCCTTCGCTTCGGTTTTCAGCTCCTGCAAATGACTCAGATCTGATTCCTGTTGGAGCCGTTCAGACGTTTGATATGGAGGCAAAATATTTCATCTCCGAATTCATAAAACTCTGTTGGATCACCGAGAGTCCTCACGTCAACTGGATTATAGCGCATAGCTACCTACAGGTCAGAGGTCACGTACAGCACCAGGGTCCAGACCAGGAACCCAGACTAGAGTCCAGACCAGACCGCACCATGTAGATGTGAAATACGCCATGTAGAAGCAAATGCCTCTTTTTAGATGCTAACAGTTCCATGAAGATGCTAACAGATGCATGTAAATACCAATGGCTGCTTAATGCTAACTACTTCATGTAGATTCTAATAGTTCTATGTAGATGGTAACACTTGTATCTAGATGCTAACAGTCACATGTAGATGTTAACTGTTCCGTGTAGGTGCTAACTAATCTGAAATGATCGGAGAAAGGACCCAAAAGCAGCACAAGAGATCTGGGCAGGTTAACAGTCTTTATTTTAGCCACTTGGTGAGGTTCGGTGCTGAGTTGAACTCTGGTTCCCAATGAGCAGAGCAGAGCAACTTTCCTCTGGGCCGACAGAGTAGACACCTAGCACAACAAGGTGAGTGAAGATCCACAACTCACGGTTGGGGGTCCTCCAGGACAGAAACCCAGTAACCACTGGGGAGCAGGCTCCAAGGGCAAGGCAGGAAGCGGAAGTCGGGGACGGATCAGGTCGGTAACAGGCAGGCAATTGTGGTCGGAGTGCTGGAAGGTCAGGCATGAGAGCAATGACAATCTGGCAGTGAGTGAATGGTGGAAGCTGCATATATGCGCAGGCTGAACTGATGGGGATTGTGAACAGGTGGCAGAGGCAGGTGAGAGCAGTGAACTGATTAGGGGTGTGGCAAGCAGCAATGCTGGAGGAAGCAAGGCTGATTGTGACACTAATCCATGTAGATGCTAACAGCAGTTTAATGCTATCTTCTAGAAGTAGATGCTAACATTTCTGTGTAGATGCTAACTACTTCATATAGATACTAGCAGTTCCATGTAGATGCAACAAACCTATCGTTAGCTACAACAACTCTACTAAAATTTTTTCATCACAAGCAATAAAATTCAGCAAACGTGCGTGCATGCGAGTTTTGTGAGAAGTCATCTGCATAGTCATTTCCGAACAGAGTATGTTGTCATGGCAACTATTAACGGCGTTATGGCATATCTTCTAAAACCTCCGTTTGCTGAACCAGACTCACCAGCTTCTTTAGCTTTAACTCTATAAAACTTCATCAGAGTGACTGTCACATCATTAACCAACTTCATGTACTTATTAACAGAGGTATGTAGGTGTTTAAAGGCTCAGAATAATTATGTCATCCTGCAGGGTGAAGGCAGAAACATTCCTGTGTGGTTGTAACGGCTGACAGTCCATTTCCTCCTGTAATTACATTCACTCTCTGATAAACTGGTGAACATTCCTCAGGTTTACTGGTAACGAACAAACATGTGATGCAGGGCTTTCTGCAGCATTTCAGTCCTGTACAACAACAGAAAAATAAGTTTGCTCAACAAACTAAATGAAGTCCGATTCATGTGTTGTTTATCCAAGCAGCTACAAATCTGGAACGTAAACAGTCAATGAAAAGGTACAAAATGTTTAGAAAATCTCTTTAATGCCCTTTTTAATGTTGCAACCAAATTTATTTCAGTCTGTTTTAGTTCTGGACTTGGATTTCTTACTTTATTCCAGCCATAGATGATCATTATTTTCCTGCTTTTCTCATCACTTGTTGATCTTTGGCTGCTCCTGATTGGACGTTACCGTCAGTTTAAGCTCTCTGATTGGTGGAAAGTCTGACAGGAAGTGTCTTCATCATCATGTCCAGGTGAAAATAGAGGTCTCTTAGCAACATGGTAGTGATGGTGATGAAGATGTGATAAATAATGGTGGATTTACCATCTAGAGTCTCTGAATAAACACTACATGTTGTGTCTGGATTGTAAACTTCCTGGATGGGATCTTTTATCGAATATGTAAATTTATGTGTAAATATGAAACTTTGCAGGACAGGAGGACAACTGATTCTTGTTTTAATGGATCTGACTGCAAGTTTATATTTACAGCATCGTTCCTGTACCTGACAAGTCAGTATTTACATAAAACACTGGAAGCATCTCAGATGCTGGAAAGAAGCAGAAAATACGACAACAAACAAAAAATAATAATAAAATCATAAATACATGACAATAAATAAAATCAGGATCAGTTAAAGTTTCTGTTCAGATTTCATGAGAAAAGAAACGTTTTAACCTGAATTTCATCTAAATGCTGGTCTGGACTCTGGTCTGGTCTCTGGTCTGGTTCCTGGCCTGGACTCTGGTCTGGTCTCTGGTCTGGTTCCTGGCCTGGACTCTGGTCTGGTCTCTGGTCTGGTTCCTGGCCTGGACTCTGGTCTGGACTCTGGTCTGGGTTCCTGGTCTGGACTCTGGTCTGGGTTCCTGGTCTGGACTGTGGTCTGGGTTCCTGGTCTGGACTCTAGTCTGGACTCTGGTCTGATTCCTGGTCTGGTTCCTGGTGTGGTCTCTGGTCTGGTTCCTGGTCTGGACTCTGGTCTAGGTTCCTGGTCTGGACTCTAGTCTGGGTTCCTGGTCTGGACTCTAGTCTGGACTCTGGTCTGATTCCTGGTCTGGTTCCTGGTGTGGTCTCTGGTCTGGTTCCTGGTCTGGACTCTGGTCTGGGTTCCTGGTCTGGACTCTGGTCTGGGTTCGTGCTCTGGACTCTGGCCTGGGTTCCTGGTCTGGACTCTAGTCTGGACTCTGGTCTGATTCTTGGTCTGGTTCTTGGTGTGGTCTCTGGTCTGGTTCCTGGTGTGGTCTCTGGTCTGGTTCCTGGTGTGGTCTCTGGTCTGGTTCCTGGTCTGGACTCTGGTCTGGGTTCCTGGTCTGGACTCTAGTCTGGACTCTGGTCTGATTCCTGGTCTGGTTCCTGGTGTGGTCTCTTGAGATGCTAACAATTTCCATGTAGATGCTTAGAGTTTCATGTAGTTAGCATCTACATGGAACTGTTAGCATCTGCATGGAACTGTTAGCATCTACATGGAACTGTTAGCATCTACATGGAACTGTTAGCATCTACATGGAACTGTTAGCATCTACATGGAACTGTTAGTATCTACATGGAACTGTTAGCATCTACATGGAACTGTTAGCATCTACATGGAACTGTTAGTATCTACATGGAACTGTTAGTATCTACATGGAACTGTTAGCATCTACATGGAACTGTTAGCATCTACATGGAACTGTTAGTATCTACATGGAACTGTTAGCATCTACATGGAACTGTTAGCATCTACATGGAACTGTTAGCATCTACATGGAACTGTTAGCATCTGCATGGAACTGTTAGCATCTGCATGGAACTGTTAGCATTTACATGGAACTGTTAGCATCTACATGGAACTGTTAGCATCTACATGGAACTGTTAGCATCTACATGGAACATTAGTATCTCCATGGAACTGTTAGCATCTACATGGAACTGTTAGCATCTACATGGAACTGTTAGCATCTACATGGAACTGTTAGCATCTACATGGAACTGTTAGCATCTACATGGAACTGTTAGTATCTACATGGAACTGTTAGCATCTACATGGAACTGTTAGCATCTACATGGAACTGTTAGTATCTACATGGAACTGTTAGTATCTACATGGAAATGTAAGCATCTACATAAAACTGTTGGCATCCAAGGAGAGGCATTTGCTCCTTCATGGAGTAGTTAGCATCCATATGGAACTGTTAGCATCTACATGTAGCTGTTGGGATCTACATGAAACTTGGTCTCTAAAGAGAGGCATTTGCTTTTATATGGAGTAGTTAGCATTTACAAATAACTGTTAGCATCTACATGGAAATGTTTGCATCTACACAGAGGCATTTGCTTCTGCGTGAAGTAGTTAGCATCTACATGGAACATCACTCAATTTAAAAGTGCAAATATGGATGACCATCGCAGTTTACTGTATGTGATCCAAAAAAGATCCACAAATGCAAACGTGTTTTTTTAACAATCTATGTGGTCCACGTGTTACGGTGTTTATCTCTTCTTTTGTCCCGTCCTTTCATTTCCTCTCTTATGTGCTGAATCAGCCACAGTGACACTCAGAACGGTCATCGTGTTGATATCCAGTTGCTAGAGTGAGCTGTAAAGTGAAACTGCTGTTGTTCAACAGGAAACTGGGATGGAAAAAATAAAAGCAGTGAGTTTGTTTCTATGTCCCTGGATGCTGCAGAGCGACCATAACTGGGGGGAGAAACAACTGAATAAATATGTTAAAAGTGAGTTTTAAAGTTAGAAAGTTAGAATAGGTTCCAGTTTGGCTCCGTTTTCCCACCTGTTTCTGAGTGTTTCCATGTTGTGTCTGCTAAAAGCTGTAATTATCAGCCTGCGAGCAGCACGTCGGTGTGTTCCTGCTGAATCAAAGCGAGCTTTGTGCTGACGTTTGGGATGTTGTTGCAGTGATGTGATGGCTGTTTGAACAGCTCCCGTCCAGGTGTTAAATCCATCACACTGAGCTGAGAAAAGCCTGAATAACAGTGATTTGTCGTCGTCAGAACACAACATTCCTGTAAAGGCCACTGCATTCTGTTGTTTCGACCTTTTTAAAAGCTGCAGTGATTTTCCATTTCTACATCTGTGTTTGTGGGAACAATAAATGTAAGATTTTCTACCTCTTAGGCAGAGTGGTCCGAGGCCGGCTGGCTATATAAAGTCTTTTCAGAGGAAAATATTTCACTGTGAACTATGGTTGAATGCTTTATGGACGTGAACGGTGAGACGTTTCACTTTGGGCCAAATGGAAACGATGGATCAAAACAAGCATTTGAGCTGACTATTTCCCTCTGATTCATTGGTGTTTTTTCCTCTCTGCTGATTGGGAACAAGCTGCCAGCACACATGAATCCCTCTGGATGATGGGGCTGAGGGAAAACCGCCCTGCAGTCCCTCTCAGGGTAAACTGGGGTATTAAGGTGGAGGATGTAGTCGTTGTGATTGCATCTGAGGATTTCTCAGCTGCACTTGATTAATTGTTATGGAAGGAGGCCGCTGATTTGACACCCTCATATTCACGGCACAGGAACAAGCGCAGCTTATTTTTAGAGCAGGCAGCTGCCAGGAGTCACATTCAGCCAAGATTCCCAGAGAGAAAGCAAAGCCACTTCTGTCATTTGTTTCTGATCAGGAGGAGGGAACTCCGTATGGATCGCACTTGGAATTAATTAGAGCCGCATCTCGGCCGTAAACCCTCTTCAGGATCAGTAAACACGGAGACTGCCGAGGCGTTGCTTTGTTATGTAGTCCAGTGGTTCCCAGAGGAGGAGCGGTGGCATGCTGGTGGAACCTCCAGGGAATTTAACACAGCCATATTTTATCATATATTACCAAACTTACAGAAACATCTTCAAAGCTGCAGAACTTCCTCTTGATATCAATGTGGTTATATATGCAGGATAGACAGATACGCATATATCGATGGTAGTGTATATAAAACCGGTTCCCAGGATAAGCTTCTTTCACCTATAATATTATATATACATATGTCTGCATGTGTGTGTGTATGGATATATATATATATATATATATATATATATATATATATATATATATATATATATATATGTGTGTGTGTATGTCCTGTTACTAAGATGTAATAGTACATGTATCCATAATGACATCTAAACTTTAAGCATAAAATACTCTTTAATCTTAAATAAGAAGGAACCAATCAGACACAAGTACGAGGTCTTATTTACTTGCTAGGGGCTTTGATGCTACACCCTTAACAATGATGCAAAGTGGAGACTGACAGCATGCTGCTCACAAGCGTCTTTTATAGTTCCACTGCTTCAAGATCAAAAGTCCAATTTCTCCTCCAAGCTGGCAGTTCAGTGGTCATGTTTTGCTTCCACGCTGTCGGTTGGATGGAAAAACAAGCTCACACAGGGCTCTTCAGCTGCCAGCATGAGGGTAAAGTATCCCAGTTTTGGGAATACGGTTGTAATGTGAGAGAAATGTGTTTCAAAACCACCTGTACAGTTTATATTCCTTTATTTTATGACTACCTTAGAAATGATAGCATAATCATATACATTCTGTTCAGATACGTATGTAAACAAGCTTGTACACTGTATTTTCCCACACAGAGATTTACTTTTATGTAATTTCTTCCTCTTGGTTAATACATAGGAAACATGGTAGGCAGGGATGCCTGCAGAGATTATTTTTAGGGGTGGGCAGAGAAAATAGCAGGGTGGCCAAGCTTCTCTCCCCTCCCGGGAAAAACTGGAACATTGTTGATTTAAATGCATAAAATCTGGTGCAAAATTTTAATTCCTAGCCTCAAAATTCTACAAGAACACAGACTGAAATTTATATTCAGAGGTTTCAAATTGACACATAAGGAGCAAGCAGTGACTAACTACATCATAACGCTAACATACCAACTTAGCTGTAACGTTAGTAACCAGGACTGGTCAGACAGCTAACGTTAGCCAGCATTAAAAAAAAACATTCTGCAAGGATGTGTCAAAATGTTCCCCATATAACGTGATTAAACTAATAATAATACCTGGCTAAGAAATGTTAACTTATAAGTAACTTGATTTGACAGGCAACACACTGACAACTTCTGGCTGAAAACCATCATTTAATGTTAAACTGAAGTGACTGGATCCATTTGCTGTGCACAGTAGCAACTCGCTCCTTGTTTCCTCGCTCTTAGGACCTTTTAGTACGACCCAACCTGTGAGGTGCCCTCTGATAGCCTGATGAAAATGTTTTTTTTATTTCATTTTCATTCGCTTTTGAAAGATTTTTACATTGAAATCATAGACTGTATATAAAAAGATGGGCGGAGCCTCCGTGACGTCACCCATAGTGTTTCTGAAGAGCTGAATTGAAGCTCGGTGGGCGGTTCCTACCATCACCATCTTAGCAGGGGCATACGCGTCGTCTCACCTGGAAAATACAAATATGGGCAAAGAGGTGGAGCTGAGAGGGGGGCTGTGAGCGTGATGGTGGATGATTGACATCGAGCGAACTCTGAGCTTTCTGTAGCTAAGAGCTAACGGAGCTAACCCGGAGATAACCAGCTAACGGAGGTAAGCGGGCTAAAGCTAAGTCATGTTGTTAACCGGCTAAAAACCGCGGTTATTCTACGTTATTCTGACTTGAAGCGGGAGATCGGGTACCTGTCAATCAAAGGGACACGCCCCTAAATATACCTGACCTTTTAAACCGAAAATGGATTTTGGAACCAGGCTGTAAACATGTTTATTCCAGCCGTAAACATGTTTATTTCTGCTGTAAACATGTTTATTCCTGCCGTAAACATGTTTATTTCTGCTGTAAACATGTTTATTTCTTCTGTACACATGTTTATTTCTTCTGTAAACATGTTTATTTCTTCTGTAAACATGTTTATTCCTGCTGTAAACATGTTTATTTCTGCTGTAAACATGTTTATTCCTGCCGTAAACATGTTTATTTCTGCTGTAAACATGTTTATTCCTGCCGTAAACATGTTTATTTCTGCTGTAAACATGTTTATTTCTTCTGTACACATGTTTATTTCTTCTGTAAACATGTTTATTCCTGCTGTAAACATGTTTATTTCTGCTGTGAAGTTGGTCTTTTTAACATGGGAGTCTATGGGGATTCGCTCTGTTTTGCAGCCCCTAGTGGATGAAGGGGGAACTGCAGTTTTATCCACTTCTGCATGGGCTTCACTTTTAACTGCCGGAGGCTCCGACCATCTTTCATATACGGTATATGATTGAAATACAAACAAATTTTGTTTTAATAAAATGATGTTGACTCAATCATGCTTAACGATTTATGGAGTATCGCTTAAATGAAGGCGAACTGTATGGAAGTCTAATGTTGTAGGGACCAGATGTGTTCAGGGGGTCAGGCTGCGAGAACAGATGACATCATACTATATTACACTCCATATGAGTGCAAAGATGCTTGTGGTCTCTGATTTATCAATACTTATTATCATGGCAACTTGTCAACACATTGTAAACATGCTTAAAATGCCAAGTGGAGCTTGCCCTTCTAGTGACAGACTTTTCTGTCTAATTTATGTATCACCGGTTAAATTGTGAATAAATATTGCAAATATGAACTGAAAAAGGAATTGCTAACATTAACGTTACGTTATACTGTTATTTTTAATTGTGTAATTTTTCGATGGCTTCCAAATGGCGGCTTTTCTGCTCTCAGGAGTTTTAGAAGTGATGGTCAGTCCCGTGTGATTAGTAATGATTGAATTTTTTAATAAACATTGTCTGAGAATCCTATGAAAAAGAACTACAATCCCACTTTGCTGAGAAAAACTACTTCTGTAAGTTTTCTGGACCAACCACAACCGTCCACCCAACGTCCAGCCAATCCCATACTGTGACGTCATCGGCAGATGTGGTACCTACAGCGGCTTCGGCTGCTGTTTCCTTTCCCACATTTTCCAGTTTAACTCCACTCATTGTGATTGTAGTCACAACAAGGCTCTAACTGATGGTTTAAACAGTTTATACCCCCCCACTCCTTAGTGGGTGTCTTCAGAACTCCTCAGAGGCCCATTTTCCAGTGAAAACAACACAATGTGCCAACCGACCCCGAGAGACACCAAACATCTGTGTGGTACTTTGTTAAAGCGGTCTGCATTGATCCATCAATTCGCGGAAGTGAGTCTTATTGTACGTGTTGTCCACAGCTGCTTGGTGAAGTGTGAGGAGCTTCATTAAATCCCAGCAGCCATCTGAAGGCAGCAGGACACAGATGTTGATAAATCTGCACCATGTGAATTAAGAAGTGAGGCGTCAGAGCGCGCTGCCATTACACACAACCGCCCACTGCGTTTACCTTCATTAAATCATGTGCAAATGACACCGGGCTGCTACAAAGTAACCCCAATCAATACTGCACACATCAGGCTGCTCTCCTATCAGCTTGCATGCTGCTGTTTGTGTGGAAAATGTCGGTAAAGCAGCTCATCAGTCCAGAGCAGGCCGCTTCCTTCCTTACTTTCAGGGAAAGCAGGTTCTACTGCTGCATTTACAACCCCAGAAACCGAAGTTGTGAATCAAAGAGGACTTGTGCAATATTATAAACATCTTTATTAAAACCAAATCAGGCTTTGTTATTAACTTATATTTGCAGAAATAAAGCCACTAAAACTTCCATCAATCATTGACGCTTAGAAGATTTTACTTTAGATTCAAGTCATGTTCATCTGTTAAGGTCAAGAACTGGTGTATGGTCATGTAACGTGCACGCATCCTTGCAGTGCCTAAATTAAGTGCACTCTGTTCCATTAATTAGAATTTTAAATCTAATTACAGCTTGTTATGCTGGAACTGGCTGCACGGCCTTGCCGCTCTCAGGCTCAGCCATGTTGGTCGGATTTTTGCACATCTGTGGAAGCATTTAAAAGTAAACAGGAACTTAAAAAGTGCACATCCTGCCTCATTTCTTTAAAAATGTCTTGGAAAAGAGAAAATAGATGTAGTTCTTTTATTCTTTTGCCTTTTATTCTGTTCTCAGTTCAGACTCTGCTCCAACAGCATAAGATAAAACTCAAGAAATGGGAACAGATATTTTAGCATAAATCAGCTAGCATTATGAAAATACACTTTCATTTTGGTCTAAACTGTAATGTAGCTCCAGTTTTAGACAAAGCAAGATAATCATCATATGATAATGTCAACCCAAACAAGATAATGTTAGCTGCTATATTAGCATTAGCCAGAAATAGCAGCTACTTTTTTTTAGCCAAAATATGATAACCTTTTAGACATAACATTAGCTGCAGAGTTACCCTAAACAAGCTCTATCTATCAACCCTGAATTGGATTAAGCGGTTTGGAAATGAATGAATGAATGAATGAATGAATGTTAATACACCATGTTGGCTAATGATGAGGTTTCCAGTTGCTGGCTAATGTAAAAGAGTCAGAATATCAGGTTGTTGGAGAGGTAAAAGGCTGGAAAAATCGTAATGATTTCCACCGTTTGTCCACAGAAATGAATGCAGTAGCTAAAAACAGCTAGCCTTATAAGCTAACAAAGCATGTGAAGTATGCTAGCTCTATGGTTGTAAGTTGATGTTTGTTGTATTATTAGTTTAGACTGGATGATGAATTTGGCAGAATAAAGTAGATTGGAAGTCATTTGAAGCAGTTAGCAAGATGCTATTTGGTCTAGCTAATCTGTTGGTCAGTTAAAACACTTTATTGTCACTAAGAGACTAAAACAAAAAAAAACTGTGCATAACGGCATGATGGTGACAGAAACAAATAAATACTTATGGAGAATAAATATGTAAAAGTGACGTTTGAACAGAACCGTATTGTCTTCAGAATGTGAACTCCTCATCTTGACACAATGGAGTTTCTGCTAGCTTGGAGCTGGTGTCCCATTACAATGTCCTGACTTTTATGCTCGTCTTCATATGAGGCTGAACCGTCCTCTCCCCCCTCCTATCAGGACTTACCGACCCCCCCTGAAACACACAAACTGGTCACAAGCTCATGTGCCAGAAACAACATCACTGACTGGAAGATTTATTATTGCTGCTGGACATCTGACCTTTTTACTCCTCTACAAGGTCACCGCTGTAGTCATTGTGCTGTCACGGCCCCGTCTCTGTGGCCGCTGTTTGTCCTCGTGCATTGTCCTGTCTTTTCAGCGCCTGCCTGAGGATGTGCTTCCCTGGGGGATAAATAAAGTTTTCTGAATTGAATTGAACTGCAGCTGACACTGGAGAGATCCACATATCTGTCGGACATGACTGTGTTTGGCTCAGCTGTTCCAGCGTAATGAGAGCGGTGATGTTGGAGTGCGGAGCATCGTAATGACCACCTGATTTATTTTTCGCTGTCTTGCTGCCACGCCTCCGTGAGCTACAACAGCAGGCGATGAGAGGAAGCTACGGTCAGTGCAGCGGGACCTTGTACTCGTCCTTGTGCTTTAAGGCTCTGGCAGTGGGCCACAGCTTCATGAAACCATAAACAGAACCGTGCCGCTGGAGACGGTTCATAATGAAATTTTGACCCACGACGGTGCTGATGAAACACTGGGATCATCAGAGTGCATGTGGACTGTAAATGCCAGCAACAAACTGCACAGTAATCCATCCAGCAGGTACTGCTGACCCACACCGAGTCCAGCGAGTCAGGCGGCCACCGGCGCCGGGAGAAAGGTCATCGGATCACTGCGGGGAGGAGATTAATCTTCCAGAGTGGTATTTCTACAAGTTAACAAATCCCTAAAATTAACTTTTTTGGGCTAGTTTTTCCCAGATAGAGAGGAAATACAGCAGAATCGCTCGTAAAGGTACCAAACTGTAGGTTTTTAGATAATCAGTGGTTCAGCATCACTAAGAGGAAGGACGTATCTGTAAGAAGGTGCCATATCTTCAATGTGTGATAGAAGGTCACTCTGAGGTTTTTTACAAACCAAGTGGAGGCCAAGACAATGCCATCTTAGGAGGCTCCATTGCCAGCGGCACATCTAAATTACATGAAACCTAAATATTGCAATAAAAAGCAAGTAATGGAAATCCCTTCATTTACAAAAACCTCTAAAATTCTGCTTCAAGGTTTTTATTTTGGGGAAGTTTTTCCAGATGTGTCCATATAGACGTTTATTGGAAAACTGGAATGCAAACACTTTTTTATTTGCTTTAATGCATCACCAGAGTGACACAGGGGTCACATGACCAGTTCATTTCAGGTAAAGATGGCTACTTGCTACACAGCCACCTGGCTACCTAGCTACCTGGCTACCTGGCTACCTAGCTACCTGGCTACCTTGCTACCTGGCTACAAGGCTACCTAGCTACCTGGCTACCTGGCTACCTAGCTACCTGGCTACCTTGCTACCTGGCTACAAGGCTACCTAGCTACCTGGCTACCTGGCTAAATGGCTACATGACTACATGGCTACCTAGCTACCTGGCATACCTAAAGATTCAGAAAAAGAAGATTCAGAGAAATGGGAGGAATCTCTGTGCGCTAGTTTGTTTTGTTTACTGTCTATGCACTGTGTATTGTGCCTCTGTGCACGACTTGGAGCGGCGGTGGCTGTTTTAAATGTGTTTTATAAATCAACTTTACATTGACAGTGACTATAATATTGGAAACGGTGGGCCATTGTTGGGCAGGACAGCTGACATGCAACCAGTGAAAAAACAAACCAGAGCAGAAGAAAAAGTCGTAGAAAAGACAACAGTGAGGATAGCTGTAGAGATGGTGGACGCTTTTACCCTGTAGATGTTGGGATTTTCAGAACATCACCAGCATCCAACTATGTCCCCAGCGCACAGAGATTCCTCCTATTTCTCTGAATCTTCTTTTTCTGAATCTTTAGAGCCAGTTTGTTTCAGATTGGTGAAGCTCTGTCCATCTCCAGCCTCTCTGAAAAGCTGCTTTTATACTCAGAAGCTACTCACTTGCTCCAAGTTAAACCAGTAATTGCTCCCAGTTGTTTTTGGTTTGTACCAATTACCTTTCCAGGCCTTTGTTGCTCCTGTTCCAGCCTCTTACAGATGTGTTGTTGCCATCAAATTTACAGCCAGCTCATATTTTCCATGAAACGACGACACATCTGTTATTCTGGTTTTATTTACATTTGACTGGTTTGCTATAAAAACCTGAGCGAGTCATTAGGGACGAAGGCAGTCATGTAGCGAGGTCAACGTGACGTTTATTTAAGCCTGAGTTCGTTTATAAATGAGTTGAAAGCAATCAGCTCAGTGAGACATCTTTATGATTATTCTTATCTGCTCCTTGGAAACCGCTAATGTAATTAAGAGCCATGTTAATTAACTTTGGTGTAGGTGAAGGAGCTGGAAGCTGCTGTTGTTTCAACTGGTGTGAACTGGTGAGCCTCAGCAGTGATTAATCATGTGAGTCCCTCTGTAAACAGGGAGAAGGACACCTTGGCTTTGCGCTGATACAGGTACAGTGTTGGAAAAAGCTGCTTGGAGCTGGTGGGGGAGAAAAAAATTAGCTTTGGGCTTTTTCCACCCCCATGGGGCTTTTTTCAAAAGTGAGAACCTGATTGGGTTCCAGCTTCCTCACAGAAATGTCAAGCAGAGGGCATTTGAAGAATTAATTTAAACACAAGTACAGGGTGTATCCCCGAGGACCCAGGTGATGTAATTACATGTTTTCCCATTATTCATATGCAGACATCACGCAGTCCTCTCAATAAGGTTTGAGACTGGAGGAAAACTCTGGATGTTGTTTTTGAGGAGGAGGAGGATGTTATTCTTCTGCTGACGTCCAGCAGCTGTTTATTTCTGTTCTCAGACGTGGCTTTCTGGATGTGGAGCTGGACTACTGTCCTTGTCCCGGTATACAAGCGCAGGTGGGGGCAGATGTATTGATTAAAGCATATCCCACCCTGCCACAGTAGATGGTGATATCTCCTTTTATTGGTATTGTTTCTTTCCTGTTGACCTGCTGTGTCAAGGACCGCTGATTGGTCCCACATGCAGACGTAAAATGGACAGCTTTACGGCTTTTATTTGCTTTTATCCCTCGGATGAGAAAAATCCCATCCCTCCTGCAGGGCCGGTCCAAGCTTTACGGGGCCCCAAGCCCCACCAAGACCACCTCAGCATCCAACTGGTGCTGGATTATTTCCTACTCTGTAAATATAACACACCTGCTCAGATGCTTGGTTTGTTGTTGGTTTCCATCATACTGGTGACTCTGGCTCTGGTTCTAACCTTACTGGGGCTACATCGAGGAATATCTGCAGACACGTTAACCAGTTTAATGACTTCTGGTTTTAAACATTTGGAACATGGTACGAACTTCTGCAGATATGACAGCTTTTACAGCAAACACACTTTGACTGTTGCTAACATGTTGTTGCCATTTTACAGGTGCACACACTGGGCAGCAAAGGCAACAAGTATTTATTAATCTAGTGTAAATACCATGACAACTATGATGGATGAAATGTGAATAAAACTCTATTAAAATATTACAAAATCTCATTTTAAAATATTTAAATATTTTTATTAAAATTATTCTGTTAAATGTTTGTTTTTCTGTTGTTTTTGTTTTGTCTTACTTTATTTTCATTTTTTTTATATCATTTTGATTTTTATTTTTGTCTTATTATTTTTTATTTTAATATCTTTTTATTTTATTTTGTTTGTATTTTGTGTAAATCTTTGTCTCATCTTGGCTAATTGCTTTTTATTTAATTTATTTTCATTTTAATATTTTACACGGTGATTCAGTAGATAATCTGCCTGTAGAAACTAATCATTAGCCTCTGCTATGCTAACACGCACCCAGATTATCTATATCCTGGTGTATATAGCATCATGCTACTAGCATGTAGCCTCCATAATCTTTCTGTGGTTGCAGAGCTACAGCTGCTGCATTTCTGAGTATGAACAGATGTGAGCTTTTCTCTCTATTTAACAAACAAAAACCTCAATCTGAAGCTGAAACGAGGGAGCCAACAAGTTGTGCTAACGCAAGCTAAAATAAGAGGAGATCACCAGGCTTTCCATGGCCGCACAGCTAGCTTAATTCACATGCTACTCTTAGCTTTATAAGGCTAGCTGTTGTTAGCTGTTGCACTCTGTTGTCTCTCAGTCTTTTGTTCAGACATTTTTTCAGAATTCTTCACATTAGACGATAATATTTAGCTATTCAGCTAACACGCCACCATGCTAGTTCACACTATGAACTTAATTTTTGTATTTGAAACTCAACCAAGATGATTTTCCACTTCAAACCAAGTAGTTTTAGTTTCTACAGCTGACGAAGCTGCTTGTGGACGGCACTGTTACATCCAGTGAGTCTCCAGCTTATAAAACCATAAAAAGCTAATTAATTTCTTTAATCTATGCATGCAAACAGCGATTTCCAGTTACTCCATCTTACATTTTATTGCTCTGACACATCCATATGAACATTAATCCATAAGAAAAATAAGCATGTTTGCTGAGATCACTGAACAGGCCGAAACCATTTCCTCGCCAATCCCGATGTCTGCTTTATTTCTGGATTGATGCTTAAAAAAGAAGAAAAAAGTCGTCCAGTTCTGATCCAACGATGGACGGCCTCCCAGTTACGCTAAACTTTACAACACTTGCCAAGTCCTGCTGCTGCTGCTACAATTACTCCTCCGCTTCATTAAATGTACGAGTGTTTACATTTTATCATCATTTAGAAGCTTGAAAAGCGCTGCAGAGACTCTGATTCAGCTCTCACTTCTTGCAAACATGTCTTTATTTACCTTCAAAGCTCGATTGATGTTATCCCCTGATAATTTCTCTCATTTCCATGTAATTCCACACTGTGCAGATGCACAAATAGCTTTAACAGCATCCAGGCCTGTGTGTTATAGAACAAGCCTGCAAACTAAATGGTGTGTGCAGACTCCAGTAGCTTGGGACCATCGCAGGCCCTACAGCGCAATCTCATTATAAACATGCCTCTGTTTATTCCCTAAGCTGTGGGAGCTATTATCAAGCATGTGGCATCCTGTCATCCTTATCCACGCCAGAGACGAGCTTGTTTTTTCCAGTCGGAAGCCATCCCCAAGTCATATACTAAGAAGCCGTGTGACAGGCCATCACTCTTCATCTCCAGCGACCCAGAGCCAGACAGGAGCTTGAAATGGGTGTCGGCGTTCCCGGTTTTGTCAATCACGACAGCCTCTGCAGCTCGGTAATGCAGCGCAGATGGCGTGCTGGTGCGCGTCCCTGATTGACGGGGTCTTCGCCCATCCGAGGCCACGCTTTCAGCTTGTTAAAAGCTCTAAGTGCACATCAGCAGACAGCACAGATAAACACAGCTGAAAATAAAGAGCTGCAACTTATTTAGGTTCAGTATCGATATCACACATTAATATTTTTACCCGTGAAGTCTGTTTGAACATCAAGAACTCAGAGAAGGAAGTGGTCTAAAGTGCAGTACCACTCACGGCCACTAGGGTTCTGACTCCAACTTCCTGCTATTGTCCTTTACTTATCTGAGTTCAGAAGGGAGACCCAGGTGTCTCTATGTGGAGATAACCAGCTGTTCCCAGTCCAGCAGGGTTTACTGGACCTTTCAGGACCAACCTGGACCCTTTTTCTTTCAGAACTGCCTTCATTCGTGGTCATTTTGCCCCATGATGACATGAAGCGCCACACAGCTGCTGGACATCCACATTACGAAACTCCAGTTTATTCTGGAGCCACAATTTATGGTGTTGACTAAATATGGCAGAGCGAGAAAACAACTTAAATCTAAAGGAGCGAAGCTGAAATTCTGGGATGTGGGAGAAGTTCCTTCACAGTGGCCACGCCCACTTCATACTTGGTGTGCAGGTATGGTGAATGTTCTGCATCTTCAGGTTGTGCTGATTAAAAGTCACAAAACAAATGTTTTGGTTGTTTAAAATGGTTAATCCTAAAAGCCGGGGTAGGTAATGTTGGGGAGCTAGCAAGACCCTGTCTTGGCTCCTCCCCCTGTATTGGCTCCTCCCCTTGTCTTGGCTCCTCCCCTTATGGTTCTGCTCCTTGCGTGATTTTATTCGCAGCAACAATTTTCTCTTTCTCGGCTGTTTAGCAGGAGGAGGCAAATAAACCGAGCCGGGTCGGGAAATCCTTCCTGCATTTTCTCAGCCATGTTTACCTTCCGAGTTTCTTCTTCACGACTTTGTACTTTCATCCTAACACGCTGTTCATATGCAGGGTGTGGCTATCAGGGATGCGCTGCTGGAGGGGGAGGAGGGGAGCCGGGAGAAGAAGCTACGAAATATAAGAAATGAACAACTCCATTTGGGTCAGAACGTTTGGATTGGTCAGAGTTTTTACAGATTTACAGTAAACTGAGGGGTCTAACTATATTTTTTATTGTTCATGATTACAGAATGTATAGACTACTATCAGGACGAGGAACCGCTTCATCCAGAGGAACATGTCTCTCTGCAACGTTACCTACTAGAGGTTTAAAACTCCAATACTATTTTTTGTTGTTATTTCATGTCTTTTCAGCCTGAAACTTCCTCTAGAGGCGGTGTGTCGGGCATCTGATTAGATTAGTTAAACCAAATATATCATTATACTTATTTAACTTAAAATAAATAAATATACTTATAAAATATTTGCCTTTACAAACAAAGATGGGCGTCCAGTTTCAGTCAGACATAATCTTTCCACGCAGACGTGATGTTTCCACGCAGACGTGATGTTTCCACGCAGACGTGATGTTTCCACGCATACGTGATTTTTCCATGCAGACGTGATGTTTCCACGCATACATGATTTTTCCACGCAGACGTGATGTTTCCACGCAGACGTGATGTTTCCACGCAGACGTGATGTTTCCACGCAGACGTGATGTTTCCACGCATACATGATTTTTCCATGCAGACGTGATGTTTCCACGCAGACGTGATGTTTCCACGAAGATGTGATGTTTCCATGTAAATGTGACTTTTCCACGCAGACATGATGTTTCCACGCATACGTGACTTTTCCACGCATACGTGACGTTTCCACGTAGACGTGATGTTTCCACGCAGACGTGATGTTTCCACGCAGACGTGATGTTTCCATGTAGATGTGATGTTTCCACGCAGACATTATGTTTCCACGCAGATGTGATGTTTCCATGTAAATGTGACTTTTCCACGCAGACGTGATGTTTCCATGTAGATGTGACTTTTCCACGCAAACGTGATGTTTCCATGTAGATATGATGTTTCCATGCAGACGTGATGTTTCCACGCAGACGTGATGTTTCCACGCAAACGTGATGTTTCCACGCAGACGTGATGTTTCCACGCAGACGTGATGTTTCCATGTAGATGTGATGTTTGCACGCAGATATTATGTTTCCACGCAGATGTGATGTTTCCATGTAGATGTGACTTTTCCACGCAGACGTGATGTTTCCATGTAGATATGATGTCTCCACGCAGATGTGATGTTTCCATGAAGATGTGATGTTTCCATGCAGACATGATGTTTCCACGTAGACGTGATGTTTCCACGTAGATGTGACGTTTCCACGCAGGCGTGACTTTTCCACGCAGACGTGACGTTTCCACGCAGATGTGATGTTTCCACGCAGACGTGATGTTTCCATGCAGATGTGATGTTTCGACGCAGACATGATGTTTCCATGTAGACGTGATGTTTCCACGCAGCCGTGATGTTTCCCTGCAGACGTGATGTTTCCGTGCAGACGGTATGTTTCCATGTAGATGTGATGTTTCCACGTAGACGTACGTTTCCACGCAGACGTGACGTTTCCACGCAGAAGTGATGTTTCCACGCAGACGTGATGTTTCCACGCAGACGTGATGTTTCCACGAAGACGTGATGTTTCCACGCAGACGTGAAGTTTCCACGCAGATGTGATGTTTCCCTGCAGACGTGATGTTTCCACGCAGACGTAGGTTTCCACGCAGACGTACGTTTCCACGCAGACGTGACGTTTCCACGCAGACGTGACGTTTCCACGCAGACGTGACGTTGCCACACAGACGTGATGTTTCCACGCAGACGTGACGTTTCCACGCAGAGGTGATGTTTCCATGCAGACGGTATGTTTCCATGTAGATGCGATGTTTCCACGCAGACGTGATGTTTCCATGTAGATGTGACTTTTCCACGCAGACGTGATGTTTCCATGTAGATATGATGTTTCCATGCAGACGTGATGTTTCCACGCAGACGTGATGTTTCCACGCAGACGTGATGTTTCCACGCAGACGTGATGTTTCCACGCAAACGTGATGTTTCCACGCATACGTGATGTTTCCACGCAGACGTGATGTTTCCACGCAGACGTGATGTTTCCACGCAGATGTGATGTTTCCACGCAGATGTGATGTTTCCATGCAGACATGATGTTTCCACGCAGACGTGATGTTTCCATGTAGATGTGACTTTTCCACGCAGACGTGATGTTTCCACGCAGAGGTGATGTTTCCACGCAGACGTACTTTTCCACGCAGACGTACGTTTCCACGCAGACATGACGTTTCCACGCAGAAGTGATGTTTCCACGCAGACGTGATGTTTCCACGAAGACGTGATGTTTCCACGCAGACATGACGTTTCCACGCAGAAGTGAAGTTTCCACGCAGATGTGATGTTTCCACGAAGACGTGATGTTTCCACGCAGACGTGAAGTTTCCACGCAGATGTGATGTTTCCCTGCAGACGTGATGTTTCCACGCAGACGTAGGTTTCCAAGCAGACGTACGTTTCCACGCAGACGTGACGTTTCCACGCAGACGTGACGTTGCCACGCAGAGGTGATGTTTCCATGCAGACGGTATGTTTCCATGTAGATGCGATGTTTCCATGCAAACGTGATGTTTCCACGCAGACGTGATGTTTCCACGCAGATGTGATGTTTCCACGCAGACATTATGTTTCCACGCAGATGTGATGTTTCCATGTAGATGTGACTTTTCCACGCAGACGTGATGTTTCCATGTAGATATGATGTTTCCATGCAGACGTGATGTTTCCACGCAGACGTGATGTTTCCACGCAGACGTGATGTTTCCACGCAAACGTGATGTTTCCACGCAGACGTGATGTTTCCACGCAAACGTGATGTTTCCACGCAGACGTGATGTTTCCACGCAGACGTTATGCTTCCACGCAGATGTGATGTTTCCACGTAGATGTGACTTTTCCATGCAGACGTGATGTTTCCATGCAGACGTGATGTTTCCGCGCAAACGTGATGTTTCCACGCAGACGTGATGTTTCCCTGCAGACGTGATGTTTCCACGCAGATGTGATGTTTCCCTGCAGACGTGATGTTTCCACACAGACGTGATGTTTCCATGTAGATGTGACTTTTCCACGCAGACGTGATGTTTCCATGCATACGTGATTTTTCCACGCATACGTGATTTTTCCACGCATAAGTGATTTCTCCACGCAGACGTGATGTTTCCACGCAGACGTGATGTTTCCACGCAGACGTGATGTTTCCACGCAAACGTGATGTTTCCACGCAGACGTGATGTTTCCACGCAGACGTGATGTTTCCACGCAAACGTGATGTTTCCACGCAGACGTGACGTTTCCACGCAGACGTTATGCTTCCACGCAGATGTGATGTTTCCACGTAGATGTGACTTTTCCATGCAGACGTGATGTTTCCATGCAGACGTGATGTTTCCGCGCAAACGTGATGTTTCCACGCAGACGTGATGTTTCCACGCAGATGTCATGTTTCCACGCAGACGTGATGTTTCCACGCAGACGTGATGTTTCCACGCAGATGTGACTTTTCCACGCAGACGTGATGTTTCCACGCAGACGTGATGTTTCCATGTAGATGTGACTTTTCCACGCAGACGTGATGTTTCCACGCAGAGGTGATGTTTCCACGCAGACGTACTTTTCCACGCAGACGTACGTTTCCACGCAGACGTGACGTTCCCATGCAGACGGTATGTTTCCATGTAGATGTGATGTTTCCACGCAGACGTGATGTTTCCCTGCAGACGTGATGTTTCCATGCCGACGTGATGTTTCCACGCAGACGTGATGTTTCCTGGTAGACGTGATGTTTCCTGGTAGACGTGATGTTTCCACGCAGACGTAATGTTTGCATGCAGACGTGATGTTTCCATGCAGACATGATATTTCCACACAGACGTGATGTTTCCACGCAGACGTGATGTTTCCACGCAGATGTCATGTTTCCACGCAGACGTGATGTTTCCACGCAGACGTGATGTTTCCACGCAGATGTGACTTTTCCACGCAGACGTGATGTTTCCACGCAGACGTGATGTTTCCATGTAGATGTGACTTTTCCACGCAGACGTGATGTTTCCACGCAGAGGTGATGTTTCCACGCAGACGTACTTTTCCACGCAGACGTACGTTTCCACGCAGACGTGACGTTCCCATGCAGACGGTATGTTTCCATGTAGATGTGATGTTTCCACGCAGACGTGATGTTTCCCTGCAGACGTGATGTTTCCATGCCGACGTGATGTTTCCACGCAGACGTGATGTTTCCTGGTAGACGTGATGTTTCCTGGTAGACGTGATGTTTCCACGCAGACGTAATGTTTGCATGCAGACGTGATGTTTCCATGCAGACATGATATTTCCACACAGACGTGATGTTTCCACGCAGACGTGATGTTTCCACGCAGATGTCATGTTTCCACGCAGACGTGATGTTTCCACGCAGACGTGATGTTTCCACGCAGATGTGACTTTTCCACGCAGACGTGATGTTTCCACGCAGACGTGATGTTTCCATGTAGATGTGACTTTTCCACGCAGACGTGATGTTTCCACGCAGAGGTGATGTTTCCACGCAGACGTACTTTTCCACGCAGACGTACGTTTCCACGCAGACGTGACGTTCCCATGCAGACGGTATGTTTCCATGTAGATGTGATGTTTCCACGCAGACGTGATGTTTCCCTGCAGACGTGATGTTTCCATGCCGACGTGATGTTTCCACGCAGACGTGATGTTTCCTGGTAGACGTGATGTTTCCTGGTAGACGTGATGTTTCCACGCAGACGTAATGTTTGCATGCAGACGTGATGTTTCCATGCAGACATGATATTTCCACACAGACGTGATGTTTCCACGCAGACGTGATGTTTCCACGCAGATGTCATGTTTCCACGCAGACATTATGTTTCCACGCAGATGTCATGTTTCCATGTAGATGTGACTTTTCCACGCAGACGTGATGTTTCCATGTAGATATGATGTTTCCATGCAGACATGATGTTTCCACGCAGACGTGATGTTTCCCTGCAGACGTGATGTTTCCACAGACATGATGTTTCCATGTAGATGTGACTTTTCCACGCAGACGTGATTTTTCCACTCATACGTGGTTTTTCCACGCATAAGTGATTTCTCCACGCAGACGTGCTGTTTCCGCGCAGACGTGATGTTTCCACGCAGACGTGATGTTTCTACGCAGACATGATGTTTCCATGTACACGTGATGTTTCCACGCAGCCGTGATGTTTCCACGCAGACGTGATGTTTCCACGCAGACGTGATGTTTCCCTGCAGACATGATGTTTCCACGCAGACGTACGTTTCCACGCAGACGTACGTTTCCACGCAGACGAACGTTTCCACGCAGACGTACATTTCCACGCAGACGTGACGTTTCCACGCAGACGTGATGTTTCCATGTAGATGTGATGTTTCCATGCAGAAGTGATGTTTCCACGCAGACGTGACTTTTCTACGCAGACGTGATGTTTCCATGCAGACGTGATGTTTCCATGTAGATGTGACTTTTCCACACAGACGTGATGTTTCCTGGTAGACGTGATGTTTCCAAGCAGACGTGTGTTTCCACGCAGACGTACGTTTCCACGCAGACGTACGTTTCCACGCAGACGTGACGTTTCCACGCAGACGTGACGTTTCCATGTAGATGTGACGTTTCAAAGCAGACGTGACGTTTCCACGCAGACGTGATGTTTCCATGCAGACGGTATGTTTCCATGTAGATGTGACGTTTCCATGCAGACGTGATGTTTCCACGCAGACGTGATGTTTCCACACAGACGTGATGTTTCCACACAGACGTGATGTTTCCACGCAGACGTGATGTTTCCACGCAGATGTGATGTTTCCACGCAGATGTGATGTTTCCATGCAGACATGATGTTTCCACGCAGACGTGATGTTTCCATGTAGATGTGACTTTTCCACGCAGACGTGATGTTTCCACGCAGAGGTGATGTTTCCACGCAGACGTACTTTTCCACGCAGACGTACGTTTCCACGCAGACGTGACGTTCCCATGCAGACGTGATGTTTCCATGTAGATGTGATGTTTCCACGCAGACGTGATGTTTCCCTGCAGACGTGATGTTTCCATGCCGACGTGATGTTTCCACGCAGACGTGATGTTTCCTGGTAGACGTGATGTTTCCACGCAGACGTAATGTTTGCATGCAGACGTGATGTTTCCATGCAGACATGATATTTCCACACAGACGTGATGTTTCCACGCAGACGTGATGTTTCCACGCAGATGTCATGTTTCCACGCAGACATTATGTTTCCACGCAGATGTCATGTTTCCATGTAGATGTGACTTTTCCACGCAGACGTGATGTTTCCATGTAGATATGATGTTTCCATGCAGACATGATGTTTCCACGCAGACGTGATGTTTCCCTGCAGACGTGATGTTTCCACACAGACATGATGTTTCCATGTAGATGTGACTTTTCCACGCAGACGTGATTTTTCCACTCATACGCGGTTTTTCCACGCATAAGTGATTTCTCCACGCAGACGTGCTGTTTCCGCGCAGACGTGATGTTTCCACGCAGACGTGATGTTTCTACGCAGACATGATGTTTCCATGTACACGTGATGTTTCCACGCAGCCGTGATGTTTCCACGCAGACGTGATGTTTCCACGCAGACGTGATGTTTCCCTGCAGACGTGATGTTTCCACGCAGACGTACGTTTCCACGCAGACGTACGTTTCCACGCAGACTTACATTTCCACGCAGACGTGAAGTTTCCACGCAGATGTGATGTTTCCCTGCAGACTTGATGTTTCCACGCAGACGTGACGTTTCCACGCAGACGTGACGTTTCCACGCAGACGTACTTTTCCACGCAGACGTACATTTCCACGCAGACGTGACGTTTCCACGCAGACGTGACGTTTCGACGCAGACGTGACGTTGCCACGCAGACGTGATGTTTCCACGCAGACGTGACGTTTCCACGCAGATGTGATGTTTCCACGCAGACGTGATGTTTCGACGCAGACATGATGTTTCCATGTAGACATGATGTTTCCACGCAGCCGTGATGTTTCCCTGCAGACGTGATGTTTCCATGCAGACATGATATTTCCACACAGACGTGATGTTTCCACGCAGACGTGATGTTTCCACGTAGACGTACGTTTCCACGCAGACGTGACGTTTCCACGCAGAAGTGATGTTTCCACGCAGACGTGATGTTTCCACGCAGACGTGATGTTTCCACGCAGACGTGACGTTTCCACGCAGACGTGACGTTTCCACGCAGACGTGACGTTTCCACGCAGACGTGACGTTGCCACACAGACGTGATGTTTCCACGCAGACGTGATGTTTCCACGCAGACGTGATGTTTCCACGCAAACGTGATGTTTCCACGCATACGTGATGTTTCCACGCAGACGTGATGTTTCCACGCAGACGTGATGTTTCCACGCAGATGTGATGTTTCCACGCAGATGTGATGTTTCCATGCAGACATGATGTTTCCACGCAGACGTGATGTTTCCATGTAGATGTGACTTTTCCACGCAGACGTGATGTTTCCACGCAGAGGTGATGTTTCCACGCAGACGTACTTTTCCACGCAGACGTACGTTTCCACGCAGACATGACGTTTCCACGCAGAAGTGATGTTTCCACGCAGACGTGATGTTTCCACGAAGACGTGATGTTTCCACGCAGACATGACGTTTCCACGCAGAAGTGAAGTTTCCACGCAGATGTGATGTTTCCACGAAGACGTGATGTTTCCACGCAGACGTGAAGTTTCCACGCAGATGTGATGTTTCCCTGCAGACGTGATGTTTCCACGCAGACGTAGGTTTCCAAGCAGACATACGTTTCCACGCAGACGTGACGTTTCCACGCAGACGTGACGTTGCCACGCAGAGGTGATGTTTCCATGCAGACGGTATGTTTCCATGTAGATGCGATGTTTCCATGCAAACGTGATGTTTCCACGCAGACGTGATGTTTCCACGCAGATGTGATGTTTCCACGCAGACATTATGTTTCCACGCAGATGTGATGTTTCCATGTAGATGTGACTTTTCCACGCAGACGTGATGTTTCCATGTAGATATGATGTTTCCATGCAGACGTGATGTTTCCACGCAGACGTGATGTTTCCACGCAGACGTGATGTTTCCACGCAGACGTGATGTTTCCACGCAGACGTGATGTTTCCACGCAAACGTGATGTTTCCACGCAGACGTGATGTTTCCACGCAGACGTGATGTTTCCACGCAAACGTGATGTTTCCACGCAGACGTGATGTTTCCACGCAGACGTTATGCTTCCACGCAGATGTGATGTTTCCACGTAGATGTGACTTTTCCATGTAGATGTGACTTTTCCACGCAGACGTGATGTTTCCATGCATACGTGATTTTTCCACGCATACGTGATTTTTCCACGCATAAGTGATTTCTCCACGCAGACGTGATGTTTCCACGCAGACGTGATGTTTCCACGCAGACGTGATGTTTCCACGCAGACGTGATGTTTCCAAGCATACATGATGTTTCCATGTACACGTGATGTTTCCACGCAAACGTGATGTTTCCACGCAGACGTGATGTTTCCACGCAGATGTCATGTTTCCACGCAGAGATTATGTTTCCACGCAGATGTGATGTTTCCATGCAGACGGTATGTTTCCATGTAGACGTGATGTTTCCATGCAGACGTGATGTTTCCATGCAGACATGATGTTTCCACGCAGACGTGATGTTTCCATGCAGACATGATGTTTCCACGCAGACGTGATGTTTCCACGCAGACGTGAAGTTTCCACGCAGATTCGATGTTTCCCTGCAGACGTGATGTTTCCACGCAGACGTACGTTTCCACGCAGACATGATGTTTCCACGCAGACGTGATGTTTCCATGTAGATGTGACTTTTCCACGCAGACGTGATGTTTCCACGCAGAGGTGATGTTTCCACGCAGACGTACTTTTCCACGCAGACGTACGTTTCCACGCAGACATGACGTTTCCACGCAGAAGTGATGTTTCCACGCAGACGTGATGTTTCCACGAAGACGTGATGTTTCCACGCAGACATGACGTTTCCACGCAGAAGTGAAGTTTCCACGCAGATGTGATGTTTCCACGAAGACGTGATGTTTCCACGCAGACGTGAAGTTTCCACGCAGATGTGATGTTTCCCTGCAGACGTGATGTTTCCACGCAGACGTAGGTTTCCAAGCAGACGTACGTTTCCACGCAGACGTGACGTTTCCACGCAGACGTGACGTTGCCACGCAGAGGTGATGTTTCCATGCAGACGGTATGTTTCCATGTAGATGCGATGTTTCCATGCAAACGTGATGTTTCCACGCAGACGTGATGTTTCCACGCAGATGTGATGTTTCCACGCAGACATTATGTTTCCACGCAGATGTGATGTTTCCATGTAGATGTGACTTTTCCACGCAGACGTGATGTTTCCATGTAGATATGATGTTTCCATGCAGACGTGATGTTTCCACGCAGACGTGATATTTCCACGCAGACGTGATGTTTCCACGCAGACGTGATGTTTCCACGCAGACGTGATGTTTCCACGCAAACGTGATGTTTCCACGCAGACGTGATGTTTCCACGCAGACGTGATGTTTCCACGCAAACGTGATGTTTCCACGCAGACGTGATGTTTCCACGCAGACGTTATGCTTCCACGCAGATGTGATGTTTCCACGTAGATGTGACTTTTCCATGTAGATGTGACTTTTCCACGCAGACGTGATGTTTCCATGCATACGTGATTTTTCCACGCATACGTGATTTTTCCACGCATAAGTGATTTCTCCACGCAGACGTGATGTTTCCACGCAGACGTGATGTTTCCACGCAGACGTGATGTTTCCACGCAGACGTGATGTTTCCAAGCATACATGATGTTTCCATGTACACGTGATGTTTCCACGCAAACGTGATGTTTCCACGCAGACGTGATGTTTCCACGCAGATGTCATGTTTCCACGCAGAGATTATGTTTCCACGCAGATGTGATGTTTCCATGCAGACAGTATGTTTCCATGTAGACGTGATGTTTCCATGCAGACGTGATGTTTCCATGCAGACATGATGTTTCCACGCAGACGTGATGTTTCCATGCAGACATGATGTTTCCACGCAGACGTGATGTTTCCACGCAGACGTGATGTTTCCACGCAGACGTGAAGTTTCCACGCAGATTCGATGTTTCCCTGCAGACGTGATGTTTCCACGCAGACGTACGTTTCCACGCAGACGTTATGTTTCCACGCAGAGGTGATGTTTCCATGCAGAAGGTATGTTTCCATGTAGATGTGATGTTTCCATGCAGACGTGATGTTTCCACGCAGATGTGATGTTTCCATGCAGACATGATGTTTCCACGCAGACGTGATGTTTCCATGTAGATGTGACTTTTCCACGCAGACGTGATGTTTCCACGCAGACGTGATGTTTCCACGCAGACGTGATGTTTCCACGCAGAAGTTATGTTTCCATGTAGATATGATGTTTCCACGCAGATGTGATGTTTCCACGCAGACGTGATGTTTCCATGCAGACATGATGTTTCCACGCAGACGTGATGTTTCCACGCAGACGTGATGTTTCCACGCAGACGTGAAGTTTCCACGCAGATGTGATGTTTCCCTGCAGACGTGATGTTTCCACGCAGACGTGACGTTTCCACGCAGACGTACGTTTCCACGCAGACGTACTTTTCCACGCAGACGTACATTTCCACGCAGACGTGACGTTTCCACGCAGACGTGACGTTTCCACGCAGACGTGACGTTGCCACGCAAACGTGATGTTTCCACGCAGACGTGACGTTTCCACGCAGAGGTGATGTTTCCATGCAGAAGGTATGTTTCCATGTAGATGTGATGTTTCCATGCAGACGTGATGTTTCCACGCAGACGTGATGTTTCCACGCAGATGTGATGTTTCCACGCAGATGCGATGTTTCCACGCAGATGTGATGTTTCCATGCAGACATGATGTTTCCACGCAGACGTGATGTTTCCACGCAGAGGTGATGTTTCCACGCAGACGTACTTTTCCACGCAGACGTACGTTTCCACGCAGACGTGACGTTCCCATGCAGACGGTATGTTTCCATGTAGATGTGATGTTTCCACGCAGACGTGATGTTTCCCTGCAGACGTGATGTTTCCATGCCGACGTGATGTTTCCACGCAGACGTGATGTTTCCTGGTAGACGTGATGTTTCCTGGTAGACGTGATGTTTCCACGCAGACGTAATGTTTGCATGCAGACGTGATGTTTCCATGCAGACATGATATTTCCACACAGACGTGATGTTTCCACGCAGACGTGATGTTTCCACGCAGATGTCATGTTTCCACGCAGACATTATGTTTCCACGCAGATGTGATGTTTCCATGTAGATGTGACTTTTCCACGCAGACGTGATGTTTCCATGTAGATATGATGTTTCCATGCAGACGTGATGTTTCCACGCAGACGTGATGTTTCCACGCAGACGTGATGTTTCCACGCAGACGTGATGTTTCCACGCAGACGTGATGTTTCCACGCAAACGTGATGTTTCCACGCAGACGTGATGTTTCCACGCAGACGTGATGTTTCCACGCAGACGTGAAGTTTCCACGCAGATTCGATGTTTCCCTGCAGACGTGATGTTTCCACGCAGACGTACGTTTCCACGCAGACGTTATGTTTCCACGCAGAGGTGATGTTTCCATGCAGAAGGTATGTTTCCATGTAGATGTGATGTTTCCATGCAGACGTGATGTTTCCACGCAGATGTGATGTTTCCATGCAGACATGATGTTTCCACGCAGACGTGATGTTTCCATGTAGATGTGACTTTTCCACGCAGACGTGATGTTTCCACGCAGACGTGATGTTTCCACGCAGACGTGATGTTTCCACGCAGAAGTTATGTTTCCATGTAGATATGATGTTTCCACGCAGATGTGATGTTTCCACGCAGACGTGATGTTTCCATGCAGACATGATGTTTCCACGCAGACGTGATGTTTCCACGCAGACGTGATGTTTCCACGCAGACGTGAAGTTTCCACGCAGATGTGATGTTTCCCTGCAGACGTGATGTTTCCACGCAGACGTGACGTTTCCACGCAGACGTACGTTTCCACGCAGACGTACTTTTCCACGCAGACGTACATTTCCACGCAGACGTGACGTTTCCACGCAGACGTGACGTTTCCACGCAGACGTGACGTTGCCACGCAGACGTGATGTTTCCACGCAGACGTGACGTTTCCACGCAGAGGTGATGTTTCCATGCAGAAGGTATGTTTCCATGTAGATGTGATGTTTCCATGCAGACGTGATGTTTCCACGCAGACGTGATGTTTCCACGCAGACGTGATGTTTCCACGCAGATGTGATGTTTCCACGCAGATGTGATGTTTCCATGCAGACATGATGTTTCCACGCAGACGTGATGTTTCCATGTAGATGTGACTTTTCCACGCAGACGTGATGTTTCCACGCAGAGGTGATGTTTCCACGCAGACGTACTTTTCCACGCAGACGTACGTTTCCACGCAGACGTGACGTTCCCATGCAGACGGTATGTTTCCATGTAGATGTGATGTTTCCACGCAGACGTGATGTTTCCCTGCAGACGTGATGTTTCCATGCCGACGTGATGTTTCCACGCAGACGTGATGTTTCCTGGTAGACGTGATGTTTCCTGGTAGACGTGATGTTTCCACGCAGACGTAATGTTTGCATGCAGACGTGATGTTTCCATGCAGACATGATATTTCCACACAGACGTGATGTTTCCACGCAGACGTGATGTTTCCACGCAGATGTCATGTTTCCACGCAGACATTATGTTTCCACGCAGATGTGATGTTTCCATGTAGATGTGACTTTTCCACGCAGACGTGATGTTTCCATGTAGATATGATGTTTCCATGCAGACGTGATGTTTCCACGCAGACGTGATGTTTCCACGCAGACGTGATGTTTCCACGCAGACGTGATGTTTCCACGCAGACGTGATGTTTCCACGCAAACGTGATGTTTCCACGCAGACGTGATGTTTCCACGCAGACGTGATGTTTCCACGCAAACGTGATGTTTCCACGCAGACGTGATGTTTCCACGCAGACGTTATGCTTCCACGCAGATGTGATGTTTCCACGTAGATGTGACTTTTCCATGTAGATGTGACTTTTCCACGCAGACGTGATGTTTCCATGCATACGTGATTTTTCCACGCATACGTGATTTTTCCACGCATAAGTGATTTCTCCACGCAGACGTGATGTTTCCACGCAGACGTGATGTTTCCACGCAGACGTGATGTTTCCACGCAGACGTGATGTTTCCAAGCATACATGATGTTTCCATGTACACGTGATGTTTCCACGCAAACGTGATGTTTCCACGCAGACGTGATGTTTCCACGCAGATGTCATGTTTCCACGCAGAGATTATGTTTCCACGCAGATGTGATGTTTCCATGCAGACAGTATGTTTCCATGTAGACGTGATGTTTCCATGCAGACGTGATGTTTCCATGCAGACATGATGTTTCCACGCAGACGTGATGTTTCCATGCAGACATGATGTTTCCACGCAGACGTGATGTTTCCACGCAGACGTGATGTTTCCACGCAGACGTGAAGTTTCCACGCAGATTCGATGTTTCCCTGCAGACGTGATGTTTCCACGCAGACGTACGTTTCCACGCAGACGTTATGTTTCCACGCAGAGGTGATGTTTCCATGCAGAAGGTATGTTTCCATGTAGATGTGATGTTTCCATGCAGACGTGATGTTTCCACGCAGATGTGATGTTTCCATGCAGACATGATGTTTCCACGCAGACGTGATGTTTCCATGTAGATGTGACTTTTCCACGCAGACGTGATGTTTCCACGCAGACGTGATGTTTCCACGCAGACGTGATGTTTCCACGCAGAAGTTATGTTTCCATGTAGATATGATGTTTCCACGCAGATGTGATGTTTCCACGCAGACGTGATGTTTCCATGCAGACATGATGTTTCCACGTAGACGTGATGTTTCCACGCAGACGTGATGTTTCCACGCAGACGTGAAGTTTCCACGCAGATGTGATGTTTCCCTGCAGACGTGATGTTTCCACGCAGACGTGACGTTTCCACGCAGACGTACGTTTCCACGCAGACGTACTTTTCCACGCAGACGTACATTTCCACGCAGACGTGACGTTTCCACGCAGACGTGACGTTTCCACGCAGACGTGACGTTGCCACGCAGACGTGATGTTTCCACGCAGACGTGACGTTTCCACGCAGAGGTGATGTTTCCATGCAGAAGGTATGTTTCCATGTAGATGTGATGTTTCCATGCAGACGTGATGTTTCCACGCAGACGTGATGTTTCCACGCAGACGTGATGTTTCCACGCAGATGTGATGTTTCCACGCAGATGTGATGTTTCCATGCAGACATGATGTTTCCACGCAGACGTGATGTTTCCATGTAGATGTGACTTTTCCACGCAGACGTGATGTTTCCACGCAGAGGTGATGTTTCCACGCAGACGTACTTTTCCACGCAGACGTACGTTTCCACGCAGACGTGACGTTCCCATGCAGACGGTATGTTTCCATGTAGATGTGATGTTTCCACGCAGACGTGATGTTTCCCTGCAGACGTGATGTTTCCATGCCGACGTGATGTTTCCACGCAGACGTGATGTTTCCTGGTAGACGTGATGTTTCCTGGTAGACGTGATGTTTCCACGCAGACGTAATGTTTGCATGCAGACGTGATGTTTCCATGCAGACATGATATTTCCACACAGACGTGATGTTTCCACGCAGACGTGATGTTTCCACGCAGATGTCATGTTTCCACGCAGACATTATGTTTCCACGCAGATGTCATGTTTCCATGTAGATGTGACTTTTCCACGCAGACGTGATGTTTCCATGTAGATATGATGTTTCCATGCAGACATGATGTTTCCACGCAGACGTGATGTTTCCCTGCAGACGTGATGTTTCCACAGACATGATGTTTCCATGTAGATGTGACTTTTCCACGCAGACGTGATTTTTCCACTCATACGTGGTTTTTCCACGCATAAGTGATTTCTCCACGCAGACGTGCTGTTTCCGCGCAGACGTGATGTTTCCACGCAGACGTGATGTTTCTACGCAGACATGATGTTTCCATGTACACGTGATGTTTCCACGCAGCCGTGATGTTTCCACGCAGACGTGATGTTTCCACGCAGACGTGATGTTTCCCTGCAGACATGATGTTTCCACGCAGACGTACGTTTCCACGCAGACGTACGTTTCCACGCAGACGTACATTTCCACGCAGACGTGACGTTTCCACGCAGACGTGATGTTTCCATGTAGATGTGATGTTTCCATGCAGAAGTGATGTTTCCACGCAGACGTGACTTTTCTACGCAGACGTGATGTTTCCATGCAGACGTGATGTTTCCATGTAGATGTGACTTTTCCACACAGACGTGATGTTTCCTGGTAGACGTGATGTTTCCAAGCAGACGTGTGTTTCCACGCAGACGTACGTTTCCACGCAGACGTACGTTTCCACGCAGACGTACGTTTCCACGCAGACGTGACGTTTCCACGCAGACGTGACGTTTCCATGTAGATGTGACGTTTCCACGCAGACGTGACGTTTCCACGCAGACGTGATGTTTCCATGCAGACGGTATGTTTCCATGTAGATGTGACGTTTCCATGCAGACGTGATGTTTCCACGCAGACGTGATGTTTCCACACAGACGTGATGTTTCCACACAGACGTGATGTTTCCACGCAGACGTGATGTTTCCACGCAGATGTGATGTTTCCACGCAGATGTGATGTTTCCATGCAGACATGATGTTTCCACGCAGACGTGATGTTTCCATGTAGATGTGACTTTTCCACGCAGACGTGATGTTTCCACGCAGAGGTGATGTTTCCACGCAGACATACTTTTCCACGCAGACGTACGTTTCCACGCAGACGTGACGTTCCCATGCAGACGGTATGTTTCCATGTAGATGTGATGTTTCCACGCAGACGTGATGTTTCCCTGCAGACGTGATGTTTCCATGCCGACGTGATGTTTCCACGCAGACGTGATGTTTCCTGGTAGACGTGATGTTTCCACGCAGACGTAATGTTTGCATGCAGACGTGATGTTTCCATGCAGACATGATATTTCCACACAGACGTGATGTTTCCACGCAGACGTGATGTTTCCACGCAGATGTCATGTTTCCACGCAGACATTATGTTTCCACGCAGATGTCATGTTTCCATGTAGATGTGACTTTTCCACGCAGACGTGATGTTTCCATGTAGATATGATGTTTCCATGCAGACATGATGTTTCCACGCAGACGTGATGTTTCCCTGCAGACGTGATGTTTCCACACAGACATGATGTTTCCATGTAGATGTGACTTTTCCACGCAGACGTGATTTTTCCACTCATACGTGGTTTTTCCACGCATAAGTGATTTCTCCATGCAGACGTGCTGTTTCCGCGCAGACGTGATGTTTCCACGCAGACGTGATGTTTCTACGCAGACATGATGTTTCCATGTACACGTGATGTTTCCACGCAGCCGTGATGTTTCCACGCAGACGTGATGTTTCCACGCAGACGTGATGTTTCCCTGCAGACGTGATGTTTCCACGCAGACGTACGTTTCCACGCAGACGTACGTTTCCACGCAGACTTACATTTCCACGCAGACGTGAAGTTTCCACGCAGATGTGATGTTTCCCTGCAGACGTGATGTTTCCACGCAGACGTGACGTTTCCACGCAGACGTGACGTTTCCACGCAGACGTACTTTTCCACGCAGACGTACATTTCCACGCAGACGTGACGTTTCCACGCAGACGTGACGTTTCCACGCAGACGTGACGTTGCCACGCAGACGTGATGTTTCCACGCAGACGTGACGTTTCCACGCAGAGGTGATGTTTCCATGCAGAAGGTATGTTTCCATGTAGATGTGATGTTTCCATGCAGACGTGATGTTTCCACGCAGACGTGATGTTTCCACGCAGATGTGATGTTTCCACTCAGATGTGATGTTTCCATGCAGACATGATGTTTCCACGCAGACGTGATGTTTCCATGTAGATGTGACTTTTCCACGCAGACGTGATGTTTCCACGCAGAGGTGATGTTTCCACGCAGACGTACTTTTCCACGCAGACGTACGTTTCCACGCAGACGTGACGTTCCCATGCAGACGGTATGTTTCCATGTAGATGTGATGTTTCCACGCAGACGTGATGTTTCCCTGCAGACGTGATGTTTCCATGCCGACGTGATGTTTCCACGCAGACGTGATGTTTCCTGGTAGACGTGATGTTTCCTGGTAGACGTGATGTTTCCACGCAGACGTAATGTTTGCATGCAGACGTGATGTTTCCATGCAGACATGATATTTCCACACAGACGTGATGTTTCCACGCAGACGTGATGTTTCCACGCAGATGTCATGTTTCCACGCAGACATTATGTTTCCACGCAGATGTCATGTTTCCATGTAGATGTGACTTTTCCACGCAGACGTGATGTTTCCATGTAGATATGATGTTTCCATGCAGACATGATGTTTCCACGCAGACGTGATGTTTCCCTGCAGACGTGATGTTTCCACAGACATGATGTTTCCATGTAGATGTGACTTTTCCACGCAGACGTGATTTTTCCACTCATACGTGGTTTTTCCACGCATAAGTGATTTCTCCACGCAGACGTGCTGTTTCCGCGCAGACGTGATGTTTCCACGCAGACGTGATGTTTCTACGCAGACATGATGTTTCCATGTACACGTGATGTTTCCACGCAGCCGTGATGTTTCCACGCAGACGTGATGTTTCCCTGCAGACATGATGTTTCCACGCAGACGTACGTTTCCACGCAGACGTACGTTTCCACGCAGACGTACGTTTCCACGCAGACGTGATGTTTCCATGTAGATGTGATGTTTCCATGCAGAAGTGATGTTTCCACGCAGACGTGACTTTTCTACGCAGACGTGATGTTTCCATGCAGACGTGATGTTTCCATGTAGATGTGACTTTTCCACACAGACGTGATGTTTCCTGGTAGACGTGATGTTTCCATGCAGACGTGTGTTTCCACGCAGACGTACGTTTCCACGCAGACGTACGTTTCCACGCAGACGTACGTTTCCACGCAGACGTGACGTTTCCACGCAGACGTGACGTTTCCATGTAGATGTGACGTTTCCACGCAGACGTGACGTTTCCACGCAGACGTGATGTTTCCATGCAGACGGTATGTTTCCATGTAGATGTGACGTTTCCATGCAGACGTGATGTTTCCACGCAGACGTGATGTTTCCACGCAGACGTGATGTTTCCACGCAGACGTGATGTTTCCACGCAGATGTGATGTTTCCACGCAGACATGATGTTTCCACGCAGACGTGATGTTTCCATGTAGATGTGACTTTTCCACGCAGACGTGATTTTTCCACGCAGAGGTGATGTTTCCACGCAGACGTACTTTTCCACGCAGACGTACGTTTCCACGCAGACGTGACGTTCCCATGCAGACGGTATGTTTCCATGTAGATGTGATGTTTCCACGCAGACGTGATGTTTCCCTGCAGACGTGATGTTTCCATGCCGACGTGATGTTTCCACGTAGACGTGATGTTTCCATGTAGACGTGATGTTTCCACGCAGACGTAATGTTTGCATGCAGACGTGATGTTTCCATGCAGACATGATATTTCCACACAGACGTGATGTTTCCACGCAGACGTGATGTTTCCACGCAGATGTCATGTTTCCACGCAGACATTATGTTTCCACGCAGATGTCATGTTTCCATGTAGATGTGACTTTTCCACGCAGACGTGATGTTTCCATGTAGATATGATGTTTCCATGAAGACATGATGTTTCCACGCAGACGTAATGTTTCCCTGCAGACGTGATGTTTCCACACAGACATGATGTTTCCATGTAGATGTGACTTTTCCACGCAGACATGATTTTTCCACTCATACGTGGTATTTCCACGCATAAGTGATTTCTCCACGCAGACGTGCTGTTTCCGCGCAGACGTGATGTTTCCACGCAGACGTGATGTTTCTACGCAGACATGATGTTTCCATGTACACGTGATGTTTCCACGCAGCCGTGATGTTTCCACGCAGACGTGATGTTTCCACGCAGACGTGATGTTTCCACGCAGATGTCATGTTTCCACGCAGACATTATGTTTCCACGCAGATGTCATGTTTCCATGTAGATGTGACTTTTCCACGCAGACGTGATTTTTCCACTCATACGTGGTTTTTCCACGCATAAGTGATTTCTCCACGCAGACGTGCTGTTTCCGCGCAGACGTGATGTTTCCACGCAGACGTGATGTTTCTACGCAGACATGATGTTTCCATGTACACGTGATGTTTCCACGCAGCCGTGATGTTTCCACGCAGACGTGATGTTTCCACGCAGACGTGATGTTTCCCTGCAGACGTGATGTTTCCACGCAGACGTACGTTTCCACGCAGACGTACGTTTCCACGCAGACTTACATTTCCACGCAGACGTGACGTTTCCACGCAGACGTGATGTTTCCATGTAGATGTGATGTTTCCATGCAGAAGTGATGTTTCCACGCAGACCTACGTTTCCACGCAGACGTACAGTTCCATGCAGACGTGACGTTTCCACGCAGATGTGATGTTTCCATGTAGATGTGACTTTTTCACGCAGACGTGATGTTTCCATGCAGACGTGATGTTTCCACGCAGACGTGATGGTTCCATGCAGACGTGATGTTTCCACACCGATGTGATGTTTCCACACCGATGTGATGTTTCCATGTAGATGTGACTTTTCCACGCCGACGTGATGTTTCCATGCAGACGTGATGTTTCCAGGCAGACGTGATGTTTCGACGCAGACGTGATGTTTCCACGCAGATGTGATGTTTCCCTGAAGACGTGATGTTTCAACGCAGACGTACGTTTCCACGCAGACGTACAATTCCACGCAGACGTGATGTTTCCACGCAAACGTGATGTTCCCATACAGACGTGATGTTTCCATGCAGACGTGATATTTCCATGCAGACATGATGTTTCCACGCAGATGTGATGGTTCCACGCATTACGTGATGTTTCCACGCAGACGTGACGTTTCCATGCAGACGTGGCATTTCCATGTAGATGTGACTTTTCCATGCAGACGTGATGTTTCCATGCAGACGTGATGTTTCCACGCAGACGTGATGTTTCCGCGCAAACGTGATGTTTCCACGCAGACGTGATGTTTCCCTGCAGACGTGATGTTTCCACGCAGATGTGATATTTCCCTGCAGACGTGATGTTTCCACACCGACGTGATGTTTCCATGTAGATGTGACTTTTCCACGCATACGTGATTTTTCCAACCAAACGTGATGTTTCCGCGCAGACGTGATATTTCCATGCAGACATGATGTTTCCACGCAGATGTGATGTTTCCACGCAGACGTGATGTTTCCACGCAGACGTGACGTTTCCATGCAGACGTGACATTTCCATGTAGATGTGACTTTTCCATGCAGACGTGATGTTTCCATGCAGACGTGATGTTTCCGCGCAGACGTGATGTTTCCGCGCAGACGTACGTTTCCACGCAGACTTACATTTCCACGCAGACGTGACGTTTCCACGCAGACGTGATGTTTCCATGTAGATGTGATGTTTCCATGCAGAAGTGATGTTTCCACGCAGACGTGACTTTTCTACGCAGACGTGATATTTCCATGCAGACGTGATGTTTCCATGTAGATGTGACTTTTCCACACAGACGTGATGTTTCCTGGTAGACGTGATGTTTCCATGCAGACGTGTGTTTCCACGCAGACGTACGTTTCCACGCAGACGTACGTTTCCACGCAGACGTACGTTTCCATGCAGACGTGATGTTTCCATGCAGACGTGATGTTTCCACGCAGACGTGATGTTTCCGCGCAAACGTGATGTTTCCACGCAGACGTGATGTTTCCCTGCAGACGTGATGTTTCCACGCAGATGTGATATTTCCCTGCAGACGTGATGTTTCCACACCGATGTAATGTTTCCACACCGATGTGATGTTTCCATGTAGATGTGACTTTTCCACGCAGACGTGATGTTTCCATGCAGACGTGATGTTTCCACGCAGACGTGATGGTTCCATGCAGACGTGATGTTTCCACACCGATGTGATGTTTCCACACCGATGTGATGTTTCCACACCGATGTGATGTTTCCATGTAGATGTGACTTTTCCACGCAGACGTGATGTTTCCACGCAGACCTACGTTTCCACGCAGACGTACAGTTCCATGCAGACGTGACGTTTCCACGCAGATGTGATGTTTCCATGTAGATGTGACTTTTTCACGCAGACGTGATGTTTCCATGCAGACGTGATGTTTCCACGCAGACGTGATGGTTCCATGCAGACGTGATGTTTCCACACCGATGTGATGTTTCCACACCGATGTGATGTTTCCATGTAGATGTGACTTTTCCACGCCGACGTGATGTTTCCATGCAGACGTGATGTTTCCAGGCAGACGTGATGTTTCGACGCAGACGTGATGTTTCCACGCAGATGTGATGTTTCCCTGAAGACGTGATGTTTCAACGCAGACGTACGTTTCCACGCAGACGTACAATTCCACGCAGACGTGATGTTTCCACGCAAACGTGATGTTCCCATACAGACGTGATGTTTCCATGCAGACGTGATATTTCCATGCAGACATGATGTTTCCACGCAGATGTGATGGTTCCACGCATTACGTGATGTTTCCACGCAGACGTGACGTTTCCATGCAGACGTGACATTTCCATGTAGATGTGACTTTTCCATGCAGACGTGATGTTTCCATGCAGACGTGATGTTTCCACGCAGACGTGATGTTTCCGCGCAAACGTGATGTTTCCACGCAGACGTGATGTTTCCCTGCAGACGTGATGTTTCCACGCAGATGTGATATTTCCCTGCAGACGTGATGTTTCCACACCGACGTGATGTTTCCATGTAGATGTGACTTTTCCACGCATACGTGATTTTTCCAACCAAACGTGATGTTTCCGCGCAGACGTGATATTTCCATGCAGACATGATGTTTCCACGCAGATGTGATGTTTCCACGCAGACGTGATGTTTCCACGCAGACGTGACGTTTCCATGCAGACGTGACATTTCCATGTAGATGTGACTTTTCCATGCAGACGTGATGTTTCCATGCAGACGTGATGTTTCCGCGCAGACGTGATGTTTCCGCGCAAACGTGATGTTTCCCTGCAGACGTGATGTTTCCCTGCAGACGTGATGTTTCCACGCAGATGTGATATTTCCCTGCAGACGTGTTGTTTCCACACCGACGTGATGTTTCCATGTAGATGTGGCTTTTCCACGCAGACGTGATGTTTCCACGCAGACGTGATGTTTCCGCGCAAACGTGATGTTTCCACGCAGACGTGATGTTTCCCTGCAGACGTGATGTTTCCACGCAGATGTGATATTTCCCTGCAGACATGATGTTTCCACGCAGACGTGATGTTTCCACGCATACATGATTTTTCCACGCATACGTGATTTTTCCAACCAAAAGTGATTTCTCCACGCAGACGTGATGTTTCCGCGCAGACGTGATGTTTCCATGCAGACGTGATGTTTCCAGGCAGACGTGATGTTTCGACGGAGACGTGATGTTTCCACGCAGATGTGATGTTTCCCTGAAGAAGTGATGTTTCAACGCAGACGTACGTTTCCACGCAGACGTACAATTCCACGCAGACGTGATGTTTCCACGCAAACGTGATGTTCCCATACAGACGTGATGTTTCCATGCAGACGTGATATTTCCATGCAGACATGATGTTTCCACGCAGATGTGATGGTTCCACGCATTACGTGATGTTTCTACGCAGACATGATGTTTCCATGTACACGTGATGTTTCCACGCAGCCGTGATGTTTCCACGCAGACGTGATGTTTCCACGCAGACGTGATGTTTCCACGCAGATGTCATGTTTCCACGCAGACATTATGTTTCCACGCAGATGTCATGTTTCCATGTAGATGTGACTTTTCCACGCAGACGTGATTTTTCCACTCATACGTGGTTTTTCCACGCATAAGTGATTTCTCCACGCAGACGTGCTGTTTCCGCGCAGACGTGATGTTTCTACGCAGACATGATGTTTCCATGTACACGTGATGTTTCCACGCAGCCGTGATGTTTCCCTGCAGACGTGATGTTTCCACGCAGACGTACGTTTCCACGCAGACGTACGTTTCCACGCAGACTTACATTTCCACGCAGACGTGACGTTTCCACGCAGACGTGATGTTTCCATGTAGATGTGATGTTTCCATGCAGAAGTGATGTTTCCACGCAGACGTGACTTTTCTACGCAGACGTGATATTTCCATGCAGACGTGATGTTTCCATGTAGATGTGACTTTTCCACACAGACGTGATGTTTCCTGGTAGACGTGATGTTTCCATGCAGACGTGTGTTTCCACGCAGACGTACGTTTCCACGCAGACGTACGTTTCCACGCAGACGTACGTTTCCACGCAGACGTGACGTTTCCACGCAGACGTGACGTTTCCACGCAGATGTGATATTTCCCTGCAGACGTGATGTTTCCACACCGATGTGATGTTTCCACACCGATGTGATGTTTCCATGTAGATGTGACTTTTCCACGCAGACGTGATGTTTCCATGCAGACGTGATGTTTCCACGCAGACGTGATGGTTCCATGCAGACGTGATGTTTCCACACCGATGTGATGTTTCCACACCGATGTGATGTTTCCACACCGATGTGATGTTTCCATGTAGATGTGACTTTTCCACGCAGACGTGATGTTTCCACGCAGACCTACGTTTCCACGCAGACGTACAGTTCAATGCAGACGTGACGTTTCCACGCAGATGTGATGTTTCCATGTAGATGTGACTTTTTCACGCAGACGTGATGTTTCCATGCAGACGTGATGTTTCCACGCAGACGTGATGGTTCCATGCAGACGTGATGTTTCCACACCGATGTGATGTTTCCACACCGATGTGATGTTTCCATGTAGATGTGACTTTTCCACGCCGACGTGATGTTTCCATGCAGACGTGATGTTTCCAGGCAGACGTGATGTTTCGACGCAGACGTGATGTTTCCACGCAGATGTGATGTTTCCCTGAAGACGTGATGTTTCAACGCAGACGTACGTTTCCACGCAGACGTACAATTCCACGCAGACGTGATGTTTCCACGCAAACGTGATGTTCCCATACAGACGTGATGTTTCCATGCAGACGTGATATTTCCATGCAGACATGATGTTTCCACGCAGATGTGATGGTTCCACGCATTACGTGATGTTTCCACGCAGACGTGACGTTTCCATGCAGACGTGACATTTCCATGTAGATGTGACTTTTCCATGCAGACGTGATGTTTCCATGCAGACGTGATGTTTCCACGCAGACGTGATGTTTCCGCGCAAACGTGATGTTTCCACGCAGACGTGATGTTTCCCTGCAGACGTGATGTTTCCACGCAGATGTGATATTTCCCTGCAGACGTGATGTTTCCACACCGACGTGATGTTTCCATGTAGATGTGACTTTTCCACGCATACGTGATTTTTCCAACCAAACGTGATGTTTCCGCGCAGACGTGATATTTCCATGCAGACATGATGTTTCCACGCAGATGTGATGTTTCCACGCAGACGTGATGTTTCCACGCAGACGTGACGTTTCCATGCAGACGTGACATTTCCATGTAGATGTGACTTTTCCATGCAGACGTGATGTTTCCATGCAGACGTGATGTTTCCGCGCAGACGTGATGTTTCCGCGCAAACGTGATGTTTCCCTGCAGACGTGATGTTTCCCTGCAGACGTGATGTTTCCACGCAGATGTGATATTTCCCTGCAGACGTGTTGTTTCCACACCGACGTGATGTTTCCATGTAGATGTGGCTTTTCCACGCAGACGTGATGTTTCCACGCAGACGTGATGTTTCCGCGCAAACGTGATGTTTCCACGCAGACGTGATGTTTCCCTGCAGACGTGATGTTTCCACGCAGATGTGATATTTCCCTGCAGACATGATGTTTCCACGCAGACGTGATGTTTCCACGCATACATGATTTTTCCACGCATACATGATTTTTCCAACCAAAAGTGATTTCTCCACGCAGACGTGATGTTTCCGCGCAGACATGATGTTTCCATGCAGACGTGATGTTTCCAGGCAGACGTGATGTTTCGACGGAGACGTGATGTTTCCACGCAGATGTGATGTTTCCCTGAAGAAGTGATTTTTCAACGCAGACGTACGTTTCCACGCAGACGTACAATTCCACGCAGACGTGATGTTTCCACGCAAACGTGATGTTCCCATACAGACGTGATGTTTCCATGCAGACGTGATATTTCCATGCAGACATGATGTTTCCACGCAGATGTGATGGTTCCACGCATTACGTGATGTTTCCACGCAGACGTGACGTTTCCATGCAGACGTGACATTTCCATGTAGATGTGACTTTTCCATGCAGACGTGATGTTTCCATGCAGACGTGATGTTTCCACGCAGACGTGATGTTTCCGCGCAAACGTGATGTTTCCACGCAGACGTGATGTTTCCCTGCAGACGTGATGTTTCCACGCAGATGTGATATTTCCCTGCAGACGTGATGTTTCCACACCGACGTGATGTTTCCATGTAGATGTGACTTTTCCACGCATACGGGATTTTTCCAACCAAACGTGATGTTTCCGCGCAGACGTGATATTTCCATGCAGACATGATGTTTCCACGCAGATGTGATGTTTCCACGCAGACGTGATGTTTCCACGCAGACGTGACGTTTCCATGCAGACGTGACATTTCCATGTAGATGTGACTTTTCCATGCAGACGTGATGTTTCCATGCAGACGTGATGTTTCCACGCAGACGTGATGTTTCCGCGCAAACGTGATGTTTCCACGCAGATGTGATGTTTCCCTGCAGACGTGATGTTTCCACGCAGATGTGATATTTCCCTGCAGACGTGATGTTTCCACACCGATGTGATGTTTCCACACCGATGTGATGTTTCCATGTAGATGTGACTTTTCCACGCAGACGTGATGTTTCCATGCAGACGTGATGTTTCCACGCAGACGTGATGGTTCCATGCAGACGTGATGTTTCCACACCGATGTGATGTTTCCACACCGATGTGATGTTTCCATGTAGATGTGACTTTTCCACGCAGACGTGATGTTTCCATGCAGACGTGATGTTTCCATGCAGACGTGATGTTTCCACGCAGACGTGATGTTTCCACGCAGACGTGATGGTTCCATGCAGACGTGATGTTTCCACACCGATGTGATGTTTCCACACCGATGTGATGTTTCCACACCGATGTGATGTTTCCATGTAGATGTGACTTTTCCACGCAGACGTGATGTTTCCACGCAGACCTACGTTTCCACGCAGACGTACAGTTCAATGCAGACGTGACGTTTCCACGCAGATGTGATGTTTCCATGTAGATGTGACTTTTTCACGCAGACGTGATGTTTCCATGCAGACGTGATGTTTCCACGCAGACGTGATGTTTCCGCGCAAACGTGATGTTTCCACGCAGACGTGATGTTTCCCTGCAGACGTGATGTTTCCACACCGACGTGATGTTTCCATGTAGATGTGACTTTTCCACGCATACGTGATTTTTCCAACCAAACGTGATGTTTCCGCGCAGACGTGATATTTCCATGCAGACATGATGTTTCCACGCAGATGTGATGTTTCCACGCAGACGTGATGTTTCCACGCAGACGTGACGTTTCCATGCAGACGTGACATTTCCATGTAGATGTGACTTTTCCATGCAGACGTGATGTTTCCATGCAGACGTGATGTTTCCACGCAGACGTGATGTTTCCGCGCAAACGTGATGTTTCCACGCAGACGTGATGTTTCCCTGCAGACGTGATGTTTCCACGCAGATGTGATATTTCCCTGCAGACGTGATGTTTCCACACCGATGTGATGTTTCCACACCGATGTGATGTTTCCATGTAGATGTGACTTTTCCACGCAGACGTGATGTTTCCATGCAGACGTGATGTTTCCACGCAGACGTGATGGTTCCATGCAGACGTGATGTTTCCACACCGATGTGATGTTTCCACACCGATGTGATGTTTCCACACCGATGTGATGTTTCCATGTAGATGTGACTTTTCCACGCAGACGTGATGTTTCCACGCAGACCTACGTTTCCACGCAGACGTACAGTTCCATGCAGACGTGACGTTTCCACGCAGATGTGATGTTTCCATGTAGATGTGACTTTTTCACGCAGACGTGATGTTTCCATGCAGACGTGATGTTTCCACGCAGACGTGATGGTTCCATGCAGACGTGATGTTTCCACACCGATGTGATGTTTCCACACCGATGTGATGTTTCCATGTAGATGTGACTTTTCCACGCCGACGTGATGTTTCCACGCATACGTGATTTTTCCAACCAAAAGTGATTTCTCCATGCAGACGTGATGTTTCCGCGCAGTCGTGATGTTTCCATGCAGACGTGATGTTTCCAGGCAGACGTGATGTTTCGACGCAGACGTGATGTTTCCACGCAGATGTGATGTTTCCCTGCAGACATGATGTTTCCACGCAGACCTACGTTTCCCCGCAGACGTACAGTTCCATGCAGACGTGACGTTTCCACGCAGATGTGATGTTTCCATGTAGATGTGACTTTTTCATGCAGACGTGATGTTTCCATGCAGACGTGATGTTTCCACGCAGACGTGATGGTTCCATGCAGACGTGATGGTTCCATGCAGACGTGATGTTTCCATGCAGACGTGATGTTTCCACGCAAAAGTGATGTTTCCACGCAGACGTGATGTTTCCCTGCAAACGTGATGTTTCCAAGCAAACGTGATGTTTCGACGCAGACGTGATGTTTCCACGCAGATGTGATGTTTCACTGCAGACGTGATGTTTCCACGCAGACATTATGCTTCCACGCAGATGTGATGTTTCCATGTAGATGTGACTTTTCCATGCAGACGTGATGTTTCCATGCAGACGTGATGTTTCCGCGCAGACGTGATGTTTCCGCGCAAACGTGATGTTTCCACGCAGACGTGATGTTTCCCTGCAGACATTATGTTTCCACGCAGATGTGATGTTTCCATGTAGATGTGACTTTTCCACGCAGACGTGATGTTTCCATGTAGATGTGACTTTTCCATGCAGACGTGATGTTTCCATGCAGACGTGATGTTTCCGCGCAGACGTGATGTTTCCACGCAGACGTACGTTTCCACGCAGACGTACAATTCCACGCAGACGTGACGTTTCCACGCAGATGTGATGTTTCCATGTAGATGTGACTTTTTCACGCAGACGTGATGTTTCCATGTAGATGTGATGTTTCCATGCAGACGTGATGTTTCCATGCAGACGTGATGTTTCCATGCAGACATGATGTTTCCACGCAGACGTGAAGTTTCCACGCACACGTGATGTTTCCACGCAGATGTCATGTTTCCACGCAGACATTGTTTCCACGCAGATGTGATGTTTCCATGTAGATGTGACTTTTCCACGCAGACGTGATGTTTCCATGTAAATATGATGTTTCCATGCAGACGTGATGTTTCCACGCAGACGTGATGTTTCCACGCAGACGTGATGTTTCCACGCAAACGTGATGTTTCCACGCAGACGTGATGTTTCCACGCAGACGTGATGTTTCCACGCAGACGTTGTTTCCACGCAGACGTGATGTTTCCATACAGACGTGATGTTTCCATGCAGACGTGATATTTCCATGCAGACATGATGTTTCCACGCAGATGTGATGTTTCCACGCAGACGTGATGTTTCCACACCGATGTGATGTTTCCATGCAGACGTGACATTTCCATGTAGATGTGACTTTTCCATGCAGACGTGATGTTTCCATGCAGACGTGATGTTTCCACGCAGACGTGATGGTTCCATGCAGACGTGATGTTTCCACACCGATGTGATGTTTCCACACCGATGTGATGTTTCCACACCGATGTGATGTTTCCATGTAGATGTGACTTTTCCACGCAGACGTGATGTTTCCACGCAGACCTACGTTTCCACGCAGACGTACAGTTCCATGCAGACGTGACGTTTCCACGCAGATGTGATGTTTCCATGTAGATGTGACTTTTTCACGCAGACGTGATGTTTCCATGCAGACGTGATGTTTCCACGCAGACGTGATGGTTCCATGCAGACGTGATGTTTCCACACCGATGTGATGTTTCCACACCGATGTGATGTTTCCATGTAGATGTGACTTTTCCACGCCGACGTGATGTTTCCACGCATACGTGATTTTTCCAACCAAAAGTGATTTCTCCATGCAGACGTGATGTTTCCGCGCAGTCGTGATGTTTCCATGCAGACGTGATGTTTCCAGGCAGACGTGATGTTTCGACGCAGACGTGATGTTTCCACGCAGATGTGATGTTTCCCTGCAGACATGATGTTTCCACGCAGACCTACGTTTCCCCGCAGACGTACAGTTCCATGCAGACGTGACGTTTCCACGCAGATGTGATGTTTCCATGTAGATGTGACTTTTTCATGCAGACGTGATGTTTCCATGCAGACATTATGCTTCCACGCAGATGTGATGTTTCCATGTAGATGTGACTTTTCCATGCAGACGTGATGTTTCCATGCAGACGTGATGTTTCCGCACAGACGTGATGTTTCCGCGCAAACGTGATGTTTCCACGCAGACGTGATGTTTCCCTGCAGACATTATGTTTCCACGCAGATGTGATGTTTCCATGTAGATGTGACTTTTCCACCCAGACGTGATGTTTCCATGTAGATGTGACTTTTCCATGCAGACGTGATGTTTCCATGCAGACGTGATGTTTCCGCGCAGACGTGATGTTTCCACGCAGACGTACGTTTCCACGCAGACGTACAATTCCACGCAGACGTGACGTTTCCACGCAGATGTGATGTTTCCATGTAGATGTGACTTTTTCACGCAGACGTGATGTTTCCATGTAGATGTGATGTTTCCATGCAGACGTGATGTTTCCATGCAGACGTGATGTTTCCATGCAGACATGATGTTTCCACGCAGACGTGAAGTTTCCACGCACACGTGATGTTTCCACGCAGATGTCATGTTTCCACGCAGACATTATGTTTCCACGCAGATGTGATGTTTCCATGTAGATGTGACTTTTCCACGCAGACGTGATGTTTCCATGTAGATATGATGTTTCCATGCAGACGTGATGTTTCCACGCAGACGTGATGTTTCCACGCAGACGTGATGTTTCCACGCAAACGTGATGTTTCCACGCAGACGTGATGTTTCCACGCAGACGTGATGTTTCCACGCAGACGTTGTTTCCACGCAGACGTGATGTTTCCATACAGACGTGATGTTTCCATGCAGACGTGATATTTCCATGCAGACATGATGTTTCCACGCAGATGTGATGTTTCCACGCAGACGTGATGTTTCCACGCAGACGTGACGTTTCCATGCAGACGTGACATTTCCATGTAGATGTGACTTTTCCATGCAGACGTGATGTTTCCATGCAGACGTGATGTTTCCACGCAGACGTGATGTTTCCACGCAAACGTGATGTTTCCACGCAGACGTGATGTTTCCCTGCAGACGTGATGTTTCCACGCAGATGTGATATTTCCGTGCAGACGTGATGTTTCCACACCGATGTGATGTTTCCACACCGATGTGATGTTTCCATGTAGATGTGACTTTTCCACGCAGACGTGATGTTTCCACGCATACGTGATTTTTCCAACCAAAAGTGATTTCTCCACGCAGACGTGATGTTTCCGCGTAGTCGTGATGTTTCCACGCAGATGTGATGTTTCCATGCAGACGTGATGTTTCCAGGCAGACGTGATGTTTCGACGCAGACGTGATGTTTCCACGCAGATGTGATGTTTCCCTGCAGACATGATGTTTCCACGCAGACCTACGTTTCCACGCAGACGTACAGTTCCATGCAGACGTGACGTTTCCACGCAGATGTGATGTTTCCATGTAGATGTGACTTTTCCACGCAGACGTGATGTTTCCATGCAGACGTGATGTTTCCATGCAGACGTGATGTTTCCACGCAGACGTGATGTTTCCACGCAAAAGTGATGTTTCCACGCAGACGTGATGTTTCCCTGCAAACGTGATGTTTCCACGCAGACGTGATGTTTCCCTGCAAACGTGATGTTTCGAAGCAAACGTGATGTTTCGACGCAGACGTGATGTTTCCACACCGATGTGATGTTTCCATGTATATGTGACTTTTCCACGCAGACGTGATGTTTCCACGCAGACCTACGTTTCCACGCAGACGTACAGTTCCATGCAGACGTGACGTTTCCACGCAGATGTGATGTTTCCATGTAGATGTGACTTTTTCACGCAGACGTGATGTTTCCATGCAGACGTGATGTTTCCACGCAGACGTGATGTTTCGACGCAGACGTGATGTTTCCACGCAGATGTGATGTTTCCCTGCAGACGTGATGTTTCCACGCAGACATTATGCTTCCACGCAGACCTACGTTTCCCCGCAGACGTACAGTTCCATGCAGACGTGACGTTTCCACGCAGATGTGATGTTTCCATGTAGATGTGACTTTTTCACGCAGACGTGATGTTTCCATGCAGACGTGATGTTTCCACGCAGACGTGATGGTTCCATGCAGACGTGATGGTTCCATGCAGACGTGATGTTTCCACGCAGACGTGATGTTTCCACGCAAAAGTGATGTTTCCACGCAGACGTGATGTTTCCCTGCAAACGTGATGTTTCCAAGCAAACGTGATGTTTCGACGCAGACGTGATGTTTCCACACCGATGTGATGTTTCCATGTAGATGTGACTTTTCCACGCAGACGTGATGTTTCCACGCATACGTGATTTTTCCAACCAAAAGTGATTTCTCCACGCAGACGTGATGTTTCCGCGCAGTCGTGATGTTTCCATGCAGACGTGATGTTTCCATGCAGACATGATGTTTCCAGGCAGACGTGATGTTTCGACGCAGACGTGATGTTTCCACGCAGATGTGATGTTTCCCTACAGACATGATGTTTCCACGCAGACCTACGTTTCCACGCAGACGTACAGTTCCATGCAGACGTGACGTTTCCACGCAGATGTGATGTTTCCATGTAGATGTGACTTTTCCACGCAGACGTGATGTTTCCACGCAAAAGTGATGTTTCCACGCAAAAGTGATGTTTCCACGCAGACGTGATGTTTCCCTGCAAACGTGATGTTTCCACGCAGACGTGATGTTTCCCTGCAAACGTGATGTTTCCAAGCAAACGTGATGTTTCGACGCAGACGTGATGTTTCCACACCGATGTGATGTTTCCATGTAGATGTGACTTTTCCACGCAGACGTGATGTTTCCACGCAGACGTACGTTTCCACGCAGACGTACAGTTCCATGCAGACGTGACGTTTCCACGCAGATGTGATGTTTCCATGTAGATGTGACTTTTTCACGCAGACGTGATGTTTCCACGCATACGTGATTTTTCCAACCAAAAGTGATTTCTCCATGCAGACGTGATGTTTCCGCGCAGTCGTGATGTTTCCATGCAGACGTGATGTTTCCAGGCAGACGTGATGTTTCGACGCAGACGTGATGTTTCCACGCAGATGTGATGTTTCCCTGCAGACATGATGTTTCCACGCAGACCTACGTTTCCCCGCAGATGTACAGTTCCATGCAGACGTGACGTTTCCACGCAGATGTGATGTTTCCATGTAGATGTGACTTTTTCACGCAGACGTGATGTTTCCATGCAGACGTGATGTTTCCACGCAGACGTGATGGTTCCATGCAGACGTGATGGTTCCATGCAGACGTGATGTTTCCACGCAGACGTGATGTTTCCACGCAGACGTGATGTTTCCACACCGATGTGATGTTTCCATGTAGATGTGACTTTTCCACGCAGACGTGATGTTTCCACGCATACGTGATTTTTCCAACCAAAAGTGATTTCTCCACGCAGACGTGATGTTTCCGCGCAGTCGTGATGTTTCCATGCAGACGTGATGTTTCCATGCAGACATGATGTTTCCAGGCAGACGTGATGTTTCGACGCAGACGTGATGTTTCCACGCAGATGTGATGTTTCCCTACAGACATGATGTTTCCACGCAGACCTACGTTTCCACGCAGACGTACAGTTCCATGCAGACGTGACGTTTCCACGCAGATGTGATGTTTCCATGTAGATGTGACTTTTCCACGCAGACGTGATGTTTCCACGCAAAAGTGATGTTTCCACGCAAAAGTGATGTTTCCACGCAGACGTGATGTTTCCCTGCAAACGTGATGTTTCCACGCAGACGTGATGTTTCCCTGCAAACGTGATGTTTCCAAGCAAACGTGATGTTTCGACGCAGACGTGATGTTTCCACACCGATGTGATGTTTCCATGTAGATGTGACTTTTCCACGCAGACGTGATGTTTCCACGCAGACGTACGTTTCCACGCAGACGTACAGTTCCATGCAGACGTGACGTTTCCACGCAGATGTGATGTTTCCATGTAGATGTGACTTTTTCACGCAGACGTGATGTTTCCACGCATACGTGATTTTTCCAACCAAAAGTGATTTCTCCATGCAGACGTGATGTTTCCGCGCAGTCGTGATGTTTCCATGCAGACGTGATGTTTCCAGGCAGACGTGATGTTTCGACGCAGACGTGATGTTTCCACGCAGATGTGATGTTTCCCTGCAGACATGATGTTTCCACGCAGACCTACGTTTCCCCGCAGATGTACAGTTCCATGCAGACGTGACGTTTCCACGCAGATGTGATGTTTCCATGTAGATGTGACTTTTTCACGCAGACGTGATGTTTCCATGCAGACGTGATGTTTCCACGCAGACGTGATGGTTCCATGCAGACGTGATGGTTCCATGCAGACGTGATGTTTCCACGCAGACGTGATGTTTCCACGCAAAAGTGATGTTTCCACGCAGACGTGATGTTTCCCTGCAAACGTGATGTTTCCAAGCAAACGTGATGTTTCGACGCAGACGTGATGTTTCCACGCAGATGTGATGTTTCCCTGCAGACGTGATGTTTCCACGCAGACATTATGCTTCCACGCAGACCTACGTTTCCCCGCAGACGTACAGTTCTATGCAGACGTGACGTTTCCACGCAGATGTGATGTTTCCATGTAGATGTGACTTTTTCACGCAGACGTGATGTTTCCATGCAGACGTGATGTTTCCACGCAGACGTGATGGTTCCATGCAGACGTGATGGTTCCATGCAGACGTGATGTTTCCACGCAGACGTGATGTTTCCACGCAAAAGTGATGTTTCCACGCAGACGTGATGTTTCCCTGCAAACGTGATGTTTCCAAGCAAACGTGATGTTTCGACGCAGACGTGATGTTTCCACGCAGATGTGACTTTTTCACGCAGACGTGATGTTTCCACGCAGACGTGATGTTTCCACGCAGACGTGATGGTTCCATGCAGACGTGATGGTTCCATGCAGACGTGATGTTTCCACGCAGACGTGATGTTTCCACGCAAAAGTGATGTTTCCACGCAGACGTGATGTTTCCCTGCAAACGTGATGTTTCCAAGCAAACGTGATGTTTCCACGCAGACGTGATGTTTCCACGCAGATGTGATGTTTCCCTGCAAACGTGATGATACCACGCAGACATTATGCTTCCACGCAGATGTGATGTTTCCCTGCAGACATTATGCTTCCACGCAGATGTGATGTTTCCATGTAGATGTGACTTTTCCATGCAGACGTGATGTTTCCATGTAGATGTGACTTTTCCACGCAGACGTGATGTTTCCATGCAGACGTGATGTTTCCATGCAGACGTGATGTTTCCAGGCAGACGTGATGTTTCGACGCAGACGTGATGTTTCCACGCAGATGTGATGTTTCCCTACAGACATGATGTTTCCACGCAGACCTACGTTTCCACGCAGACGTACAGTTCCATGCAGACGTGACGTTTCCACGCAGATGTGATGTTTCCATGTAGATGTGACTTTTCCACGCAGACGTGATGTTTCCATGCAGACGTGATGTTGCCACGCAGACGTGATGTTTCCACGCAAAAGTGATGTTTCCACGCAGACGTGATGTTTCCCTGCAAACGTGATGTTTCCACGCAGACGTGATGTTTCCCTGCAAACGTGATGTTTCCAAGCAAACGTGATGTTTCGACGCAGACGTGATGTTTCCACACCGATGTGATGTTTCCATGTAGATGTGACTTTTCCACGCAGACGTGATGTTTCCACGCAGACCTACGTTTCCACGCAGACGTACAGTTCCATGCAGACGTGACGTTTCCACGCAGATGTGATGTTTCCATGTAGATGTGACTTTTTCACGCAGACGTGATGTTTCCATGCAGACGTGATGTTTCCACGCAGACGTGATGTTTCCACGCAGACGTGATGGTTCCATGCAGACGTGATGTTTCCACACCGACGTGATGTTTCCACACCGACGTGATGTTTCCATGTAGATGTGACTTTTCCACGCAGACGTGATGTTTCCACGCATACGTGATTTTTCCAACCAAAAGTGATTTCTCCATGCAGACGTGATGTTTCCGCGCAGTCGTGATGTTTCCGCGCAGACGTGATGTTTCCAGGCAGACGTGATGTTTCCACGCAGACGTGATGTTTCCACGCAAAAGTGATGTTTCCACGCAGACGTGATGTTTCCCTGCAAACGTGATGTTTCCACGCAGACGTGATGTTTCCCTGCAAACGTGATGTTTCCAAGCAAACGTGATGTTTCGACGCAGACGTGATGTTTCCACACCGATGTGATGTTTCCATGTAGATGTGACTTTTCCACGCAGACGTGATGTTTCCACGCAGACCTACGTTTCCACGCAGACGTACAGTTCCATGCAGACGTGACGTTTCCACGCAGATGTGATGTTTCCATGTAGATGTGACTTTTTCACGCAGACGTGATGTTTCCATGCAGACGTGATGTTTCCACGCAGACGTGATGGTTCCATGCAGACGTGATGTTTCCACACCGACGTGATGTTTCCACACCGATGTGATGTTTCCATGTAGATGTGACTTTTCCACGCAGACGTGATGTTTCCACGCATACGTGATTTTTCCAACCAAAAGTGATTTCTCCATGCAGACGTGATGTTTCCACGCAGTCGTGATGTTTCCGCGCAGACGTGATGTTTCCAGGCAGACGTGATGTTTCGACGCAGACGTGATGTTTCCACGCAGATGTGATGTTTCCCTGCAGACATGATGTTTCCACGCAGACCTACGTTTCCCCGCAGATGTACAGTTCCATGCAGACGTGACGTTTCCACGCAGATGTGATGTTTCCATGTAGATGTGACTTTTTCACGCAGACGTGATGTTTCCATGCAGACGTGATGTTTCCACGCAGACGTGATGGTTCCATGCAGACGTGATGGTTCCATGCAGACGTGATGTTTCCACGCAGACGTGATGTTTCCACGCAAAAGTGATGTTTCCACGCAGACGTGATGTTTCCCTGCAAACGTGATGTTTCCAAGCAAACGTGATGTTTCGACGCAGACGTGATGTTTCCACGCAGATGTGATGTTTCCCTGCAGACGTGATGTTTCCACGCAGACGTACGTTTCCACGCAGACGTACAATTCCACGCAGACGTGACGTTTCCACGCAGATGTGATGTTTCCATGTAGATGTGACTTTTTCACGCAGACGTGATGTTTCCATGTAGATGTGATGTTTCCCTGCAGACGTGATGTTTCCATGCAGACGTGATGTTTCCATGCAGACATGATGTTTCCACGCAGACGTGAAGTTTCCACGCACACGTGATGTTTCCACGCAGATGTCATGTTTCCACGCAGACATTATGTTTCCACGCAGATGTGATGTTTCCATGTAGATGTGACTTTTCCACGCAGACGTGATGTTTCCATGTAGATATGATGTTTCCATGCAGACGTGATGTTTCCACGCAGACGTGATGTTTCCACGCAGACGTGATGTTTCCACGCAAACGTGATGTTTCCACGCAGACGTGATGTTTCCACGCAGACGTTGTTTCCACGCAGACGTGATGTTTCCATACAGACGTGATGTTTCCATGCAGACGTGATATTTCCATGCAGACATGATGTTTCCACGCAGATGTGATGTTTCCACGCAGACGTGATGTTTCCACGCAGACGTGACGTTTCCATGCAGACGTGACATTTCCATGTAGATGTGACTTTTCCATGCAGACGTGATGTTTCCATACAGACGTGATGTTTCCATGCAGACGTGATATTTCCATGCAGACATGATGTTTCCACGCAGATGTGATGTTTCCACGCAGACGTGATGTTTCCACGCAGACGTGACGTTTCCATGCAGACGTGACATTTCCATGTAGATGTGACTTTTCCATGCAGACGTGATGTTTCGACGCAGACGTGATGTTTCCACGCAGATGTGATGTTTCCCTGAAGACGTTATGTTTCCACGCAGACGTACGTTTCCACACAGACGTACAATTCCACGCAGACGTGATGTTTCCACGCAAACGTGATGTTCCCATACAGACGTGATGTTTCCATGCAGACGTGATATTTCCATGCAGACATGATGTTTCCACGCAGATGTGATGGTTCCACGCATTACGTGATGTTTCCACGCAGACGTGACGTTTCCATGCAGACGTGACATTTCCATGTAGATGTGACTTTTCCATGCAGACGTGATGTTTCCATGCAGACGTGATGTTTCCACGCAGACGTGATGTTTCCGCGCAAACGTGATGTTTCCACGCAGACGTGATGTTTCCCTGCAGACGTGATGTTTCCACGCAGATGTGATATTTCCCTGCAGACGTGATGTTTCCACACCGACGTGATGTTTCCATGTAGATGTGATTTTTCCACGCATACGTGATTTTTCCAACCAAAAGTGATTTCTCCACGCAGACGTGATGTTTCCGCGCAGACGTGATGTTTCCATGCAGACGTACAATTCCACGCAGACGTGACGTTTCCACGCAGATGTGATGTTTCCATGTAGATGTGACTTTTTCACGCAGACGTGATGTTTCCATGTAGATGTGATGTTTCCATGCAGACGTGATGTTTCCATGCAGACGTGATGTTTCCATGCAGACATGATGTTTCCACGCAGACGTGAAGTTTCCACGCACACGTGATGTTTCCACGCAGATGTCATGTTTCCACGCAGACATTATGTTTCCACGCAGATGTGATGTTTCCATGTAGATGTGACTTTTCCACGCAGACGTGATGTTTCCATGCAGACGTGATGTTTCCACGCAGACGTGATGTTTCCACGCAGACGTGATGTTTCCACGCAGACGTGATGTTTCCACGCAAACGTGATGTTTCCACGCAGACGTGATGTTTCCTTGCAGACGTGATGTTTCCACACCGATGTGATGTTTCCACACCGATGTGATGTTTCCATGTAGATGTGACTTTTCCACGCAGACGTGATGTTTCCATGCAGACGTGATGTTTCCACGCAGACGTGATGGTTCCATGCAGACGTGATGTTTCCACACCGATGTGATGTTTCCACACCGATGTGATGTTTCCATGTAGATGTGACTTTTCCACGCAGACGTGATGTTTCCACGCAGACCTACGTTTCCACGCAGACGTACAGTTCCATGCAGACGTGACGTTTCCACGCAGATGTGATGTTTCCATGTAGATGTGACTTTTTCACGCAGACGTGATGTTTCCATGTAGATGTGATGTTTCCATGCAGACGCGATGTTTCCATGCAGACGTGATGTTTCCATGCAGACATGATGTTTCCACGCAGACGTGAAGTTTCCACGCACACGTGATGTTTCCACGCAGATGTCATGTTTCCACGCAGACATTATGTTTCCACGCAGATGTGATGTTTCCATGTAGATGTGACTTTTCCACGCAGACGTGATGTTTCCATGTAGATATGATGTTTCCATGCAGACGTGATGTTTTCACGCAGACGTGATGTTTCCATGCAGACGTGATGTTTCCACACCGATGTGATGTTTCCACACCGATGTGATGTTTCCATGTAGATGTGACTTTTCCACGCAGACGTGATGTTTCCACGCATACGTGATTTTTCCAACCAAAAGTGATTTCTCCATGCAGACGTGATGTTTCCGCGCAGTCGTGATGTTTCCATGTAGATGTGATATTTCCCTGCAGACGTGATGTTTCCACACCGATGTGATGTTTCCATGTAGATGTGACTTTTCCACGCATACGTGATTTTTCCAACCAAAAGTGATTTCTCCACGCAGACGTGATGTTTCCGCGCAGACGTGATGTTTCCACGCAGACGTGATGTTTCCATGTAGATGTGACTTTTCCACGCAGACGTGATGTTTCCACGCAGACGTGATGTTTCCACGCAGACGTGATGTTTCCACGCAGACGTGATGTTTCCACGCAGATGTGATGTTTCCCTGCAGACGTGATGTTTCCACGCAGCCGTGATGTTTCCCTGCAGACGTGATGTTTCCATGCAGACGTGATGTTTCCATGCAGACGTGATGTTTCCATGTAGATGTGACTTTTCCACGCAGACGTGATGTTCCCTGGTAGACGTGATGTTTCCATGCAGACGTGACGTTTTCATGCAGACGTGATGTTTCCACGCAGATGTGATGTTTCCATGCAGACGTGATGTTTCCACGCAGATGTGATTTTTCCATGCAGACGTGATGTTTCCACGCAGACGCAAGTTTCCACGCAGACGTACGTTTCCACGCAGGCGTGACGTTTCCATGCAGACGTGACATTTCCATGTAGATGTGACTTTTCCATGCAGACGTGATGTTTCCATGCAGACGTGATGTTTCTGCGCAGACGTGATGTTTCCATGCAGACGTGATGTTTTCACGCAGACGTGATGTTTCCACGCAGACGTGATTTTTCCACGCAGATGTGATGTTTCCATGCAGACGTGATGTTTCCACGCAGACGCAAGTTTCCACGCAGACGTACGTTTCCACGCAGACGTGACGTTTCCACGCAGACGTGACGTTTCCATGCAGACGTGACATTTCCATGTAGATGTGACTTTTCCATGCAGACGTGATGTTTCCATGCAGACGTGATGTTTCCGCGCAGACGTGATGTTTCCGCGCAAACGTGATGTTTCCCTGCAGACGTGATGTTTCCCTGCAGACGTGATGTTTCCACGCAGATGTGATATTTCCCTGCAGACGTGTTGTTTCCACACCGACGTGATGTTTCCATGTAGATGTGGCTTTTCCACGCAGACGTGATGTTTCCACGCAGACGTGATGTTTCCGCGCAGAAGTGATGTTTCCGCGCAGAAGTGATGTTTCCATGCAGATGAGACGTTTCCACGCAGACTTGATGTTTCCACGCATACGTGATGTTTGCACGCATACGTCATTTTTCCACGCATACGTGATTTTTCCACGCAGACGTGATTTTTCCGCGCAGACGTGATGTTTCCGCGCAGAAGTGATGTTTCCACCCAGAAGTGATGTTTCCGCCCAGAAGTGATGTTTCCACGCAGACGAGACGTTTCCACGCAGACGTGATTTTTCCACGCAGACGTGATATTTCCGCGCAGACGTGATGTTTCCGCGCAGAAGTGATGTTTCCACCCAGAAGTGATGTTTCCGCCCAGAAGTGATGTTTCCACGCAGACGAGACGTTTCCACGCAGACGTACGTTTTCACGCCGACGTGACGTTTCCACGCAGACGTGATGTTTCCACGCAGACATGGCGGAGGGATACATCCTTACCACAACTGTCATGCCTGCCGGATACGGCAACACAATACAATATCATACAACTTTATTTATAAGGCAGTTTAAACACAACAATGTTGACCAAAGTGCCACATTGTGCGGGGTTAAAAAAACCCCAGAATAAATAACATACATTAGGACAACTTAAAAAAAAAAGTCACATGGAAATAACCGTGTTCAGATGTGCAATACCAACGTTGTTCCTGTCGATACTATTTTATTAGCTTATGGTTCCTTTTCAGTGATATTGATACCAATATTTCAACTTCGTGTCCCGAAAAAGAAATCATGATTGAACAGCGTGCCTTAATGTCTTTAATGCAAAGGTAACATTAAATAAGTGCATCCTGAAATCTTCATATATTTTATTTCCATTTGAAATCAATTCTCAAAGCGGCAGTGAACAAAGTTAAAACAGAAATTAATAGAAAAAAATTAAATAAACAACAAATAAAAACAAAATCA